>NC_138189.1:121725000-122037500 GCF_964194105.1 Spermophilus citellus
TGATATATACTACAAAATGGATAAATACTGAAAACATGCTAAATGAAATGAAGTTGGTCACAAAAGACCACATATTATATGATTCCATTTACAAGCAATGTCCACAAAAGGAAAATCCACAGACAGAAAGTTAGACGGTTGCATATAATAGGAGAATGGAAGACTTGGGGTGACAGGGAAAGGGAACAAGAATTGTCCCAAAATTGACAATGGTAATGGCTGCATATATCTGTGAATATGCTAAAAAAAAAAAAACACTAATTACATACTTTTAAATAGGTGAACTTTTTATGTGAACTGCAGCACAATAAAGCTGCTTTTTAAAAGTACGCAGTTAGATATCATTATGCACCTATGAGATAGCTTAAAAAATAAAACTGACAGATTCAAATGTTGACTAGGATACAAAAAAACTGGAACTTTCATACATAATTGGTAGAAATACAACACAGAAACTTTGGGAAAGTGTTTGCCAGTTTCTCTAAAAGTTAAATGTGCGTGTACCCTTTATCCCAGCAACATCATACATGCATCTTTGTCAAGAAAAATAAAAGCATGTCATATAAAGGCTTACACATGAATGCTTAAAAGTTCCAAGTTCCATTCATCGTCAAAAACTAGAAGATACAATTCAAATCTCCATCAACTAGGGCTGGGGATACAACTCAGGTGGTAGAGTGCTTGCCTCACATGCACAAGGCCCTGGGTTCAATCGCCAGCACCTCAAAAAAAAAAAAAAAAAATCAAATCTCCATCAACTAGAGAATGAATAAGCAAATTTTAGTACATCCTTATAATGAAATACTACTCAGCAATAAAAAGGAAAAAAAAAAACACTGATACATACAATAGCATGGCTGACTCTCAAAAGATATACAAACACTTAGTGAAAAAGAATCACACAAAAGAAGACTATGTGATCATCTTAAGGCAAACCATAGAGAGAAATCAGATCAATGGTTGCCAGATGCAAGGCTGGATAGAAAGGATTAACAAAAAGGTATATGGGAACTTTTCAAGGTGATGAAAAATGTCATCATTTTGATTACGGTGGTGGTGGTGGTAGTGATGTTTACATGACTCTTCACAGGTTAAAACTCATAGACCTTTTATACTCAAAAAAGGTTAAAGGGGCTGGGGACTTGGCTCAGTGGTAGAATGCTTACCTAGGACGTGCAAAGCGCTGGATTCAATAACGGGCATCACAAAAAAAAAATATTTTTTTGTTTGTTTTGTTTTTTTAATCTTTTTTTTTTTTTTATGCCTCTGCTTTTATTTATTTTTATGTGGTGCTAAGGATCAAACCCAGGGCCTCCCACACACTAGGCAAGTACTCTACCGCTGAGCCACAACCCCAGCCCAAAAAATGTTTTTTAATAGAAAAAGGTTAAATCTTCCCATATAGAAATCATTTCTGAGTTTTGCAAAACACCGCATTCAAATTCATTGGAACTTTATAAAGAAAAAAGAGAATGCTCACTTCAGTAGCACATATATTAACAATGAAACAATACAGAAGATCGGCATGGCACGCAAATTCATGAAGCATTCATGTTTAAAAAGAAAGAAAAAATCGGTGTGGGGGTGCCTAATAGGGGGCTGGAGTTCTAGCTCAGTGATAGAAGGCTTACCTAGCAGCTTACCTAGCATGTGTGAGGCACTGGGTGCGATCCTCAGCACCACACAAAATAAACAAATAAATAAATAAAATAAAAGCATTGTGTTCATCTACTACTAACAAAATATTTTTTAAAAAAATACATGGGCTTGGGATATAGCTCAGCTGGCAGAGTGCTGGCCTCATATGCATAAGGCCCTGGGTTCAATCCCCAGGACCACAAAAAAAAAAAAAAAAAAAAAAAAAAAAAAAAAAAAAGCCCTAATACAATGCTGGTACTACTGTAAACTTCGACTCTACACTACATCATAACTATCAAATTTAGAAAGGCAAACATTCTTTGGCCCAACAGAAATTTACCAGGTCACGTTGGAAGGATATTCATTGCAGTACTGTGAGTACTCAGTAATGGTTAAACATACACACACGTTCTTAAAAAAGGGAGCTCTTCACATACTAGGTTCGATCCTCAGCACCACATTAAAAAAAGGTCTTCAAATTATATCTTATGTTAAACTATCAAGGAGTAGGTGTGTAGATATACATAGATATAACTTGAGGGTACTAAAATATATTTTGTATGGATCTGTATGTGAATCTCATTTTTTCTTTTTCTCTTTTTAAGTTGTCAATGGACCTTTTAATTTATTTGTTTGTGGTGCTGAGGATGAAGCCCATAGCCTCACACATGCCAGGCAAATGCTCTACCACTGAGTCACCACCCCAGCCCTGTGAATTTCATTTTTATAGGTATACTATAATTACATACAATAGTAGGAATCACTATGCAACAATCATATATGCACCTAATATAATTCCCTGAGTAACCTGGCAAAATTTTTCTCCCATTCTGTAGGCTCTCTTTTCACATTCTTGTTTCCACTGCTGTGCAGAACCTTTTTAACGTGAGGATATCCCACTTAACTGATTCTTGGTTTTATTTCTTGAGCTTTGGGGGTCTTACTAAGGAAGTCAGTGCCAGCACCAATATGATGAAGCATTAACCCTATTTTCCTTCTAGCAGTTATAGTGTTTCTGGTCCAATTCCTGGTTATTTGATCCACTTTGAGTTGATTTTTGTATAGGGATCTAGGTTCATTCTTCTACATATGGATATCCATTTTCCCCAGCACCATTTGTTAAAAAGGCTATCTTTTCCCCAATGTTTGTTTTTGGCATCCTTGTCAAGGATCAAATGATTACATCTATGTAGATATGTCTCTGTTTTCTATTGGTTTTCATGTCTGTTTTTATGCCAATACCATACTGTTTTTGTAGCTCTATAGTATAATTTGAGATCAAGTATTACAATGCCTCTAGCATCGCTCTTATTATTCAAGAGTTGCTTTGGTGATTCTGGGTCATTTGTTCTTCCATATAAATTTTAGAACTATTTTTTCTAGTTCTATGTAGAATGTCATTGGTATTTTGATGAGCAGTATATTAAATATGTAGATTCCTTTTGGTAATATGGCCATTTTGATAATATTAATTCTGCCTCTCCAAGAACATAGTAGGTCATTCCAACTTTTCAGGTCTTCTTCGTCTCTCTTCAGTGTTCTATAATTGTCCCTGTAGACACGTCTTTCACCTTCTTATATTTTGTCCAGAGTTTTTTGTTTTTGTTTTTTTGTGGTTTGTTTGTTTCCTTTTGAAGTTCTTGTGAACAGAATTATTTCCCTGATTTCTTTCTCAGTGGACTGATTATTGGAATAGAGAAAAGCTATTGATTTTTGTATGTCAATAATATGTCCTGCTTCTTTGCTGAATTTGTACATTAGCTCAAGAAGTATTCTGGTGGAGTTTTTTGGGTCTACTGAGTATAGAATCATTGTACAAGAATATTTTTTAAATCCTTGTAAGAATAAACAAGCACCTAACATCACACTATCATTAGGAGACTAGAAATTACACAGGTATGGCACAGAGGAAAAGTAAGACTGTTCACCACATACTTTAAAAATATTTTTTTAGTGTATAAACCATGCAAAAAAAAACTATAATATTTAAAACATTAATTTAAAAAACCATATAGTTTAGGTACAGGTTATAATCATTTTTGAACACTGAAAACATTCCAGAAACAGAAAACATGATCATGTACACTTACAACGCAAGTTAACTTTCAATTACCAGAAGAAAATGAGTAATTCAGTAGGAGACTATGTACTTAACCTTTCTTTATGACCCGGCACCCCACAAAAATAGAAGAAAATAAGGAGTGTAAGAAATAGAGAACAAAGAATGGTTTGGAAGGAAAAGTTATAATTAAAAAAAAAAAAAAAACTCAGATAAAAAAGCCCAAGAACTCATACACCTTTAAAAAACCTTTCTGTCTTGGGAGTGTTGTGTTTTCCTAGCCCTAAGTTAACAATGGCATTTTCTATGTCGTAGAAGAGCCAGAGAAACAAATAGGATTTCTTGCCACAGACAAAATCACACATCCTCTCCAAAGAAGGACTCAAAGACATCATTTAAACACTGATACACACCCATCACATCCAAAACCTTTGGGTGGATTATTTTAGGATTCCAGAATCATTCAGAACTCCTTGAGATCTCATAATTCCAAAATGTAGGAAGTTAGTTTTTGTCTTTCACTCTGTAATTGACTTTAAGTTATAATCATAAAATGAAGTTAGAGCTACATAACTGCAGATAAATAGTATTTCTGTGGAAGATTCAAGTTTATAAAAAGTTCTTGGTATAACTGTATGTTTTTTAATTTTGGTCAAATTCTAGTCCGACTAGTGCCTCTGAATAGTGGGGTCACATGACAAACCTTGCTACAAGTGAAGCCATTATCCTCATGGCAACAGTCAGAAAATGCTAGGCATGCTTTACCCTCCTACTGGCTAGGCTGTACCCATGCAAATCAGGATCCTGGTTGCTACATACAGTCCCCATATGACTCCAAACTTTTCCCCTGGCTTTTTCAGTAAGCACTGAAAACCAAGGATCCCAGTTATGTCCCTACACAGTCTTAGGTGTTAACAAAGTGGATCTGTGCTTCACAAGGAATGGAAATGAGAGGTAGCCAGTTCTGTTTCTGACAAACCAGCAGATGTCTGGTTGTGCTGACTGTGCCTCTGCTGAGAAAAACTGTAACTCTTCCAAGTACAGAACAACCCGAAACGTATCAAACATAAAAAAGGCTATTTAAAAAGTACAGTTAAAAATAATAACTTACAGTTATTTACAGTAATCTATTTGCTAATAGGGATTTAATTTAAAAGTAGACCAGGACTGTGGTGCACACCTATGATCCCAGTGACTCAGGAGGCTGAGGCAGGAAGATTCCAAGTCTGAGGCTAGACTGGAGGACTTAGTTAGACCCTGCTTCAAAATTTAAACAAATATAAAGGATTAGGGATGTAACTCAGTGGTAGAATTCCCCAGGGTTCAATCTCCAGTATCACCAAAAAATAATACTAATAGTAGACCAGGAACTGGGGGTGCAACTCAGTGGTAGAGCACTTGCCTAGTATGAATGGGGCCCCAAATTCAATCCCTTGCACTGGAAAATAAAAATAAAAATACTAACACCATTGTTTTAAATTTTTTTTATTTTAACAAAATTGGGCTTCGTACCTGAAGCTTATCTCCAAAGTAAAAGTCACCTAACAGAGTATTTCCAATAAAGGAAAATGACCTAAGCAAATCAAAACTTATTTTTTTAAGTATTTTTTAGTTGTTGATGTACCTTCATTTTTTATTTATTTGTATGTGGTGCTGAGGATCGAACCCAGTGCCTCATACAAGGTAGGCAAGTGCTCTGCCACTGAGCCACAACTCCAGCCCCTCAAAACTTATTTTGAAAAGTCCTCATTAACAATAATTATAGATATTTATACCAATCTTATTATAAATGAAGTAGAGTGAAAAGAATAGGAAATCTGAAAGACATTTATGTGTACTTAAGCAAATGGTAATTTACAAATAGCTCACTCTGATTTATCAGGTCTAAGACAGAACTAAATAAAATGAATTATAGGAAAACATGTAGTCAACTTTCTAGCACATAATGGACACTTAGTAAAAGTCAACTGCTGGGCTGGGCATGTGGCTCAAGCGGTAGCACGCTCGCCTGGCACGCGGGCGGCCCAGGTTCGATCCTCAGCACCACATACCAACAAAGATGTTGTGTCCACCAAAAACTAAAAAATAAATATTAAAATTCTCTCTCTCTGTCTCACACTCTCTCTCTCCCTCTCTCTTAAAAAAAAAAAAAAAAAAAAAAAAAAGATTGCCTCACACTTCTCAGAACAGTACCCAATTTAAAAAATACAGATTTTAAAAAAAAAAGTCAACTGCTCTTCCACATCTTTCCTCAGCTATTCTTTCTGAGCCATGTTCTCCCTAAATATAAAATGAAGAAGGGACAACACACTCAAGGCATTATATATTATTAACTAAAAGCAACCTAAAATAGCTAATGTGGCACTTTCAGAAGGACTACATCATAAAAGTACCTCTTCAATAAAATCAGAAGTATAAAGATTCATTTATTGCCGTATCTTTCAGTAGTGAAAATTTATAATATTGAAACAATTCAAACACCTTTTCAGATTCTTCAGAACAAAATCATGAGATTTCTATCCCAACTTCTTACTCCTATCAGACATTTTCTGCACTCTACCTATGGGCCTAAGCTCACAAATCAGCATTCAAATTTAAATACAAAATGATGACAAATTTCAATAGTCAAAAGAAAATGGTACCCAGTCATATCATGCAATTCCAAATCTTTTATTCTAAAAACACGACTTCTAATAAACACACTTAGAATAGAACACATATGCATGTTACACATATGGAAAGACTTTGCTACTTTCGAAAGTAAAGCACTTTGGGTTCAGTTTCTTCACCAAATAAAACAATCAAACTATTTGGGATACAGTGTTGAACAGTGATTCTCTGAAGTCTGAAAATGCTTCACAAAGAAAAGTTCTTAACAAAACTCAACATGAAGCCTGTGCTTCTAAAATGCTCCAGGTAAAAAAAAATAAAATAAAATAAAATGCTCCAGGTAAGTATTAACCTGGACAATCAAATAATAGAATAATTTAAAAACATGGTTATACACATGCCAAAAACAGTCATTCTTCTATAAATACTACCAATCAAATGTTAAAAGGATCCTAGCCTATCATCTTTATAAATTATTCACAATTTCTACTGGCACTAATACAACATGTCAGGATAGTAAGGCCTTACACTTATGTAGACTTTTTTGCTTGCAAAAATACTTTCTTATATATTATGCTCATTGAAGCTCACAACTACCCAGAGAAGTAGGTACAGCAAACAGCAGTGTGTACCATTTTGCAAATGAAAGAACTAAAACCCCATGAAAACTGCCAAGATCAAAAAGAGAATACAAGGTAGTTCAAAAGTCTCTCTTCCAGCTACTCTTTCCCACTATAATTAAGCCCCAAAATGAATACTAAAGTGAAACTGATGCAAAAGAGAAACCAAGGCATTATTAATATTGCTTTTTTCTTCCCATTGTCCTAGCAGTGAATATACTTAGTTATATTTATTGATCTCCTAACTTAAGGAAGGCTGTAGACAGATGAAATAAAGAGATCAGAATCTAATTAAAGTAAATATATGCATTAGAACCTAAGGCAACAAACTCAAGTCTAGGACATATTAATTAATAATGCCTAGAATTCAGGTTCTGTGACTTACGCAAGTCATGGTGACTAAGTAGAATTTAAATCACTATCACCTAACTGGACAACTCTAAGAATCAATTTTGATTCCGCCTTAAGATAATTATAAGCCTGAATAATGTTACATTCAAACAATAAAAATAGGGGTTAGGGCTGTAGGTATAACTCTGGCATACAGCACTAGCCCAGCATGCACAAGGATCTGGGTTTGAAACCGAACACTGCAAATAATCACCATCTTCATCTTAAATTTTTAAAACTGTAGCAAATTGTGTTGGACCCCACCCGTACTGCCTGTTCTATATTAAGAATCTATAAAGCACAACTTATACACTTAAATATTTATGAAATGCTAAAATATTAAAAGACGTCCTGGAGACCCAAAGTCAATAACACAGTTTCACCTTGGGAAAAAACGTGCAGTTTAAAAGAGGAGGCAGATGTGTATACATACCTAAGAATTATGAAATTATTACTAAGGGATAAATGATTCTTAAAGAGACCTGCAATCTTAAATCAGTAAGAATCCGATAAGAAAATTCAACCTCTAAGCCAAGTGACCAGAAGAAGCTTCAGGTGGGAAGAAACCTTTAAACTAGTCCTTAAATAAAAACCAGGATAGGTATCTGGGAGGGACAACAGCATTAAATGAAGAATTACTAGTATAAGTAAAGGGGAGGACATCAGAAGGTGCTTGGGAAGCACTGATAAAGACCAAAGAGTGGTGGTAGCACTTATATATGAAGAAAAGACCTTCAAAGGAAAATAAACAGATTTTTTTTTCTCTCCCAAACTCCACTTACCTCTTTACAGAATCAATTCAAACAGAGCAGCAATTTACCCAGAAGATAATGCAAAATTATTATTCTTTGTGGTTACAAGTATGATTCTTGACAATTATCATCTACACGAATGGGTTGGGCCTGACGATGAGAAATAAGGTTTTGCCTCTTAAAATACCATCCTAAAAAGGTCCACAACAGTACTTTTCTTCTTGCAGCTTTCATCTTATAATCAACTGAGAAAAGGAAATGGAAATTAGGACTAGCCTAAAAACAGAGGGTAAGAACGATAAGTGTAGGTTCCTGTAAACTTTTTAATACATTCATTTTCACAATAAGGGGAGGGGAAACGTTGACCTAATAAGTTGAAAAGACAACTAAAAATTCTTACAACTTTCTAAACCAGATGATAGGAACAGATCAGGCTTTTTTTTTTCCTTTTTAATTCTCAACAGAAGATAGAGTGACATTTTATAATCAAAATCTTCGACCTATTTCATATATAAAGAATACTGTCGTTACTTATTACTTATAAAGTGATAATACTATAACTTTAACGTGATGTCACTTTATATCACTATGAAGATATATATTTAATGGACAGACTCCAAGTTATGGAGGTAAGCTCTTTCTTCTTATTTCTCCTAAAAACTTTCACCCAGTTTAATGAGAATGATAGATTACTTTACATAAATTTTCAAAGATTTATAGGATAGGACAGGCATTTTTTTCTCTACCCCCATGCTATTTGTATTTTGTTTCAACCAATTTGAAGGTAGGTATTGTTCTCCTGAAAATTGGTTCAATGTTTAACATTTACTCCCTTCCTAAAAAAAAAAAAAAAAAAAAAAAAAAAAATCACGAATGGAAATGCATAAAATGCTATATTACACGTGAGAAGTAAAGTTTAAATTAGTTTTCAATCCCTTCCAGAAGACTACATTAATTAACTTTGGTTTCATAAATAACTGCAGTGATATATGAAAATATAAAAATTGATTATCCTCCTGAAAGGATAAGTAGCTTTAAAAAAAAAAGACATGAAGAACATTTCCACTTGCAAATGCCAGGTTTTGATAAACTGCAGCAAATTCCTCATTAGCATTTTCTATAAAGGTACACTTAACTCACATTGCTGGCAAGAAAGACACTGCTGCCAAATTCTATCAGTGTCTCTTCTGAACAGTGATGAAAACAAATTCTCTCAACTAAATAATTTGACATCTAACCTCAAAAATCCTGCTGGAATATTCATTTTTGACATCTATTGATACAATTAATTGCCATAGACATACAAATTATAATGCTAACTAATTATTTAAAAGTTATTTTTGTGGTCACCAAGTAGGAACCACTACTGAAAACAGCTACTAAAGACAACTCCATGGCATACTACAAAGAGATTCGATTATAAACCCATGCACATTTGTGTTTGGATACAAGATAGAGAATTGTTAACAACATAATAAAAAGTAAACAATTTATCTCTGTATGTTATTTCAAGGTTTAGATAATATGGCTATAATCATTTTAAAGATAAAGTAGAGATAAAATGCCTGTTTACAAACTACATAGAAATGAGGGGGTCTGAGTACAACACAATGTTGATTTACTGAGCAGAGCACCTACCTAGCATATGCCAGGTACTGGGGCCTGGAATACCAGATGGGAAAGGATACTGTAACAAGAATATTTAAGAAGTTTCATAAAACTATGTTAATAATGCTATTTGTAGAGTAAAATTTCTTTTCTCCCCAGTGTATTTGCAAATATCACCAAGAGAAATTTGGTGCAGTTACTAAAATTCCTAGTCCTTCCTTAGCTATATTTAGGAAGAAAAAAATAACTAAGACAAGAGAGCTTTGTTTTTGCTGTTTTTAAATAACAGTGAAACTAAGCTGGGACAAGTCCCCTCCTATTCATTCCTCTTTGTGTAAAGATACCTCTTCAGCACAAGATTACAGGCTTATAATTACAGCCAATATTAGATCCTTGTGCCCTGAAATCAACTGAAGTTCTCATCTGGAACTCAAGAGACAATGGGGGAGGCGATAAACTAGCCCCACCCCCCAAAAAAATGCAGGGATGGGGAATGAAAAAGAATCCATACAGGCTTCAAACTCCCCTTTGACTTCTGACAAAGGAAATTTCCTCATTTACTTTATCCTTGCTTTCTACAACCAATGTAAACTTACTTTAGGACATGATATTTATCATACTTGTAATGTAAAATATAATAATAGTAATACATGCTGTATTTGCATCACAACTGTCATTCAAAATCACACACAAAAAAAAAGAAAAAAAAAAATACAAAGTCATTAACTTCATGACATCATTCCTATGCCACTGCTGCTCCCTCTCTCTTCCTCCCACATTTGTCTGTATCAATTTAAACAGGTGTGGACCTGTTTCCATCTCACAGTGGATGACTAGTCCAAGGCACCCAGTCTAGCAGAAGGGCACTCCTCAAGAACTACAAGCCTCCTCTGAACTCTCCATCTTTCTCATTCATCTGACCACTACTACCTCAGTTATCTGCCAGCACTATCCTGACTTCCACTACCTGGACTCCAACTCCTGCAGGGATTCCCCACTACACACCAGACAGCCCAGAAACTCTTAAACTTTTGAGCCTGTCAGCCAACCAGAAGGAAGAGAAACACAAATTTCTGTAACCACCAGAGCTGACCTCGAGATACTTTTCATAAAATATATGCAAAGTATGAAGAAACTGACTTTCAGAATAACAAGAGAAATATCTAATTATCTGCTGCATCACACTATCAAATATTAGCAATCTTGCTAAGACGGAGAAAATTTACCTACCCAGCAGGCAACTTTCTTACATACTGAGTTTAAGTGTTTTCTGAAGTTTTCACTATCCCTGCTAAAAATGAAAAACTAAAATTATTTATTTATGAAGCATCAAAGAAGTATGAAACAAAAATGATGGATAAATAGAATTTAAGATCAGTCTTTTTATTTCCTATACTATTGAATATATCACCTTAATCAGCTAAGAGTATCTTTTTTATTTTTATATAATTTTTTGTTTTAATTAGTTATACATGACAGTAGAATACATTTATGCACTTTGATATGTCATACATAGATGGAGTATAATTTCTCATTTTTCTCATAGTACCTGTTGTAGAATCACATTGGTCATGCAGTCATACATATATACATAAAGTAATAACATCTGTTTCATTTTACTATACTTCCCACCCCACACCCCTCCTCTCTCCTTCACTCCCCTCTACCTTATCTAAGGTAACTCTATTCTTCTCTAGTCCCCCCACACCCACCTTCCTCGACTGCCTTATTGTGAATTAGCATCTGCATATTACAGAAAACATTCGACCTTTGGTTTTTGGGGATTGGCTTATTTCATTTAGCATAATATTCTCCAACTCCAGCCATTTACATGCAAATGCCATAATTTCATTCTTCTTTAAAGCTTCTTTATCCATTCATCTACTAAAGGACCCCTAGGTTGATTCCATAGTTTACCTATTGTGAACAGAGCTGTATAAACACTGCTGTGGCTGCATCACTGTAATATGCTGATTTTAAGTCCTTTGGGTATAAAAGGAAAAGTGGGTACTTGGGTCAAATGGTAGTTCCATTCTGAGTTTTCTGAGAAGTCTCCATACTGCTCTCCATAGTGGTTGTACCAATTTGCAGTCCCACCAGCAATGTGTGAATGTATCTTTTTTCCCCACTGTGTGTGTGTGTGTGTGTGTGTGTGTGTGTGTGTTTGTTTGTTTTTGGTACCAGGGATTGAAATCAGGGGTACTCAACCACTGAGTCACATCCCCAGCCCTATTGTGTATTTTACTTAGAGACAGGGTCTCACTGAGTTGCTTAGCACCTCTTTATTGTTGAGGCTGGCTTTGAACTTGCAATCCTCCAGTCTCAGCCTTGGAGGCAGTAGGATTATAGGCATGCACCACGGCACCCAGACACAGTGTTTATTTTTAAGGCAACAAGTTTGTTTTCTGCGGAACCAAAAAAAAAATTTTTTTTCTCCCAAGTTATTGTGCCTTAAGGTAAACAAGGAATGAAATGTGACGGCTATCAAAAAATGAATATACGACATGGGGACTTTACCACAAAGAAATGCTCCTAAAATTTTCATGAGTAACAGACTACCAACTGCAATCCCTTGGCACTGCTTGGCAATGCATACCTATAGCAGGAGAATCACAAATTCAAGGCCAGCCTCAGCAACTTAGTGAGACCCTCTGGAATTTAGCTAGACCCTGTCTCAAAACAAAAAGGACTAGGGATGTAGTTCAGTGGCCAAGCACCCCTTTGGGTTCAATCCGCAGTACAAAAAAAAAAGCAACTTTTTTTCAAGAGTTGAAGTAACTTACTGCCATTTCCTAAAAATCATTTTTACGCACAAATAAAACCTGAGTTGTAATAATTAATAATTATTAATTATTAATTAATGAGTGGGAAAGAAAAATATCGTCAGGATGTTTTCATGTTTTGAGCAATTTCACATCCAGACCGACCCATCTTCAGTCTCTTACATTTTCTAAACTTCATAAAGCACACCATTCAAGAAAGTTAACTATTTAGTCAAATCGTTCCAAACTACATTATAAATAACTCCAAAAGAGTTCTGTGGTTATCAAATACATATCTGAGAAAATACATACACTTAAATAATTAACCATCAAGATGAAAACAAATTTTTTTGTTCATGATACTACTGTAGTAACAGAATCAGCCCCCCAAAATTATAAAATATACTTTCATAATGAGGTTTGGCCCACTCCCCATGCTATCAAATATCAGGAAGTAACTTTACACTTCTCTGTGGTGTGACTGGACACAACACTAAACAATCCCACACCCACACCCTACCAAAGGTATTAGCATTTTAACAGAGAAGCATCAAAGAATGCAAATGCTCCTGTCAAAGCTGTGTAGGCTCTGCAGGGCCAGCTAGCTCAGTCAGCTCCTCACCTCAGGCTCTGTGGTATGAAAGCAGCCACAGACTGTAAAACGTGAGTGTAGCCATATTCTCATAAAACTTTACAGACAAAAGCAAGGCTGCTAGACTTGGTCCAAGGGCCACAGTTTGCTCACCCTGATCTAGGGTTTAAATCTTCAGTTTGCTGGATCCATCCTTATGACACAGAAAAATTCACTACCCTGGATTTTTATTTCCTTTACTCTGGAGCCCAAACTAGACTGGGAATTTTCAAACATATTTTTTTAATGTAAAAATGTCTCCTTTTTCTAACAAAAGTGAAGAGTGGTGGCTAGGACTCCAAGTTTCTAGGCCTCCCAAAGGACCCTGAAGCACCTCCAGGTCCTTCAAATCTGTGAAAACCACCAGCCCACTGATTTCTGAGATGCTACTTGGCATCAAGAATGGAGATGTACTCAGTGGTTAAAATCCCCTGAGTTCAATACCCAGTGCCAAAAAAACAAAAAAAATGTAGAAGACAATGAAGTAAACTAAATAAGTTTGATTACAGCTTGTTTTTCTACACTTTTATGTGTACATCAATGAGATTTCATTGGAGCATATTAATCTATTCTGACAGGACCCCTTAATTTAATATATTTGCAGATAAATCATTCAACAATTAAAAATGATCTTATATATTAAAAACGCACCAAGACTAGGTAGGCTCTACTTAGAACAATTAATTGGTAAACTGGGTCTAGATATAAGAATTGAATTGGATTTCATAAGTTAGGTATATTATTTATTTAAATTATTCTTCATGATAATCAAAATCTCAAAATAATAATTTTTAAAGCCTCACATAAAATAATAAACATCACAGGAGATCAGAGGAAGAATTCACACACTATGTGAAGTACCAGTGAAAATATCACATAAATGACAGTTTCAAAATACCAGCACCAAAGTGATTAATCTTATAGGGAGCCAAACTGCCTATCAAATATGAATAACTTTGTTCCAGAAAATTTCTTATTTCTATAAAGAAGCACTTGTTGCAGAAATTGAACCAAAAATTACTGCTCCTTTTCAGCTTTTATTCAATATCCTATTAATATGGAAATATATAATTACTTTTTTCCTTGTATCCGTCAACTTTCAAAAGTAAGATCAAATCATTAAACATTTAACATTTCCAATTTTGTACTAAGAGGTATGCCAAGCACTGAGTTTAAAGATGAACAGTAAATTCTAGCCCAATAAATTTAGTTTAGTGAGGCTAACTGACATAACTCAAGTTAATCCACTTTAAATGAAACAAAGATAATAACTTAAGACTCAGATTCAAGCATGCTATACTCCCACCAAAACAAATACTTTGTGAAAATAGCAAATTTAAAGATAACAAATAACCCCTACTCTTCAAAGTAACATTTCTAGCAATTAGCTTCTGATGGCAAATTATTGACCCCACCATGCAACATTAGGAGCAGTTTATCTATTAAATCTTTGAATATTATCAGAAAGAAAAAACATAAAACATTAATTACTTTAAGACAGGGCAAAGTACATACTTAAAAGTTTTAGTATCAAAGCTAGTATGAATTCAACAAAGTACAGAACTCTATTTAAACAGCTTTCTTTTACACATGTACTTTATATACAAATGTATACTTGCCTGTAAAAAATCAATTCAGCTTTGGGAAGGAACAATAAATTAAGATCCTAGTATCTCAGAAAACTGACAAAGCATTACTACAGGCAGAAGTATCAGTACACTAGAAAAAAATGAAGTAACATGTTTATAATTTTTTAAATAGAGTAAATCTGAAACA
The DNA here is from genome assembly GCF_964194105.1 of Spermophilus citellus. NCBI lineage: Eukaryota > Metazoa > Chordata > Mammalia > Rodentia > Sciuridae > Spermophilus > Spermophilus citellus. Next base: position 121,739,847 of record NC_138189.1, read on the forward strand.
AAAGGAATAATTTAGAAAATGCCATAAGCCTATATTTTTAAATTCTAAATCAACAGGTGAGGCATTTACAATAGTTACCACAGAAATCATATTTAAGTTATATCAACATTTTAGAAATATTTATACATAATGTTCACCCACTAGTATTTGTATCCCTATTTTTAAAAAAGAGAGAGACTGAGGTTCAGAAAATTAATAATCATACACCTAAGTCAACCAAGAAGTTGAACACATGATTCCATAATGTAGCTACATCAACGTAGCTCTATCCACTAAGACTTTCAAAGTCTCCTGAGAATCACTGCATAACCTATTGCAATCATCTATATTCTATGCGAAGTAATTGGACAAAATACTATCAGCTCACATTACACATTAATCTTAATCTCTTAATTTCCTGTATTTCTGCACTATAGAGGCTTAAAAGCAAAATACTCAATTTCCAACCTTTTTCGCTGCCAGGAGTGGACCTCTGGCAAATAACAAATACCTAGACAAGGGCTTTCTTGCAAAATAAGACAAACCTCTGACCATGAAAAAGATTTCCAACACCCCTTTGTTCCCTGCTTGGTGGAATAACCACAATCTTGTGTTTTTGAAGACTAACCTTACTTACTAAGTACAAGTTCCATTCTCAATGACATCCTTAAGCCTGTGCACAAACCCCACTCTGCACTGCCTTCCTTTAGATTCTTAATAAGACCCTAGTTAAGCCTCTATAGAGCAATTTTAGTAAGTTGCATAATAATGCAACCCGAATAAAATCTATGCCATAAATCAAGTCTATCTAACCAACTTACATTGTTAAGTCACTGTGGTGAATTAATCATAATATACTAATAATGAAACATTATCTTAGTAATAAGATATTGAAATTATTGAAAAATACTAAGAAAAGGGGCAAATATTATTAAACACTCCATGCCGGAGACTATGCTAAGTACTTTAATACTACTTAATGTAGTTAATCTTCACAACAAGATTAGTAAACATTACCATATCCACCTGTGGTAAAATTTTCATCAATCTTTGATCAAACAGAATAATATGGTAAAACAAAGTCAACCACTTGTTTTGAGATTATCGCCTCCTTATTTTTATAACAATAAAATAAAGAATATTGAGTTTACACTTATTTTAACATGCTTCCTTTGGAAAACAAATATGTGGCAAATCAACATCAGTGCCCCACTGTATTATGAAATTTTTACAATCTATGAAGTCTAAAAAGCCTTGAATCCTAAACTAAGGTTAAGTTACCTGCCCACAGCCACAAGGATAGTGCACTGAACTCCAAAGTCATAACCACCAAGTTATATGAAAGAAATACACTAAATAAACCCAAAACAGGGTTGCAGGGCTCGAAGGGATGGCAGAGGTGACAGCAACAGAGTCCAAAATGGAAGTAGAGAGCGGCAGCAGGGCTCCAGCACAACAGGTGAAGAACGACCCACTCAGAAGGAGATGAGAAAGGAGACGAACACAGAAAGAGGAGGCAATGGCTTTCAGTCATATGCCAACCCAACTAAAAGATATAGAACCTTCATCACAAACATACCTTTTGATGTGAAATGGCAGTCACTTAAAGACCTGGTTAAAGAAAAAGGGATGTGCTGTTGTTGAGTTCAAGATGCAAGAGAGTATGAAAAAAGCTACTGAAGTTCTAAACAAGCATAGTCTGAGCAGAAGACCACTGAATGCTAAAGAAGATCCTGATGGTGAACACACTAGGAGAGCAATGCAAAATGTGATGGCTACAACTGTAGGGATGGGTATGGGACAAGTGGCCCAGAAATGATTAATACCCTACTCAGTAGCCTAAATAATCCTAACATCCCAAATGAGATTATCCACTGCATTACAGGATAGAAGACTTGGAAGCACAGTATTTGTAGCAAATCTGGATTATAATGTAAAATTGGCTGGAAGAAACTGAAGGAAATTTTTAGCGGTAGTTCAAGTAGACATTCTGGAGGATAAAGATGTGAAAAGTTGTGGAATAGGCACTGTGACTTTTGAAAAGTCCAAGGAAGCTATGCAAGCTATATCTATGTTTAACAGCCAACCGATATTTGATAGACCACTGCAAGTACAAATGGATGAGAGGTCTTTACCAAAGGGAGACTTTTTCCATCCTGAACATCCACAGCAACTTCCCCATGGACTTGGTGGTATTAGCATGGGGTTAGAGCCAGGAGGGCCAATCACCAAACAAAGACATTGGAATAGAAAACATAGGGTCTGCAGGAATGGGAATGGAAGGCATAGGATTTGTAATAAATAAAATGGAAGGGACCTTTTGGTGGTCATGATAGGGAAAACATGGCAATTTGGATCTTGGATAAATAAACATGGGCCTAAAAGATGAAATTCTAAGTAATGCACTGGAGAGGACAGATCATTGCAAAGCAGGGAGGAGGTGGAAGTAGAGACAACATCCTTAGGATTCACCGCATTGAGGGGTGCAGGCCTAAGCCAGGCATGGATCAAGTGGGCACCACAATCAAGTGCATGGGGCCTGGTCATGGACCGCATGGGCTCCGGCATCGAGTGTACGACAACATGGCCTGCAGCATGGAGCTCACTGGCTCTGAGGTCGAGCAACCGTGTGGGCCACACAATTGAATACATGGGCTCTGGTGTAGAGCATACAGGCCCTGCCAGTAAGCACATGGGCCTGAGCATGGAGTGCATGGGACTGGTAGGCATGCGGGCCAGCCTGAATCGCAAGGCCACAGGCCTGGAGCAAATGGGTGCCAATAGCCTGGAGTGAATGGGCCAGATATGGGCCCAGCCCTGGGCACTAGCACTAAGCGCATGGACCTAGCCATGGGTGGTGGCAATGGTAGCAACTTTGACAGCACCACTGAGATGGAACGTGGCAACTTTGACAGAGCTGGAAGCCACAGAGCTGGAAGCCATGCTCCTGGGGTGGCCAGAAAGGCCTACTGGATATTTGTAAGAAATCCCCCATGCTGATTTTACATGGAAGGTGCTAAAGGACAAATTCAACAAAAGTGGCCATGTGCTGTACGCCGACATCAAGATGAAGAATGGGAAGTCCAAGGTGTGCAGTGTGGTTAAGTTTGAATCACTAGAGGTGGCTAAGAGAGCCCATCAGATGAATGTCATGAAGCTGAGTGGCCAAGAGATTGATGTTCGAATCAATAAGCAGTTGCCTTTTTTTTTTCAGTTGTCAATAGACGTTTATTTATTTATATATGGTGCTGAGAATCGAAGCCAGTGCCTCACACATGCTAAGCAAGCACTCTACTACTGAGCCACCACACAAGCCCAGCAGATGCCTTTTTTAAACATTAATACCAGACCTCTGAATTTGTATTTTTTCTTGTTAACCATTTTCATTTGTTGGCTGGATGTATAAACATGTTTAAAAAATGTAGTTGCTTTTTGGAGTAATTTGAATTACTTTTTAAACAACTGAGGTTTCCATTTGTCTGTTTGCATTGAGACTGCAATGCGCACAATTTTTTTTTTGTAGTTGTACATCTTGTTAACATTGAATATGACTTTGGTAATAAATACCAGTTCCTGAAAGTGAAAATAAAAACTAAAAAAAAAACTATTCTATGAACACCATAAAAATTAAGGATTAATTTATAATTATATATTCCAGAATATATAAAGTGGGAACAAGGACTTTTAAAGTGAAATGGTTTTACCATGCTGCCTGCCACAGAGTTTTCTGTAACTGGGTGACATAGATTTAAAAATGGAATCAAGATAGGAATTCCCAACCATTGCAACATAAGTGTTAGATGATGACTAGGTTTGGAAGTTCACATTTAGGAATAAAGAACTTTGGGGTCTCTAAGTACATTGTATATGTGTAAAAAATGTTTATGGTACTTTAAATCCAAGGAGTAGGCAGACAGGAAATGTTTACCCTTAAAGTTTGCCCTCCTTAATTTTTTCCAGCTCCACAAGAAAAGAAGGTGGTGGTAATCAGAAATGAATGATTAGAAACAATTTGAAATGTTATAAATTCTTCCTTACTACCTCACTTCTTAGCACTTAGGACACGTATTTCAAATTTTTCTAACTCCTCAGTTTTTGATACTCGTTTCTATTTGATTGGAAATATATAAACTTGATTAAGCAGTTTCTCAATAACTCAAAATCAATCATCAAATATTTTTCACAATTTGATCAAGCATTCCCTAATAGAGTGTCTCTAAAAGAAAAAGTTGTGTAACTTAGAGAAGAAAAAAATCAGAAAAGTTTTGTCTTGCATCATTCCAGTAGTTAATTACATAAAGAACAACTGAATGACTGCTAAAGGGATTTAGTCCACACCTTATGTGTAAACAGCTTTCCTTTTATTTTCTTATTAGATTTCAGTTACCCCAAAACCTGCCCAGGAGCCTTCTTTTTCATTTATGCCCTCAAATGCAATTATTACTAAAACTATCAAACAAAAAATTAATTTAAAATATTAAAAACACATGATTTATGTCTTTCTTACTAATAAACACTTTGCTTATATTTTTATAGTTAGATCCCATATTTTTAATAAGTCCAATCGTCCAACACCAATTTTTATAGTTATTGAAAAAAGTTACATATTTACAAAAGCAGCATGTATTTCCACTGGGGGAGACAAGTGTGTGCGGAATCCAGAGGGCAGGCATGGAGACTTTACTCTAAATGCAAAGACATATATGTGAGAGGGGAAAGATTTGTAGAGATTTTTGCTTGAGTTAATTTTTTTTTAAGTTTCTTTTTTGGATCCAATAATGTTCTAAAAAAATCTAAGTGAAAATAATGAACATCTGCAGGTCAGTTTATCATCATCCATGGCTATAATGCAGCCTTACACTAGAATTTTTGAACACGCCCTTGTGACTCCCTCCCTTATTCCCCTTCTCTTCCCTCCATCCCTCCTCCTACCAAAAGTAGCAAAGAATTTTTAAATTCCCAGGGAATTAAAAGGAGATGGCACAATACAATTCAAATTTCATTGAGATTAACTTTGTTAAGCTAAAACCAATTTCTTTTCCATTTTGCTTAATAAACATGGAATTTTCTACTTCCTACACTTTTTTTTTCTTATACCAAATAATCTAGTTACTTAAATTCAGGATCATGAAACATTGAAAACTGGTACAAAACATTCATCTTCTAAATATTTAAAAAAATACAGATAAGGACAAAGTGAATAAATAATTAAAAAGTTAAATAATTTAAAAGTTATTAATTTAGCTTCCCTTACCCATTTATTTATTAGCCTGTGTGTGTGTGTGTGTGTGTGTGTGTGTGTGTTTAATTCTCTCCAACTAATATGCAGCCTCATTCATTGTACCAATGGCCCAATGCATACAAAATATTCAACTAAAAGGTTCGGCTCTTCATTAAGATTAAGATTAAATCAGATCAGGAGAAAGATTTAGTTTTAAAAAATAATAATCTGGTAGCCTTTTTCCAGATTCAAAAATTAACTCCAAAAAGGGCTGGGGATATAGCTTACTGCTTGAGCTCTTGTTTACTTGTTTAGCATGCATGAGGCCTTGGGTTCAAACAAAAACAAACAAAAATCTCCAAAAGCTATGCTTCCTTTTAATTTTGAAACTTAAAAAAGTGATAAAAAATAGTTCACAAATTTCCTGTCCCCTTCACTGAGCCTCCCATCGTTCAACATTTTAAAAAGCATAATAAAATACATCAATTTCAGAATCCCAGATTTCCTTTGTCTCTTCCAATCTGTGATAGTTCTCAGCATTTCTCCAACAATTTTGAGGAATACTGGCTGTTGAGGGCCACAGCTGAGTCAGGATGACGCATGGCATATTGCCAGAAGGGAGTTATGTTAAGCTGTGTATTCAATTGTATATTTGACTTTTAATGTCCTGCAATAGGGCGGTTCTTGCTGCCTCCGGCGGCGCCCGCTACTTTGGAGTTCCCTGGAGTTCCCAAGGGGTTCCAAGGGAGAGCTCGCCCAGACCCTGGTGGAGGGTGAGGGTGTTCCTAGGGAGCACGTGTGGAGTGCTGGGGAAGTTCAGCAATAAAGAGTTGCTGTTTTGAACCTACAAGTACTTCGTGGCAGCTGGGTTATTTATGCCCACCCAGACTGCGGCAACTGGCCAGTTATTTTGCATTAAATTTGAGTCTGTCTGATGTTTTCTCCACTTGGGTTGATTTTTTGTTGTTGTTGTTCTTTGTTTTTTGTTTCTTAGTAAGAATGTTGGGCTGAGTATGTAGTTCAGTGGTGGAATACTTTGCCCACTATTCACAAGGCTCTCAGTTTGATCCCCAACATTGCCAAAAATAAGAAAAAGTATACCATAGATATTTCCTCCTCAGTGCACAGTATCAGGAGACACAGAATGTAAGTCTCATTACTGGTGCTGTAAGTCCCCTGTTAGTCGTCTGATTGCCTTCTCAGTTATCAGATTAGCTGCTGTGTTACTGCAGTACTTGGGCTGAAGTAGCCTTATTTTACTTAATAATGGCCCCAAAGAGTAAGAGCAGTGGTACTGACGATTTTATTACAAAATATAATTTTTCTATTATTATCTTTGTTAATCTCTTAGTTTTTCTGATTTTGGGCTATAGTAGGGATTGATTCCACATGTGAGGCAATTACCACTACAATCCCCAGTCTTCTATTATTTTGAAAAAGCTCTCACTAAATTGCCTGAACTGACCTTGACCTTTGTGATGCTCCTGCCTCAGCCTCCCATGTAGTGGAATCATAGTTGTGGGCTATCACAGCAAGTTTACTGGGCCTAATTTATAAACTATACTTTATCACAGGTATGCATAAAAAAGTAACAGTATATAGGCTCAGTAAAGAGGATGCCACAGGATCAGGCATCCACTGGGGGCCTCAGAATACATCTCCTGCAGATAAGGGAAGAGCACTGTACATCCATTAGACTTCCTTCAGATTAAGAAAAAAAAAAATCTTCAATTGGAACAGATCAAGTAATTTCTTTGAGAGATCATGACAGCTAAAGCTAGTTTTACTACTTCCACTATTATAAAAAACAAAAAATTGTGGACAGTTGATACATATATTGAAATATCCCAAAGGTTTACAAATATCACTACTCTTGCTCATGCTAGACCTTGTGATCTTTGATCTATGTTTTTTAAACATCATTATAGAATTCTGTCTTCACTATCACTATTTAAATCCATCTCACCTTGCACTACCACCTTCATCCCCAATATTATTGTTATTTTAGGAACTCAAGGCCAAACCATTTGCTGACAACAGTAGTGATATTTTAGCCAAAAGGTAATGAACCTTTATGCAGGGTGGAAAATGGGCAATCCCTGAAGGTCACATATTGTATGATCTCACTCCTGTACTTTTTTTGGTACTGAGGATTGAATCCCAAGGGTGCTTAACTATTGAACCACATCTCCAGCCCTTTTCACTTTTTATTTTGAATCAGGGTCTCACTAAGTTGCTGAGGCTGGCCTCGAACTTGTGATCCTCTTGCCTGAGCCTCCTGAGTGGCTAGGATACAAGTGTGAGCCCCATGCCAGACCTACCCATATATTATTTTTTAAATGACAAAATTACAGAAATGCAGAACAGATCAGTGATTGCCAGAGAGGTAAGTTAGCCACATAAAGCGTATGTGGCTATAAAAGGGCAACAAGAGGAATCCTTCGTAGTGCTGGAATCTTCCTGAATCTCAGTTAATCAATGTCAATATTCTGCACTATTACAAGATATTAATAAAGGGAACACCCAGGTAAAGGGTACCCAGGATCGCCATATTACCTCTCACAACTGCATGTGAAGCTATATTACCTCAAAGTTCAGTTTAATATTTTTCAAAAATGAGTCTTTAGAATGAATTCTCAGGAGAAATCAGATAATCACCACAGTGCCCCCTAACCCTCTTAGGTGCACTGATTGTTAGCTTCTAGGAAAGTTTATATCAGTTTTCCCCAGAATGACCAGCTAATGATTAATTCTTATTTAGGATTCCTTCTTTCATTATTAGCTTTTATGTTGAACAGAAACAAACTCCATGGGCTAGAGAAAGACAAAGCTGCCAAGGGCCTGATAGTAGAGTGTCGGCTTGGCCAAAGGAGCAAAATGCAAATTTTTATTTCTGTTCATTAGCTCATACTAATATTCAAAAAATTCTAAAGCTCTGCAATCTATGATTTACAACTTGTGGGAAGGAAGCATTGAGAAACCACAGCAGGAGGGAAGAGTTTACTTCCAATGAGAAAATAAAGGTCTTCTTCAAGTCACCAACAACAACTGCTACAAAATACTTTTTATTCACAAAGGATGTGAAAGCACAGAAATAGTGGAGCCAAGACAATTTAAAACACAAGGACTAAACTTCCATAAAACCTAACCCTACCAACACCACAACACACCAAAGGTAATTCCTTTCACAGACTGGAGGAGAAAAGGAAATACCTAAGTATCACAAAAAACACATTCTACAGTTCAGTAAGTGGTGGCTAATTAGCATGAGATCATGGGGGATTTTTTTCCCCCTGAAAAGATAAAAATTCTAACCATTAAAATAATGTGACAGAGGCCTGGCCTGAACCTTTATGCAGGGTGGAAAATGGGCAATCCCTGAAGGTCACATATTGTATGATCTCACTCATGCACTTTTTTTGGTACTGAGGATTGAGCTCAGTGGTAGAGCACTTGGCCTAGCACTTGTGAGGCACTGGGTTGGATCCTCAGCATCACATAAAAATAGTTATTGGGTGTATCTACCTAAAAAACAATAATAATAAGACAAGGCTGGGGTTGTGAGTCAGTAGAGCACTTGCCTAGCACGTATAAGGCACTGGGTTCAATCCTCAGCACCACATAAAAATAAATAAAAATAAAAGGTATTGTAACAATCTACAACTAAAAAAGTTTTTTAAATAATGTGACAATCTGCATATTTTTCTCCCAAAGTGACATAACCATTGAACATATTTTTACTACATACACGCATACTCTAGCTCTGACAAAGCTACAAAAAAATCAATTATATGCACTACAAATTGCTTCTCTTCCTAATTTATCAACATAAATTAATCCATCTAAGCAAAAAAAAAATGATATAGAGGAGTGCTACAGCATTAGTTTTAGATGCAGAATGGTCCCCAAAGGCCCACATGCTAAAGGCATCATCCCCAGAGTGGTGCTATTGGGTAGTGCTACAACCTTTAAGAGGTGGAAAATAATGAGAGGTCATCAGGTCACAGGCAATGCCCTTGAAAGGAACAGTGACACCCAAACTAACACTCTCTCTTTCTCTTCCTGCCAGCATCAGGCCTAAAAGCAATAGGTATGCCCAATTATTGACCGAAACCTCCAAAACTGTGAGCCAAAATAAGCCATTTCTATGTTAATTACTTCAGATATTTATTATAGCGACATAAAGAACCATTTCCAAAAACTCGCTACAATTATTACATTGTGTCATCACAAGTCAATTTGAGTCTTTATATAAATACATCCATTTTTGCCTGCTTAAATTTCTAATTCTTCAACTCTTCCCAAGGACAGAATGTTCACATTACCACTACACATTAAGAAATACTATTATATTAGCATAACTATATGATAAATCAGATACAGATAGTTCCCTACTTAAAATGGTTTGATGTGGGTTTTTTATTTTATTTTTTTGTTTTTTACTTTACAATGGTGTGAAAGGGCTAAATGCATTCAGTAGAAACCACACTTCAAAATTTGATTTCTAGTATTTTCCTGGGCTAGCAATATGCGGTATAGTACTCTCTACAGACTTGGAAGCAACTCATAGCTCCCAGTCCAGCATGCTATCACAAAGGTAAACAACCAATACTATCCAGTGGAGTGTTGCTTCATTATAGATGCTTGTTAGGTTAGGTGCATTTAATTAATTTTCAACTTAACAATATTTTCAACTTAAAATCAGTTTGTCAGGATGTAACCACACCATAAGTCAAGGAGCACTTATACGTCATATTGGATTCCTGGAATGTACATGTAGTAGAAGATATCAAGCTTTAAGGAAAAATAGTGTAAGTAAAAAATCTTTTAACAATCAGCCAGGTGCAGGGAGTGGTGCATGCCTATCTATAATCTCAATCACTTGGGAAGCTGATATGGGAGGACATCAGCAAGTGCAAGACCAGCCTCAGCAATTTAGTAAGATCCCCTACAAAAGGGCTGGGGTTATAGCACAGTGATAGAGTGCCCCTGGATTCAATCCTCAGTACCACCAAAAAAAAAAAAAAAAAATTTAAAAAAAATCAAGAAAATTATCAACAACTTGTATTTTTTTCCCTGTGAACTAGCAAATGTTCATCATTATCACTGGCCATGATTAGGCCATGCTGGCATAATGCAAACACAGTTTAGTACAATGGGTAGTTGGCATCCACATGCACACATTCAGCTAGCCCATTCAGCAGATGATACTCCTGCAATATTTCTTTTTTTTTAGTTGAACACAATACCTCTATTTTTATTTATTTATTTTTATATGATACTGAGAATCGAACCCAGTGCCTCACACACAGTAGGTGAGCGCTTTGCTGCTGAGCCACAACTCCAGCTCCTCCTGCAATACTTCTAATCTATCTCCACTGTCAACTGAGGTATCCAACCATCAAGCCAGAAGAATAGACATCAGTCATTTTTGTTGTTGTTGTTGTTTGTTTTATAGTACTGGGGATCTGGAACCCAGGGCCTTCCATGGACCTCAATTTTTTTTTAGATGTAGATAGACCTTTATTTTATTCATTTATTTATATGCAGTGCTGAGAATCTAAACCAGTGCCTCACACATGCTAAGCGAGCGCTCTACCACTGAGCCACAACCCCAGACCTGGACCTCAGTCTTAAAGAGAATTCTCAGAACTGGGGATGTAACTCTGTGGTACAGTGCTTGCCTAGTATGCTCAAGGCCCTGGGTTCAATCCCCAGTACAGAGAGAGAGAAAGGGAGAGAGGGAAAAAGAGATGGAGGGAGAGCAAACTATCATTAGGCTCTGAGCTAAACACTTGATCCATAAAACAACATCAGTAAGTGATTATCATTTTACAGATAAAGGAATCATTAAAACTGGAATGAAGAAAGGAAATATCTTATAATATGCACATATCAAGGAACCACTGACTACTGCCAGTTTCCAAAGTTATTTGGATATAAAATGTACAAAATAAATAACAAAACTTTCTTAAAGTTTTCATATGCATCAAACAGAAGCAGTCTTTCTGTGTTTTCTAAAAGGTTATCAGGTAATTATTTCATATAGTCAACTTATATCTGAGGCATATCCCACTATTACTTGATTGACCTGAATTTCAAATATCACCAAAAAAAAGACCTTATTGCAGTTTAAATTCCTCAAAATCTACCCCAAAAAAAGTTGTTTGCAAATCCACAATTTAAAAAAAAATTAAATACAATGCTTTCTTATGAAGCAAAGAACGTTTTATTTCAAGTATTGAGCTTCAGCCAGGTACAGTGGTGCATACCTATAATCCCAGCTACTCAGGAGGCTGAGGCAGGAGGATCAAAAGTTCAAGGCCAGCCTCAGTAACTTAGGGACACCCTGTCTCAAAATAAAAATAAAGTATTGAGGATGTAGCTCATTGGTGAAGCACCCTGGGTTCAATTCCCATATGGGAATGGAGGGTGGGGGAGGCTGAACTTGAGCTTGGCAGTTACAGTGTATCCTCTCTTGCTTATTAAACAGTAAGATCATTAATAAAATGATAGGTTATAACTGGTTTTGTTTTTATGTCCTTTCTTGGACAGGGAGGTAAAAAGTTGGAAACAAGGCAGTCCTATTCTGTGAACTCCCATTTACCACAATGAAACCAGCAGCTGGATCATTTTGATCCTCAGCCAAGATATGCAAAGCTAATTATGAAACTGTTAATTACTAAATGTTTAACAGGCTATTTGAAGACTTTCAGGCTTTCACTAATATTGCAAAAGAATGTTACTAATTTTTGCCATAAATTTAAGTCCTCACTTGTTCAAAGCCACATGCTAATAAAGTTTGAAATTAGTATTTTAGTTATAAATGTATGTTTTTTACCCAACAAATTCACATATCACTTCTATGAAATTTAAATGTTTGTGACCAATTATTTCTTTGGGAAATATGCTTTTCAAACTGTGTATAGTTTAGTAGTTTTAAGAACAAAAACTACTTAAAAAATAAATATTATTACTACAGCCCAGAACCAAGTAAAAATATAATCAAAGTACAAGCTATCAAATGAAAATGAGTCTACTCATAAACAATGGTAAAAAGAAACTCAAATGGAAAATTTAACTATAATACACATAATTCTTCCCCTACATTTGAAAGTTAAATATATGTCAGAGATATTCTATTGTACTAATTCTCATAATTTAAAGTTCTCTATGCTAAGGGTATTTTCTTCAGCTTTCTCATTATGACTCAAAATGAATTCTACCGAGTGACTTTTGCAAAGAACTAAACCCTGTACTCTCCAAGGAACTCTCACCTGACAAATTCATGACTTAGCAACTAAATCAAATGGTGCAATAGCCCAAAAAAATTTTTAATAATGAAAGGCAAAGTAAGATATTAACCAGGAAATAGGGTGAGTTATTTTATACATACCCTATCTAAAAGTAACTTTTACAATTAGCTAAAAACACACAAATTTGGTCTTTAAAGTAGAGGAAACAATTTTGTAATATATGTTTCACCTGGAAAACTAAAATATTAAGCTATTTAAACACTCCAAAGAAGCAATTTCAAAGGGCCTGAACTCAACAAGTTAATAGTTTAGAAAATTATTTTATTGTATAAAGCCTTGAAATCTAAAGCTGTTTGTAATTTATTTACATCTTTCAGTTCATTAAATTGCTTTGGTAACCACAGGTCTCATTTAAGTGATTAAAGACACAAACCTAAATAGTTGAATAAAGCAATTACTTAAGTAAGAGTCCAGTTTTTCAGCAGAGGTACATTTTAAAATATCAATAGAATGTCTATTGCTGATTATTTTCTTTTTTAATATTTATTTTTTAGTTATAGGTGACCACGATATCTTTATTTTATTATTTTATTTGTATGTGGTGCTGAGGATCGAACCCAGTGCCTCATGTATGCTGGGCAAGCGCTTTACCACTAAGCCACAGCCGCAGCCCCTGCTCATTATTTTCAAGGGAGTATGTTGTCTAAGAACAGAATGCCCCATTAACTAGAATTCACAGTATAGGACAAACACTAGATTAAATACAGTTTTTTCTGTCCTCTCAGAATATCAGGTGAAACAGTGAGAGCTTCTTGAATCTGAATATGCATGATTTGGCTAAAAATTTAGATGACAATTTTTTCTATACTTCTCCTTACCATTGCCCCTTCCCAGTAAAATGCCTATAGAGTAGGTTCTGGTTTTCCAGGTGGATATGAAATGCTCTTAATTCAAAGTTACCGAGAATCTCCCCACCCTAGATTCTCCTATAGCCAACTTCTTAGGTTACACAAGTGACATTGAGTTTACTTCTAGGCAATTGATTGACCTAAATACAAAACTGACTTCTCAGAGTATAGAAAAAGAACTAGGCTGGCCTGATTAAAAAAAAAAAGAAAGAAAAGGGGGGAAAAAGAATTAAATTTAATGAAAAAATGCATTTTTCTTTACTCTTTTCTTTCTAAGCACCTTCCTTTTCCTGTGAGAATCCCACAAACTCCTTTATGGAATCTATCCTCAGAAACAGAAGGAAACACCACGGCAAAACTTTCCTAATTCATGTCCTTCAAGCTATTTTAACATGGTTGCTTTGGTTATATTACAAAGTTATAACTCTCCAGTATTCATGAGACTAGACACTACTTACACAAAAACCTCACTCCTCTTTTTTTTTTTTGTACTGGGGTTTGAACTCAGAGGAACGCACCACTGAGCCACATCCCCAGCCCTATTTTGTATTTTATTTACAGACAAGGTCTCACTGAGTTGCTTAGCGCCTCACTTTTGCTGAGGCTGGCTTTGAATTCCTGATCCTCCTGTCTCAGCCTCTCAAGCCGCTGGGATTACAGGCAAGTGTAAAGTTCCACTTTTGCATTAACAAGCACAGTAGTCTTTTAATATGTTAGTTTAGGGGTTTTTGTTTGTTTGTTTTAAGCGGTATGAGCGACTGAACCTAGGGGTGCTTTACCACTGAGCCATAACACTAGCCCTTTGCATTTTTTATTTTAAGTTGATGAGGCTAAACTCAAACTTGCCATCCAATGGGCAGAAGAACTGAGCAAGCACTTCACAGAAGAAATACAATCAGTCAGCAAATATATGAAAAAAAATGTCTTTTTTTAAATATTTATTTTTTAGTTATAGGTGACCTTGAGCTTAGTTAGAGAAATGCAAATAAAAACCACATTGATAGGGCTGGGGTTGTGGCTCAGCGGTAGAGCGTTCGGCCAGCACATGAGAGGTCCTGGGTTCAATCCTCAGCACCACATAAAAATTAATTAATCAATTAATTTTTTTTTTGTTAAACACATATTGATAGGGGCTGGGGCTGGGGCTGTAGCTCAGTGGTAGAGGCACTGGGTTTAATCCTCAGCACCACATAAAAATAAAGAAATAAAATAAAGGCATTCTGTCCATCTACAACTACAAAAAAAAAAAATTCTAAAAACAGCACACTGGTATTTCATCTCACTCCAGTCAGAAAGGCAATTATCAAGAATACAAGTAACAATAAATGTTGGTGAGCATGTTGGGGAAAAGGTACACTCATACATTGCGGTGGGACTAAAAATTGGTGCAACTACTCTGGAAAGCAGTATGGAGATGCCTCAGAAAACTTGGAATAAAACCATCATTTGACCCAGTTATCCCTCTCCTCAGTATATACATACCCAAAGGACTGAAAATCAGCATTTTATAGTGACACTGCTCTACCACGCGGCCTGCGCAGTGGTTTCATTAATGAGGTTCTGGCATTAAGTTAGTTAGAAGAGATCAAAATAAAACACACAGACAGTACCTTATTTTATATTGCTAGGTCCGAGACGGCTCGCCTCCCTGGTCCCCGCCTCAAGCCGCCCAGCAGGGCAGCGAGGATTACTCTGGGCTAGCAGGAGAGAGAGAGAGCGAACACGCCGGGGAGTAGCCTTTTATTTGGGGGGACAAGAGATTCAGGGGAGAATTCCATCCAATGAAGGTTGAGGGGGGGCTGCACTCCAAGGTCAGGGTCAGTGATTGGGTCTCCAGGGTCAGTGGTTACGCACACCCCCACACGGATGGGCTCTCTCATCAGGAAAGGGTCGGGATAACTCCGACACAGCCAGAGTGCCTCAGGCCCTTAACGGGAGTCACCCAATCACGTGTCAGAATGACTCCCCACACACTGCCACATCAATGTTCATAGCAATTCAATTCACAATAGCTAAACTATGGAACCAGCCTAGGTGCCCTTCAACAGATGAATGACTAAAGAAAATGTGGTATATATACACAATGGAATATTACTCAGCCATAAAGAGAAATGAAATTATGGCATTTGCCAGTCAATGGATGGAACTGGAGACTATCATGCTAAGTGAAATAAACCAACGCCCCCAAACCGAAGGCTGAATGTTCTCTCTGCTGTGTGGATGCTAACTCACAATAACAGTGGGGGGTAGATCAGAGAAGAATAGAAGTAAACTCAATTTGACAAAGAGGGATCAAAGAAAGGAACAGGAAATGGGAATAGGAAAGACAGTATAATGGTTTGACATTATTTTCCATGTTCAATTTCCAATGTAATTCCACATAATGTACAACCAGAAAAATGGGAAGTTGTACTCCATGTATGTATAATTTGTCAAAATACATTCTACTGTCATGTATAACTAAAAAGAACAACAATTAAAAAAAACTTCCCATCCTTCTGCCGCCTCAGCTTCCAGAGTACCTGGGATTACAGGCAGGCAACACCACTCCCAGAAGCATTTCTTTTCTACTTAAATTTCAAACTTTTAAAAGATGGATTATTTCTGACTAGTCAGGAAAAGATGGAAAACATTCACATTTCAAGCTACTTTCTCTTGAAAACAATAAACAAACAGGGGGGTCTGCGCAAATAAAACCCAAATGATGAACATCAAAGTTAATGGGGCTGACGAGTAAGAATGTTCAAAATGTTTGGTAAGTTTTTCTGTGTTTACCTTTTCTATGAAGGTTGGGGTGGGGGGGGGGGTAGGGGTGCTGCTTTCAGATTGTCAATGGAGCTTTCATGGTGTGGTATTAGTAGTAACTGGCCCACTTACTTCTGACTCAGGCCAAGTTCTATGCTGGGTCAGTTTTTACTCCATTCTATACAACTGGCAGGGGAAAAGGAAAGTTTAACAGTTCATTTACTTGGCACAATCCACACAGGCTGTCACAGTGGAGGTTTTGTCTCTTCCAGTAGGTTTCAAGCATTGTTATTCTTCTAACTAATCAACTGAAGACACCACTTCCCCCATCTCTAATTTCCACTACAAGGCTCTGACATCATTTCTGACCAGCCTAGCTAGGTTCTAATATTCTCAGCATGTGTGATTTCACTTGGCACTTCAAACACTATTCTTGAAAAGAAGTGAAATATCTCACTGAAATTTGCTTTTCCTTCCCACTGAGATTAGGAATGTGCATTTTCAGGTGCAGAAGACTCCAATGCAACTGAAAATGTTAAAGCAGTACTCTGGTGGAGGAAGGCACTTGAGAGGCACTGAAACACCAAGTGTGGGGGGGACAAGATCAAAGCAGAACATTCCTTGATCATCACAGAAATAGCGTTTGAGAATAGGAACTTTCTGGAGACACTAAAATAAATTGCCTTGTAAAATTATGGCCCATTTTCCATAGGTTTGGTAAATATGTGATATCAATCCATGATCCCCCAGATGTGACAGCTCCATCAGAGAAAATGAAAAATCAAAATGGTACCAGGTGCCGTTCTTGGGGCTTGTCCAATGGCAACCAGCAGAAGATTCTATGTTATTCTGTTCTCCCCACATTAAAGAATAATCAATGTCAGAAAATAAAAGCAATTTGGATCTGGACAGATGTCATCCAACACCTAAAAAACAAAGCAACTCTTTTCAAGCATTCGATCCTAATGTATCTGATGGTCCCAGGATCAGGAGAGCTTTATTTGCCTTAAGAAGGTTGGCAAGAAGGATACCCTGTAGTCACCATCCCAATGCTTAGGAATATGCGTCATTATCCTCTCAGAAACTTATAGCTAAGAAAATCAAACCACCACATTTTTATAAAATTTCTCCTTCTCTAGTCCAACTTAGAGATGACCAAATCCAACCCCAGGAGCAATTCTTCCACTTGAAGTAAGAGGAAAAAGAAGCCTGGCGGTAAGCACACATAGAAAGGTTAACAAACTCGTCTACTTTTGACAAGGTTGTGCAACACCAGAAGAATCCGCAGGGTGCCCTTCCAGGGGCGGGGGGGGGGGGGGGGGGGGGTGTTGGTTGAATGTGCGGGCTCTGCAGTTACATCTGCAATTGAAACTAAAAACTCTGAAACTGACTATTCAACTGATTCCCTTTCAATGAAAAGCAGCATCTTTTTTTCCAAAAAGTAAAATAGTAAATAAATACACAAACCTCAATGTTCTACTTTAGAAGCTCAACATGGACTTTTCCCAGAACCCTACAAGTTTCCTCCTATACCCACATTATCCCACATTATCAAACACCACTGAAGTCTAAAGGAAAGCCACATGCAAGGGAAGGAAGGGAACCAGAAATCAAGGTGGCAAGAGTAATCTTTGGCACAGGGAAGGTAAGACCCCACCCGCTGAGACTGAGGTCCCGAGCACTGCTGGGGAGCAGGGGAGCTAATTGGAGAAGGTCCACGCGTGAACACACACACACACACACACACACACACACCCCTCTGTCGCCAGGCAATCCGAGCTCACTAGTGAGAAGTATAAAGAATAGCAAAGAGAGGGAAAAATAAATCCAGGACGCCCTTGAGAAAAGACTCGGAGGTGGGAAGGCCTGGAAGTCCTGATGTGAGAAGTGGGGTGCTTGGGGAGAACTGTGTCAGGACAGGGTGGCGGAGGAGAAGAAAGGGTGCAGCCTGAGAGAAACAAACCCGGCCAAGTGCAGGCGACCGGAGGCAGCGGGTCTCACCTGGGGGGTCCTCTCGGCGGGGTTCTTCATCACCGCTTGGCGGAAGCTGTTATCCACGTAGGACGCCATCTCCCCGCGCGGGCCGGGCCGGGGCCGCTCGGCACCCTTGCTGGCCTCCTCCCGGCCCAGCGCCGCCGCCGCCGCCCTGCGCGGCCCGCCCGGGCTAATCAGCCAAACCGCGGCGGCTGCGCGGGGCGCGAGGGCGGCTTGGCCGGGCCGAGAGCGCGGGACAGGCGCGGTGGGCGCCCTCGGCGCTCAGCTCCCGAAACGCGCGGCCGGGAGGGTCCCTGCGGTCAAGCCTGAGGCGCTCCAGGCAGCAGGGAAGTCCCCTTCCTCCTCCTCCTCGCCGCTTGGCTCTGTAGGTTTACAGGCGCGCCCGGCTCCCTCCTGGCCCTGGCTCGACACGCCTCCCCAGGCTCCGCTCGGGGGACACTGGCGGCTCCTCCTGGCCCCAGCGGGCCCGAGTTATTTTTAGGGAGGTACGAGTGGCAGTAGCGAGGGGGAGGGCTGCAGGCAGGCGGAGCCTCCTCTCCCCCTGCGCGAGGGTCGCCCCCTCCTCTCAAGGGCTCGCGTCGCCGCCCAGGGGTCTCCGCGAAGCACTCGGGTCTCCTGCGTCCCCAGTCCTTAGGCACTTGGACGCCGCTGGTCTGCAGGACGGACCGGGTGGGTCAGGCTCAGGTCCGGGCGCAGCGAAGCCCGCTCGCCTCGGCTGCAGTCGCCGCCGCTCCTGGGCTCGGTCTACTGGGCTCGGCCGTCCCTCCCGACTGCTGCTGCATCCCCTCGCGCCGCCCCGCAGCCGTCGCCGCCGCCTCTGCTGCTCCGGCCGCCGTCGTGGGCCCCGCCACCGCCTACCCCCATCGGCGAGCGCGGAACGGAGCTGCCTCGGCGCCGGCGCCGGCGCCGCCGCGGCCAGAGCCCCAGCCGGGCTACAGCCTCCGGGTCGCCCTCGGCAACTTTGTTCCTCGTCTGCGCGCGGTGGAGCAGGGAAAGAGGGACCGCGGGTAGCCCAGGTCCGGACTCCCGGCGGCGGGTGGGTGTCCGAGGGCCGAGTCGAGCGCCGCGCACAGCCCCCTTGGAGAGTGTGTTTGGGAAGCGGCGATTCCCCTCCTCTTCCTCCGCCTCTTCCTCCTCCTGCGACTTCTCCGGCCGCCCGAGCCGCTCCTCAGGGAGGAAGCGGCCTCCGGGGCTTGTTGCTTTGTGCTGCAACCATGGTGAGCAGTGAGTGACAAGGCGGAGGCCAGTCGGCGGCCGCCGCATCATCGGGGGGGGCGGGCGGCCCCGTCGCGCCGATCCCGCCCCCTCGCGCTCTCCGCGCCCGCCAGCCGGCCGCGCCCTCGCTCGCGAGCAGCACCTTGGCTGCGACCAGGTGACACCAGCACTGGGGCCGCGAGGGAATTGCAGCGCCCTGAGCTGATCTGGCCTAACCCCGGCACTGACTGGCCCAGAGGAGGCGCTACCAAGTCTTGGTGACTGAGGAGAGCGCGGGACTTGTCTTTCCCAACACCCGCCCCCCATCACGCAGCACCCCTACCCATCCTTGGCATCCAGTCCCGGGAGACCCAGCAGCGTGGGGTCGCCTCTCCCAGATGGCCCTGGCGCCAGCCCTCACCAATCTGGCTGAAAGCTGACCGAGAGCAGAAGCCAGTCCGCAAACTTGGGGCATACTGAGCATTCTTTTAGAACCCAGGGGTTGACTCTGGGCTGCTTCCGTGGCGATAAATCCTCTTAGAATTTTGCTTATTTGTAATTTCTTCTGGGAAAACGTTCCTGTCCAACTTCCGTGCTCATTCTGGCACTTTCAAACACTTACATGATCACAAAAGTAGGCAGATGGGAACGTGCCGACTTCAACAACAGAACCAATACCACCCCCAGACACACAAACATGCCAGATTTAATGGTGATCCGTTGTTAGAGACCAGGACAGCAAGTTCTGTGACATAATCAGAAACATTTATTGCTACTAATAATAATCTGGCTTTGCCTTGGGCAGAGCATAGCTCCTTCTCTAGATCCCAAGTTTCCAAGCTAGATTCCCTTGGTGCAGAGACCATAACAGGGTCTCTTAAGATGTTGATGCTCCTGCAGTTTTATTTTTCCTTCCTTGAGCCAGGCTGAGCTTGAGCTATGTGATGTCAGCCCTGATGCAGATATGTCATTAGCCAAGCATCAGAAATTATTTTGTTGTCTGGTCTCAGAGTTTTATTTTTGTTTAGCTCTATGCACCAATGAGTTCATGTTTTGATGTCTGTGTGGAGACTGAGAACCATTAGTACAGTTATTTATGAACACTACTTTTAAAAAATTTTTTTCAAACATGCTTCTTCAATATCTAGTTTATTTTAAACACTTGGAATAGGTTGTCAGCTACCCTTTGGGTATCCTTAAGTCATGTGTGTGGCACTGATATTGCATGGCTTCTTAGACATGTCTGTCTTTTGGAAACTGAATCCAAGTTACAAATTATATCTATAGATCCTTTTTTATTACTTTTGCTGAAACTACTTCTTAATATTTCTTTCTTCTCTCAGTTGAGCACTAACATCAAATTCTATGTAACCAAGACCATCACCTTGAAAACAAAGGAACAAAAGGACCATTACAACTCTATAAATAGAAAAAAAAGAATTCAAACCCAATGAAGTAAAAAAATAAACCTGACCTCTCCACCTGGTGTCTAATAGACAATTTAGAATTAACATGTACAAACAGGTTCCATTTTCTCCTGCCCAAAATATACTCATTCTGCAAACTTGACCATCACAATTAATGCCATCTACACCTTTGTCATCACACAAATAAAAAACCCTTAGAATCTTCCTGAATTTCTTTCTCCTATGCACTATAAAGGACAGTAAAAACCGCTAATTACTGTATCTGGACTCTGATCTCTGTCTACCATCTCTGCTCCTGTGACCCTGGTCCAAACTACTGTTTGCCTGCACTTTGCAATAATCACCTGCCTGGTCTTAGCTTCTATTTGTATGAGCTTGTTACATGCATTATCTCACTTGTGTCTCAGTGGGGGAGAAGCTGGAAGAGGAAACTTAACCTCTTTAAGCCTGTTTTCTGTTCTTCAAAAAGTAAACCAAAACTGTACACCCTGAAGATTTGTGAGGATCAAATATAATGCATGCAAAGTGTCTTGTATATGGCTTGAACCATAGTATGTATTCAACAGATGATAGTTATTTTTAAGATCATTCTCATCATCTCCACTCTTTGAGGTTAGTGGGACAGTTATTATCACCTTGTTTACAGATGAGGAAACTGACAATAAAATAGGCTATGTGACTTGCCCTACTTGCAGGCCTGCTTTTTAACTTTGGAATGTCTGAAGCAAACTAACAAATGAAAATTCATATACTCTATTATAAATACTAAACACTACAATTTAACTAGGTTGGTATCCCTGTGGGGCATATCGACTTATGGCCTGTAACTTGCACCCCCTTTTCTTCCTTGTCTCAGCTCCATTCCATCCCCCAAAAAAGGCTCAGACAGGATAATGCATCCTGCACATCTAAACTATACCACATCCCTCACAAAAGCCACCCCTTGGTGATTCCTCAGGCCAAGTTGCATCCTTGGCAAGTGAAGCCTGGAAGTGGGAGGGTAGTAAGGTCCAGGGTAGGTGCTCAGACAGCTTGGAGCCTCCTGCATCACTGGGAGGGATGAAGCTAGAGGAGAACCCTCCAAAGCATGGGCACTGGGCAGGAACCCCTTTCAGCTAAAGCTCAGGAAGAAAATTGTGAATTCTAGTTGCATACCAACTCCTTTTTTTTTTTCTCTAACTACTCTACTGTGATACAGAATTGCACCAGTAACCTCAGGTAAGGCATAATAGTATGTCTTATCCACCAACAAAATGACTCACTGTCCACTTATAATCTATCAATTAACTTCAATTAAAGCTAATTTCCCCTCTGTTTATAATCTACTTATGTCAACAATGCTATCAGCACTCAGAATCTAAGACACCTGATACTTGGCATGCATTACTGTTTTATCAACATTTGCGTATGAACACTATACTAGTTACAACATGGAAGTAACAGAATTTGACCCAGATCTGACAATCCGCCAACTATTCTAAACCAAACTGTCAACAATTCATAATCAAAGTAATCCATCTATTATGCTGCCTCAGAAAGGGAAGTATAAAAATGAAAGAGTTTTTGTTCTTTATTCATCCAATTACCTAGAAAATCATTCGGAGAAAGGTAAAGAGATAAACCACTGAGTTTTAGATCCAGAAATACATTTCAAGTTTTGGCCTTAATGCCATTCTACTTGTGACTTTAAAAGGTTTGATCTTTCCAACTGCAAAATCTAACACATCCCTAAATATATAATGTAGGTTAGGTTTTAGTCATTTTTATTTAAAAAAAAAAATCTGAACCCAGCTACAACACAAGAAAGATTAGGGAAAGATGGTAAATAGGTAGAGAATCATTTTACTGATGAATACATTGAGTGTTTATTGGTCAGTCAGTCAATAAATATTTATTATGTGCTTACTATAGTCTAGGAACTGATCTGAATGCTTGGAATACCAATAGTGAATAACACAAAACTGGTCCCTTCCCTTGCCAAGTGGGAGCATGTCCCATGTTCCAGACACTGGTTTGTATTACTCACCTCTCCTAAAAGGAGGGCGAGGGTAATAGAAAGGATCCAGGAGGCTTCTCTGCTGGGCTAAGAGGAGAGCTTCCTCTTGTTACCACTTTCTCCAGCTGTACAACCCTCCCAAGGCAAGGTTTCCTGCTGAGAGGTTGAGCTCTATTAAAGACATTCCTCATACGATTTGCTTTCCTCTCCACAAGACACATTTTTAAGCATTGTTTTTCAGTTTCTCTTACCCTTGTAGTCAAGTCAGTAAGAATCTCAGGAGAATGGAAGGCTGTAGTTCAGACCCAGTCTCTTCTCAGTAAGCATGCTCCAATAGGTAATACTGGATTTACCTGCAAATTGCATTCCAGAGAGTCCCAGTGGGGAGTAGGCCAGAGCTCTTGAAACAAGTTAGATGAAGTGTATCAAAAACACAATTTAGAATTGGAATCTTAAATTTGATTATACAGGTATCCTAATCAATTCAGAGTTGTGGATGCTCCCACATGGATAAGAACTACAGTAATGTAGATTTCATGTAGGTCTTTGCGAACTGATTCTAGAAAAAGAAAATATTTTCTCCTGATTTATTAATGTTATTACCTTGGATACACAAACATTAACAAAACTGTTCTATTGAGTTACACTATTGTATTCCTCACAATGACACAACCACTTTCCTCCATTGATTTCTTTACTTTTGAAATATTAGGGTGAGATGGAAGCTCCTTCTTTATTTTCCTTATTGTGAGAAAGCTGGTGCTGTTATTTCTAAAAGGAAATGCATTGTTAAACTTTAGATCCACTGTCAATTTCTCCTATTGTTGTCAAGTGTTTGGCATTTGTTTTTACAAATTGTTCCACAGAACTGTGGTCCAAAATCAGTCTGCAATTTTTTTTATGAGATTCTTTTTTTTTTTTAATTTTTAAAAATTTTTTAGTTGTCAGTGAACTTTATTTATTTATATGCAGCGCTGAGCATTGAACAAAGTGCATATATATATATATATATATATATATATATATATATATATCTTTATTTTATTTATTTATTTTTGTGTGGTGCTGAGGATTGAACCCAGTGCCTCACATGTGCTAGGCAAGTACTCTACCACTAAGCCACAGCCCTAGCTCCCCAAGATTCTTTTTTTAAAAAAAATATTTTTAGTGTAGATGGACACAATACCTTTATTTATTTGATTTTACGTAGTGTTCAGGATTGAACCTAGTGCCTCATATGTGCTAGGCAAGCGTTCCACCACTGAGCTACAAACCCAGCCTCAGTCTACAAATTTTAAGGGAACCTGTAAAGGGGTTATACAGGCTAAAGTCTCTTTAAGCCAGAAAACAGGTAAATTAAAGACCTCATGTTAAAACCTCACAATATTAATGCCATACACAGTTGATAAGAGTACTCCATGCATAGATTTTTAAGGCCCACACTGGATCACTTGAATGCCCAAGTAATAAAAAATAGATTAATTAATTAAAAAAAAACTTCAATTTCAAGCAAGCAAAGTTAACCCAGTGAGATAATCCTGTCATGATGGGGCATTATATAAGATCATATCTGGGTTTCTCCAGTTATGTGAAGGTGATTATACACGCTGAAATTATTTCCACAAGCAAACTGGTATGCAGTACAAGAATTTGTAAGTGTTTGTCAGAAGATCAGCTGCAGTTATTGCCAGCTCTGGTCTCCAGGTGGTTTTCAAGGGTAAATTCAAGTGTACTCTAGTGCAGCTGTCTACCACAAGAGGGTTAAATCAGACTGAGGTCATTTGAACAAACAACAACAAAGACAACAAAAAGCAGTATTCCTGACCAGCTGTAATTTTTTTTTAATGTCAACACTAATCACCATTCCAAAGTCATGATTATTTAATATCTGTTAAATCCAAGACTAGAGCTAGGCACGATGTGTACATAACCAAAGACAAAATGCCTATGCATTGAGTTTACAAATCTAAATTAGGCCAAGGAAGTGAAGGGCAAACAAGGGCGTGGGAAACAAGAACTGAGGGCTTTCTTAGAGGAGGAAGCTATTTTATTTGTATTGTTATTTTAACTTTTCTATCGGAAGGTCCATTATGTTGCAAGACAAAAATTTAAAGGAGTCAAGCAAAAAAAGAAAAAAACATTGGCTTTGTGGGAGTTAAAAGAGGAATCCTTAAATATGACAAAGCAGAGTGTATGAGTTAGAAACCTCAGGGAGGAAAACACAAGCAAATGACAAAAAGAGAGGAACTTTGAACTTTGGATGAGACACATACTAGAAAACTAAGATACTATATGGACATGGCTCAGAAGAAAACAGAATTGTCCAAGCCCTCGAGATGTAATCACAATTGGCGCTGGCTATCTCCAGTAGTCTTCATGTAATAATATTTTACTTATCACATAAAATAAATATTTCCAGAGATAAATTCTGGTAAGCCATTAAAAGCAGAGTTTAGTTTCACCTTATGCTTATCTCACCTAAGAGGAATGAGTTTTTGCTGTCATTGCTTGTCTATAAGAATCCAGAGATAATTAGACCAATAAAAACTCACAGTGCTCCACCCCAGCCTGGCCATAGGCCTCACAGACAGGTCTATTGACACAAAGGAAATAGCATCAAAGTGATTGCAGTTACAGAATTTTATCCACTTCTACTTGGGGAAAAACACAATCTGTATTATCAGTTCAGTCAATACATTTAGCTTTAAACATGCATAGCTTAAAATTTAAGTGGTATAGCGAAAAACCTTGGAAACTGATGCCAGACAGTACTGAATTTGAAAACCTGTTATGATACACATTAACTCAGTGGCCTTGAGTAAAGAAAGTAACCTCTTTGAGCAGAAGTTTCTATCTATGTTAAACATGGTTAGTCATATCATTCTTGCTAGATTAATATGGCAATGACTCAAAACAGGATTAATAAGAGTAAATACTCTTTCTCATCTCTCCCTTCTTCCAAAAAGGAATTACATTAGTCACAGAGGCCCCTCAGTTTTCTAGGAAAGATTTTAGGTTAAAAATATATCAACCTTCCCCAGCATCACACACACACACAAACACACACACACAAAAAAAAATCAACCTACTGTAATCCCAGCAACTCAAAAGGCTGAGACAGAAGAAAGGCAAGTCTGGGGGTGAACTGAACAAGTTGGTGAGACCCTGTTTCAAAATAAGAAAAAATTTTTTAATATTTATTTTTAGGTGTAGATGGACACAACACAATGCCTTTTATTTTAATGTGGTCCCGCCCATGCTAGGCATGCGCTCTACCTCGGAGCCACAATCCCAGCCCAAGAAATTTTTAAAATTGAAGCTTAATGGTTGAGTGACTCTGAGTTCATTACTCAGTACCAAAAACAAAAACAAACAAAAACAAAAAACAAAAAAAATCAACCTCTAACTTTACAGCATTTAGAACTTAGAGAACCAAAGTGAGCTTCAGTTAATTTGGTTTTTTTTTGTTGTTGTTGTTGTTGTTTGTTTGTTTAAATAGGGGGCTGTGGCTGTAGCTCAGTGGTAGAGTGCTTGCCTGATGTTGTGGCTCAGGTTGGCGTTGTGGCTCAGTGGTAGCACACTCGCCCAGCAAGTGCAAGTTTGATCCTCAGCACCACATAAAAACAAATAAAGGTATTGTGTCCAACTACAATTAAAAAATAAATATTAATAAAAAGATATTGTATCCACTTATCTACACCAAAAAAAAACTTTTTTAAAGGCTCAATTTTAAATAATTTATCTGGGTGAGTGGTTCCTTGCTGCAGATGATCAGCATGTTCATAATGTAAAGAATGCTTGCATCACCAAACAGAACTACTAGTCTTCAGAAAGCCTCCAATGCTCCACAGAGCACAATAGCAGCTGGAGTCTAAAGATATCTCTGTCTCAATTTAATAAGTGAAAAACCAGAATTTACTCTTACAAATATTTAACCTATTACCAGGTTTATATCCATCTCATAAAGTAAGATATACATAACATAAATCTATTTGTGTTATTGTCCCACTTTTTAAATGTCAGAATTATTAATGTCAAATTATTAATATACATGAATGTATGCATAGCCCTCCAAAGACTAAATATAGAAAATTGTTTAATAAAGAAAATTAATTACAGACCCATTTTAATTATGTGCAAAGATAACATCCAAGGTAGTATATTTGTGACATTTTCAATTCACAAAATTTTTTTAAAAAATTTAAAACTAAACCAAACTGCATTGTGTCTTAGCCAACAATAATCCAAAGAAAGGTACTCCAGGAGGCTTCAATTCACCCCACCCAAGGTGAAGTATAGTCTTAAAATCTGAGTAACCAAGTAAAATCTGTGCAGAAATTACCTGTAGCATTTCTTTTGCCCAGGTATCTTCATAGTGATTTATAAACCAATTTCAAGGAGCTGAGGTTGTGGCTCAGAGGCAGAGCACTCACCCAGCATGTGTGAGGCCCTGGGTTCGATCCTCAGCACTTCATAAAAATCAATCAATAAATAAAATAAAGGTATTGTGTCCAACTACAAATTTAAAAAAATCATTTTCAAGCTGGGCGCAATGGTATACGCCTATAATCCCAGTGGCTCCGGAGGCTAAGATAGGAGGATCTTGACTTCAAAGCCAGCCATTAGCAATGGCAAGGCACTAATCAACTCAGTGAGACCCTGTCTCTAAATAAAATACAAAATAGGGCTGGGGATGTGGCTCAGTGGCCCAGTGCCCCTGAGTTCAATCCCTGGTACTAAAAGTAAAAATAAAAATCACTTTCAAGGCACAATTTATGCAGTGTAAGTTCCATCAAAGACCTGTGAACACATAACATTTCAGAACTTTCAGAAGGAATAGCAGAAGTTACACCAGTATTGGGTCCCAGACCAACAAGATTTCTTTCTTTCTTTCTTTCTTTCTTTCTTTCTTTCTTTCTTTCTTTCTTTCTTTCTTTCTTTCTTTCTTTCTTTTTTTTTTTTTTTTTTTTTTTTGTAGTTGGGACTGAACCCAGAAGTGCTTTACCGCTGAAATACATTGCCAACCCTTTTTTATTTTTTTAATTTTGAGATAGAGTCTTGCTAAATTGCTGAGGGCCTTGCTAAATTACTGAGGTTGGCATTGAACTTGCAATCCTCTTGCTTCAACCTTCGGGAATCACTGGGATTGCAGACATGCACAGCCATGCCCAGCTCAGTACGAGACATCTCAGCAGAGTTTAAGTTTAGCTTCTTTGCCTGATTAAAGCATTTATAGTCCATGTTAATGTTTTTGATGAATCTCTATCCTGATAGCTGCAAATATTAGAGAGTGGTCCTCTTTTGAAAGAGTTCTAATTCTCCCCTTTCCTCCATCAAACAAAGCACAAAGCACTGTCCAAATAATACAGTTGTCACTGCACAATTTTTGTCCTTTCCCTGAAGTGGGATTCTTATGAAGAATTATGGGTCCAGGATTGAGTCAGCTCATGCAAAGCTGGAGACAGATTGAATGAACTACCAGGTTAACCTCTGTGAGCAAGAGGCAACCGATGAGAATAAGGAGAGATGGGGGAAGGATATGAGTTCTAATCACTTTTCTTGCTTTCTTCCAGAAAGAAATTATGAATCCCTTGTGATCTACAGTTACCTCTCATACTTCATTTGGGAGATGTTTGAATCCCATATCAAAAATCACCAAGTAGGCATGGTTTCCAAAGGTGTTATAGCTTCTTTCTTATATGCAAGTCATCTTTGGAATGGGGCACCAAAATCTGAGCATACCTAGTACTTGAAAAATTATAGTCAATGAATCACAATTTTTCTCTTTGAAAATCAGTAATTATTATCAGAAAATGCCAACGACCTCACACATGCCCAGTAAGTACTCTACCACTGAGCCGTAACTCCAGCCCCCAGCAAGGTTTTGTTTTGTTTTGTTTTGTAGATACTGACAAAATGATTCTAAAACATATGGAAAAACCATGAAGTTTTTTTTCCAAGCCATTCCCACAGCAGTCTCCCAACAAGTCATTATACAACTAACAAAAGTGGCTAACAGGAAATAAATGCTTACTATTCTATGCCCTTCAAATGCACTTGTATTATTTAATCTTCCCAAAACACTAAGAAGTAGTTATTATTACTTAACACATTTTACAATCAGGGAAACAGAGACTTGCAAAGGCCCAGAACCAGGATCTAAATATACACTCCTTGATGTCAAAGTTCATGTGTTAACCCCTTATCATGGGATCCTTGGGTCTTCCTTCCTTCATTTATTTATGGTACTGAGGATCAAAACCAGGGGTGCTCTAGCACTGAACTACATCCCCAGTCCTTTTTATTTTATTGATATAGTGTTTCACTAAGTTGCCAAGGCTGGCTTTCAACTTGTAATCCTCCTGCCTCAGCCTCCTGCATCACTGGGATTACAGACATATGTCACTGAGCCCAGCTTCCTTGATTTATTTCTTAGAACATCGAGTGCCATAATTAACCATTTGTTGGTTGTTAAAGTAATTCAACCAGCCCTATTTTCTTCTCTGCATTACATCCATGAGAAATATGACATTTTCTGAGCAAGGTGACTATACCAAGCCTGAAGCCCAGCCTTGACAACATCCCAAAACTCCAGGCTTCATATCTATTTTTCCATATGACATCTACATATAAGAAGTACACAGACAACTCAAAATTAGTATGTCCAACAAAAACAGATGAAGTACTTAAGGGTAAATCTAACAAGCTATGAGCAAGTTCTGTATTCAGAAGTCTACAAAACCCTGACATAAGAAATTTTAAAAATGTGTAAGTAAATGGAAACATGCACCAAATTCATTGATTAGAAGACTTAATATTATTATTTTTTTTTTAAAGAGAGAGTGAGAGAGGAGAGAGAGAATTTTTTTTTAAATGTTTATTTCTTAGGTGTAGATGGACTCAACACAATGCCTTTATTTTTATGTGGTGCTGAGGATCGAACCCGGGTCACGCCAGTGCTAGGCAAGCACTCTACCACTGAGCCACAATCCCAGCCCCGAGAGAGAGAATTTTTAATATTTATTTTCTAGTTCTCGGCGGACACAACATCTTTGTTGGTATGTGGTGCTGAGGATCGAACCCGGGCCGCACACATGCCAGGCGAGCGCGCTACCGCTTGAGCCACATCCCCAGCCCTAGAAGACTTAATATTATTAAGATGTCAGTTTCCCCAATTTGATTTGCCAAATCAATGTAATCCCACCCAAGAGCCCAGCAAGATTTTTTTAAAATATATTTTTAGTTAACAATGAACCATTTTATTTATTTATTTATTTATAATGCAGTGCTGAGGATCAAACCCAGGACCTCACACATGCCCAGCAAGTACTCTATCACTGAGCCGCAACTCCAGCCCCCCAGCAAGTTTTTTTTTTTTTTTTAGATACTGAAAAGATGATTCTAAAACATATGGGGCTCAATAGTTAAAGCACTTAGCTAGAATGCAGAATTCAATTTCCAGCACCAAAAAAAGAAAAAAAGAAAAAAAAGGATTTAAAATTCACCTGGAAAGGCTAAACACTTCTGATTTAAAAAAATAAAATAAAATAAAGTTGAAGTTCTTCAAAGTATGTATTACCCTACTTCAAGATTCACTATAAAATGAGATTCATCAGTGCTGGCTCAGTGGTAGAGCGCTTGCCTCGCACATGAGAGATTCTGGGTTCGATCCTCAGCAACACATAAAAATAATAAACAAAATAAAGATATTGTGTCCATATATAACTAAAAAAAATATTTAAAAAACTAGATTCATCAAAATAGTGTGATATTGGCAACTGATTTTTGACAAAGATACCACAGAAAAAAAGACAAATTTTTAAACTAATGGTGCCAGAATAATTTTGACATCCAAATGTAAAATCAACAACTTCAAATTTAATTCCACATCTTTCTTTTAAAAACCTCTTCAAATATTCCCCTATCCTGGAGAGGAGAATGACACCATCTACTCATTTCCTCATGCAAAACTAGGAGTCACCTCTGACTCACTTTCAGTCTCTGCGTTCAATCAGTTATCATGTTACGTTGAATCATAACCAGTCCTCCCTACCACCACTCTGTTGCCATTGGCCTTGTTCAGATAGCTTTCCTTTGAACCTTATTTCCTGTCTCCCATCCACCCAAAATGCCTCCTAAGAAGCAGCATGACTGAAAGTTTAAGAGGGAACATTGCTTTCCTGAGAACCATTCGGAACCACAATAGTGCCTTTCGATGTTCTTTAAAAGAACATGTTACGTGATGGTTTTGAAGATGGTGATGAAAAGGTGTTTACATTTTGTCATGTCAAAGGAAGTCTCATAAATTGTGTAAGGAATACATGCAAAAGGTTAGGACTTCTTTCTTCTGCCTAGTGCCTCCAGCCAAAGTGCAGACTCCGCCCCCTGTTTGGCCCTTGTCCTTGTCCTGGCTGGACTCTTGTTAGAATTTGTCTGGGCCTTTGCACAGTCATCTTTCTAAATGGCAGAAATGATCAGGTGATTCTGAAGCTGAAAATTCTCTAGTGGTTTCTCAGAACTTATTCCCCTAAAATATAAGCCCCTCTGTGCAATATTCAAGAGCCCTACTTGTTCCAGCTCAGCTAGGCCTATCTGATTTTGTTTGCCAGCACTTTCCACCCACATAATTTCTACTCTAATTATTCCAAATAATTGTGCCTATGAGGATTTGCCAAGCTCTCTAATTCCTTAATGCCTTGCATATTCTCCTCCTGCCTACAATTCACTTTTCTCCTTGGTTCACCTGTGAAATTCCTGGTCTTTCAATACCCTCCTAATCAAAGGTGTGCAGGAAGGCAGTGTTACATGCTAAATGGAGCAAGAGTCAGAGATACCCAAGTTCTTCCCTAAGTTCTGTTTTGCCACATACAAGCTGCCTGTCCAGAGGCAAATCACATACCTCCTGTGAGCCTCAGGGCCTCTTTTAAATGGAAGCAATATTATCTAGATGACATATGGGAAGCACCTGAGAGAGGAACTTGTGACTATGGCAAAAATGTTCTAGGCGGGTAGGCTTGATAAATCTTTTCACCCAAGATTTGCACTGTTATGCCCTGGCCCCTCCCTTGCCTGGTAATTTGGCCTCTGTCAACCTAACCCTCCATAAGTACAATTACATTTAGGATTTGTTTGGTATATGACCACTATCATTGTTTTTGTTACTATATTACTTATTATTGAATCATTATTACCTGATTCTTCACCTCATTCCTCCTATATCAGCTAAATTACTGCTTCTTACTCTGTGTTCCCACAGTAGATTATATGTACCACTATTGTAACACCTTTTTTTGGGAGGGGTACCAGGGATTGAACTCAGGGGCACTCGACCACTGAGCCTCATCCCCAGCCCTATTTTGTATTTTACTTAGAGACGGGGTCTCACTGAGTTGCTTAACACCTCACTTTTGCTGAGGCTGGCTTTGAACTCGCCATCCTCCCGCTTCAGCCTCCCAAGCTACTGTGCTTACAGACATGCACAACCACACCTGGCCTACACTTTTTTTTATTATACTCTATTCCTGTGTCAAATGTCTGCCCTCCAATTGACTGTGAACTCCTTAAGGACAGGACACATGCATTTTTATTTTTGTATGTTCAGAGACTAACATGGGTACTGGCAAAGAATAGACAATGACTAAATTTTTAGTAACTGGATGAATAAATGGAAAAAATACATTTTATTGGTCAGGAGAGTAGAAGAAATATTACTTCGTTGATTTTATAAAAAATTGTTTAAGTTGTAGATGGACACATACCTTTATTTTATTTATTTTTAGGTGGTGCTGAGAATCTAACCCAGTGACTCACACATACTGGGCAAGTGCTCTGTCACTGAGCTACAACCTCAGCCCCCTGCTTCATTCTTTTTTTTTTTTTTTTTTTTTTTGGTGGTTATGGGGACTGAACCTGGGGCCTTGTGCATATAAGGCAAGCACTCTACTAACTGAGCTATATCCCCAGACCTGCTTCACTGATTTTTTAAAATACATTTTTTAGTTGTAGATGGACCCAATGCCTTTATTAATTTATTTTTATGTGGTGCTGAGGATCAAACCCAGTGTCTCAACACATGCTAGGCAAGAACTCTACCACTGAGCCACAACCCCAGTCCCTGCTTCATTGATTTTTAACAAATTCTGAGCTACTAGAAAGCTTATGTGGTGGAAGGTAAAAACAATATCAAGGACTGGGGATGTATCTCAGTGTTAAAGCCCTTGCCTAGTATGTGTGAGGCTCTGGGTTCTATCCCCAGTACCACAAAAGAAAAGAAAACAAAACAAAACAAAAAAATGAAAGTGACTAGCATTTGGCCAGTGACTTCTGGACCTATTTAGTTTATGTCTTTGTGTGTTTGTGTACTCATAAATCATCTTATCTAAAATAAGTCACTATTTATGATCTTTAATGATCTTAATCATTTAACTTTGATAATTTTCTAAAAACCAAAGCTGCATACCTCAAATATCTTATAGATTCTTAAAAAAATTAGTCAACATCATATAATATCAAGTGTGATTCTTTTGATACTTCATATTCTAGTTTCAGTGATTATGTGGTTATTTTATTAATCCTCTGTGTATATATATATATATATATATATATATATATATATATATATATATATCCATGTTTTTTAATAGTTATTAATAAAATAACTATATATGTATATATGTATATATATCTCCATGATATATATATATATATATATATATATATATATCCATGTTTTTTCACATCTGCATTCTCTGTTTCTCTGTCCTTTTCTCTGCTAATATTTACTGTACCAATTGTTAATTATGTAGTTAAATGGAGGACTGTTGCATTGTCCCCTGTAGCTCTAGAATGTCTTTGCATTTGTCTCTCTTTGTATACAGTATCTACATATGCAGATTTTTTTTTTTTTTGCAAGATGGAGCAAGAGTCTAAGACACACAGTTCTTACCTAGTTACATTATGACATTAGCCTTTCCTATATAATCACAGTATCAGTATAAGTTCCAAGAAATTTGACTAAATAATATGTTAAATTCAGTCTGTATTCAAAGTCACTCAGTTGTCTATAAGATACCTTTTATTACCAATCAGGTCTTAAGCTTTTCATTTTTCATATTTGAGGGAAAGAGACTAATCTTTCTGAATTACATTAGCAGAGGGATTCAGACAGACCACCCTATTGGGATTCATATTAGAGATGGTTCATCAGGGCCTTCATACACTGGAAATATTTGTGATGTGTCCATCAGGGGATAGTATGCTGAGTATCCAAACAGACAGACTAAACTAATATTTAGGACACTAGCATAGCAGAAGCAGAACTTTTTAAAATATTTTGAAAGGGATCAAAAGAAAGGAAGGAAAGAAGGGATCAAAGAATAAAGGGAAAGAGAAAATAAATAATCGAAGTACTCATCAAAAGGAAAATTAGAAATTGGACTCTACCTTACAAATAAGTATTTGTTTTTTCTTTGAGAACTGAATATGGGAGTAGGGCAACCTAATATTTTCAATGTTCAAGGTTTTTGAGTCTGTGTCTAGTCCTAGTTAGCTGTAAAAGGGTTTATGGGAAGAAAATCCAGCACATTCTGGGGACACACGAGCCACTCCAGGGGCAACTTGTGAAATTGAATGGGGCTATTTGCTGTGACTGTGATATGAATCTTTTATTCTTCAAGGACCACAGTGGAAGGGGCCATCAGCCAAAACAGTCTTTTTAAGTTTAAACATATGGTTTTAAAAAGTAAAAACTAAATATGATTTTTATATAGTATATATATATATATATATATATATATATATATATATATATATATATATATATATATATATAATGGTTATCTCCTAGTGCACTCAAGGTGACTGCAACCCTATTTAACCCCCAGGTATCAAGCATTGTTCTAGTTTGCATGATTGCAAGAAGTTTCTTAACACAAAATACATGTGATAGCTTTGCCCTACATAGATCCAACTAAATGATTGCTCTACACGCTATCCAAAGCACTAACTTTTGAAACTCTACCTCTCCTCTAAACATGTTGTACTTCCTTATTTTGTACAAAAGAATAACTCAATTCTCATTTGTATTCTTAAACTTATAGATAGCTAACAAACTCATTTTTGTGGTCTGGATCTGAGGTGCCCCCCAAAAGCTCATGTGTGAGACAATGTAGGAATGGTTCAGAGCAGAAACAATATTATGAGAGCTGTAGCCTAATGAGTCCATCCCATTTGAATGGACCTAGTGGGTGGTAACTATGTAGGTGGGATGTGGCAGGAGGAGGTAGGTCACTGTGGGCAATGCCCTTGCAAGGTTTTATTTTCCTTGGGGCCGCTTCCCCTTACTCTTTCTTCTTTCTGGCCTCACAGAATTCCTCCATCACACCTTTCCTACATGAGCTCCGCCTCACCTTGGCACCAGAGCAAAAGATCAGCTGACTATGGATTGAACCTCTAAAACGATGAGCTGAAATAAACTTTTTGTCCTATAAGTTGTTCTTGAAAACCTGGCAAACACATTCATAAAATGTGGTATCTACAAAGACCTAATGCTTAGTATTTTATCTAAACACCTTTCAGTAGCTTTAACAATATTCTTAAATCAAAATATCATACTAATATTTACTGTACTTACTTATAACTATGTAGTTAAATTGGGGAATGTTATCCCCCGTGATTCCAGAAGCACTTTAAAAGTAATGGAAATTACAATGCACTCTGGAGAGAATTATGAGAATATTAATTAAAATCAACTTGTCCTAGTTTTCATAGTTTCTCTAGAAATGAGCAGGATAAGTATGACAAAATTGACATATTTTCAAAATATGACTGCTCTGCTGTAGTTTTAAGCAAAGTCTAATGAATCTTCAGAAAGGATTATTTTTATGTCAAAATTACATAATAATTTACACTTAGGAAGCACCAGGGACTCACTGCATTAATGAAATCTGAAAGAAATAAGGCAATTTCTGATAGTGAGAAATCTGCAGCATTTTATCTCCCAAGACATGCCTATTCAGTTTTACTTTGATGTGCACACAGAAAATGTGTTCACATTGACAAGAGTTAAGCACACAATTTAAAGGAGAAAATTACACCATTGTGATTCTATCTCCCAAATGATTAATAAACATCAAAAACTACACTTAAATAGAAATCTAACTTAAGATAGCAGGAGGCAAGAAATTAGACTCCAATTACACTGTCAGGCAAGAAGAGAAAATGAAAAAACAGTGAGGAGATCCAAAAGTTAAATTTTGGGTTGGGGATGTAGCTCAGTGCCAGGGCACTTGTGTAGCATGTAGAAGGCCGTGGGTTCCATTAAAAAAAAAAATTAATTTCATGCATAAGTACTTTAGCTGTTGAATTGTTTAATTGAATCGATTATTCAACCTAATGATGAACAGCCAGAATTGTCTCTGCAACTCCATTTCTCATTATTATCAGACTAATAACATTTATGAAAATGTATTTGAACATCTTTTTTTCTAAAATGCCCCAAATTTGTTTTTTCAAAGACAATATTTTAGCATTCCCAGATTATCACCAAATCCTTTTCTTATCTTCCAATTCCCAGTGTTGAGTCCTTTCCTCTTTTCGAAACTCATATTTGGTCAGCTCTTCTATTCCTCAGATCTAAAATACACACACACAGTGCATACACACACACACACACACACACACACACACACACACACACACACACATCTTTTATTCTGCTTTATTTCTTTATTGTTTTTATCTCTCAATTACAGTGGAGGGCTGGAGATATAGCTCAGTTGGTAGAGTGCTTGCCTCACATGCATAAGGCTCTGGGTCCAATCCCTAACACCACAAGAAAAAAAAAATTACAGTGGAAGCACAACTCTTAAAGAACTCTCCTGTAAACTAGGTTCATTAAATGACTGTTAGTCTCAACCAGATCTGAAGGGCAGAAGATGGAAAAATCAAGACTCCAACATTTTTTTTTAAAGAGAGAGAGAGAGAATTTTTTTAATATTTATTTTTTAGTTCTCAGCGGACACAACATCTTTGTTGGTATGTGGTGCTGAGGATGGAACCCGGGCCGCACGCATGCCAGGCGAGCGCGCTACCGCTTGAGCCACATCCCCAGCCCTCCAACATTTTTTTTTTAATATTTATTTTTTATTTGTAGTTGGACGTGCTACCTTGATTTTATTTATTTATTTTTATGTGATGCTGAGGATCAAACCTAGGACCTCGCACATGCTAGGCGAGCGCTCTACTTCTGGGCCACAACCCCAGCCCTAGACTTCAAAATTTTATACATGTAGAATTTTGAACCCTTCATGACTTATCATTCACTTGTAGAAATTGGTTGTAAGTAAAGAAGAGTTACCTACAACACTGTTTACAATAATACAAAAGTAGTAGCAATCCAAATATTCAATAATAAAGGGTTTAATAAAATGAATTCTATGAAAGTAATAGAATAGAATAACATGCAAATTTTTTTTTTTTAGTACTTTTTTGGTAGTAAAGAGTACTAAACCCAGGGGCACTCTACACTGAACTACATCCTCAGCCTTTCTACTTTTTATTTACTTATTTATTTATTAATAATATATATTTAATATCTTCATTTATTTATTTTTATGTGGTGCTGAGGATTGAACCCAGTGCCTCACAAGCATGAGGCAAGTGCTCTACCACTGAACCCCAGCCCTTGCCCTCTTTTTATTTTGAGGCAGAGTCTCACTAAGTTATTTAGGGCCTTGCTAAACTGCTGAGGCTGGCCTGGAACTTGTAATCTTCTTGCCTCAGCCTCCTGGGTCACTGGATCATAGGTGTGCATCACTGTACTCAACTATTTGCACATCTTTTTTTTTTTTTTGGTACGAGGGATTGAACCCAGGGGCACCTAGCCACTGGCCACATCCCCAGCTCCTTTTTATATTTTATTTAGAGACAGGGTCTCACTGAATTGCTTCGGGCCTTGCTAAGTTGCTAAGGCTGGTTTTGAACCCACCATCCTTCCTGCCTCAGCCTCTGGAGCCACTGGGATTACAGGCATGACACCACTACACTATTAAAAATCACATTTTCAGGCTGGGGTTGTGGCTCAGTGGTGGAGCGCTTGCCTAGCACGCGTGAGGCCCTGGGTTCGATCTCAGCACCACATAAAAAAATAAAATAAAGATATGTATCCATCTACAACTAAAAAATAAAATATTAATTTTTTTTTTTAAAAATCACAGTTTTAAGATTATTTAATAACAAGCACATATGCTATCAATATATTTAAAAATCAGGTTTGGACACTTTTTTTTTAATAATAATAAAAAAGAGTGTCCAAACCTGATTTTAGAATGATATCCCAATTTTTTTAATTGCTTTTATTTTTTAATAAAAAATAAAATCTTATTTTTAATGCATCACAATTCTTATTACACATATAGAACACAGTTTTTCATATCTCTGTTTGTATATAAAGTATGTTTAAAAAGATATTGGTCTAGGGCTGTGATTAAGTGGTAGAGATCTTGCCTAACATATGCAAGGATCTTTTTTCCTAGTTGGAAAAAAGAAAAAGAAAAGTATGTATAGACATATGTAGAAATAGAAAGAGGGCTGAAGGAGTGTCTCTGCTTTATTTCTGTCAAAGTTTAAAACATATTTATATGAACATATGTAAATATGTGTACATGTGTTTATGGCTCTTCAATCAGATATTAATAAAATCCTATCTCAAAGCTATTTAAGGAAAGTTGTAAAACTTCCTCCATTGCTTTTTTATCTACAATGGTTTTCCAGTCCTAATCTTCTATTATGCTTACTCTATGTCACAAAAATTTACTGCCATTTATGAATTAGTTCAAGACTCAAGTAAATTTTTGTTGCCCATGTATCAGATACCTGCCTATTCACAGGTATCTTTTCCAGACTGTATGCTTCTAGATACCAGAGGGAAAATATATAATCTTTTTGCACATCAAGATACACAAATAGCTTGGTATGGTGGTGGCTCAGAGGCTGAAGCAGGAGGATTATGAGTTCAAAGCCAGTCTCAGGAAACTAGCGAGGCCCCAAGCAACTCAGCCAGATCCTGTGTCTAAATAAAATATAAAAGGGGGCCGTGGGGGCTGGGGCTGGGGCTGGGGCTCATCGATGGAGTACTTGCTTAGCATGCGTGAGGCTCTGAGTTTGATACTCAGCACCACATTAAAAAAACAATAAAATAAAAAAATAAAGATACTGTGTCCACATATAACTAAAAAAATAAATATTAAATAAATAAATAAATGGCACCTTCTTGTTGGTCAAGTCTTCAGGGGATAGAGGGGGCAAGAAAGCCCTTTCCTAAGGCCACTAATCCCATTCAAGAGGGCTCCACTCTCATGACTCAATCACCTCCCTTGAAGCCCTGCTTCCTAATAACATCACATGGGCAGGGGGTGAGATTTCTACATACTAATTTGGTGAGGGACCATAACAAATTTTAATGTGTCCAGTGGGTTTTTAAATAACAAATTAGTTCATCACTTGAAAATATTGGTTTAGGGAAATAGCTAATGTTTGAGTTATGTGGGAAGGAACTTCTTGTCCCTAGCTGCTTCCTCTCTCTCTGTCTGTCTCCCTTTCTCTCTCTCTCTGTCTGTCTCCCTTCTCTCTCTCTCTCTCTCTCTCTCTCTCTCTCTCTCTCTCTCTCTCTCTCTCTCTGCTTCTGGCTGCCATGAACTGAGAAACCTTTCTTTACCATGCCCTCCTGCCGTGATGTTCTGCCTCATCTCAGATCCACAGCAATGGAGCTGGCTCATCATGGACAGAAACCTCTGAAACCTTGAGCCTAGATATATTTTTCTTCCTCTAAGTTGTTCATGTCAGATATTTTGGTCACAGTGGTAAAAAGCTGACTAACATAAAGTAATATGTTTAGTTTTTTACTTCCTGCTTTTCCTTTGGTGTCTAAGCCAGACTGTTCTGGAGCTTTCCTCACCTTTTCACCCTCAGCCATTATCCACTTCTTTATTTATTTATTTATTTATTTATTTATTGGTTGTTCACAACATTACAAAGTTCTTGACATATCATATTTCATACATTAGATTGAAGTGGGTTATGAACCCCCAATTTTACCCCAAATGCAGATTGCAGAATCACGTCAGTTACACATCCACAATTTTACATAATGCCCTATTAGTAATTGTTGTATTCTGCTACCTTTCCTATCCCCTACTATCCCCCCTCCCCTCCCCTCCCATCTTCTCTCTCTACCCCATCTACTGTAATTCATTTCTCTCCTTGTTTATTTTCCCATTCCCCTCACAACCTCTTATATGTAATTTTGTATAGCAATGAGGGTCTCCCTTCATTTCCATTATCCACTTCTTACCCAGGCTTTGGAAGGTTCTCACAAATTCATTCAACTAAAAAGAAAAAAAAAAAGGAAAAAGAAAAGAAAAAAAGTTCTAACCAACTTAAATGAAATACTTGTAAGAAAATATCTGAAAAAAAAAATGTCTGCATTTTAGTAGGTGCTTAAAGCCCCTGGTGCCTCTTAGCTGGGACACTATTTGCATTTAGGGTGGGATCCGTGTAGGAACTTCCAGCTGTGGCACTTGAAAATTCAAAAATTGATAAAGAACCAGTGCCATCCTGTTTGTGTGTGTGTGTGTGTGTGTGTGTGTGTGTGTGTGTGTGAGAGTGTTTTGGGGTAGGGGAATTGAACTTAGGGGCACTCGACCACTGAGCCCCATCCCCAGCCCTATTTTGTATTTTATTTGGAGACAGGGTCTTACTGAGTTGCTTAGTGCCTCACTGTTGCTGAGGCTGGCTTTGAACTCACAATCCTCCTGCCTCAGGCTCCTGAGCCACTGGGATTACAGGCTTGTGCCAATACACCCAGTGCCATCCTGTTTTATTCTGGCTTCCTGCTGGCTGTTCAGGAATTCATTTATTTAACAGATATTTATGGGAAACCTACTATCAGACCAGCAACCAGTCAGGAATTTAAAGCAAACTTCATGCTCATAGTTGACAGGAATCATGAAATAAAATTTATAATAACTGGAAACTTCATTTAACAAAAACAATTCATATTCTGTTCCTTCTAGTTTTTCTCCCTACTTTCTACTTAATTTTTAAAGCAAAAACAAAACAAAGAAAGAAAGAAAGAAAGAAAGAAAGAAAGAAAGAAAGAAAGAAAGAAAGAAAAGCTAGGTAATGGCAGTGCATACTTATAATCTCAGCTACTTGGGAGGCTGAAGCAGGGATACCAAATTCAAGTGCAGCCACATGAACCAAGCAAGACCTGTCTCAAATAAAATAAAAACATCTTGGGATATAGTACAGTGGTAGAAAGCTTGCTTACAATATATGCAAGGCCCTGAGTTCAATTTCCAGTACAGCAGAAAAACAAATCAAAACAAAAAACCTGAAGTAAAAATCAAAGTTAAAATTTAATTACTAAATATCTGTCTCTCGAGGCCTGTACTTACTTCCACATTTCCAATATAATTTTTAAAGGTAAGCTTGATTTTTTTCTTAGTTACTAATTGAATAACAATACTCCTGATGACGTCCCTTCTTCCACAAATGAAAAAGAAAACGAAAGTTTCACCTGCTTGCTACCACAATAGCACTAGTTTGCATTTTTAAGTGGCTTAATTGACAGGATATTACTTGGTTAGATTGGAGGTCTCCCTTTGGTGGTTTATTTTGCTGTGTTCCATTGTATTAGTCAGCCCTCTGTCACTTAAGAGATTCTTTTTAGGTAATTTAAGATTTCTTTATCTCATGTTTGAATATGAAATCTTTTTCATTTTTTAATATTTTTTTAGTTGTGAATGGGACACAATCTTTTATTTTTATGTGTGCTGAGGATAGAACCCAGTGCCTCATGCATGCTAGGCAAGCGCTCTACGACTGAGCTACAATTCCAGCCCCAAATATGAAGTCTTAAGTGGATTAAGCAAAGAAGACTTTGGTCTTCTGTAGCAATATAAGTCTACTTAATGTGAGAATTGTTTTAATAATTTAGTGACTATGAAAGAAAATTTTGATTATGCATTCTTTTTTTAATATTTATTTTTTAGTTATAGATGGACACATATCTTTATTTTATTTTTAAACTCAGTGCCTCACTTGTGCTAGGCAAACGCTCTACCTCTGAGCCACAATCCTAGCCCCAAGATTATACATTCTTAATACAGCTGTTTCAATAGCATTTCAACTTACTAAATAATGAGAATAATTTATATTTTTTTAAAAAAAACTCTTCCCAAACTTTAACTTTGGATTAAAAACCAGAGAAGCGAACACCCTGCCTCCACTATAGAAAAAGCTTCCTGAGAAAAACGTATTTTAAGAAGCTATTTAAGGGGCTGGGATTGTGGCTCAGTGGTAGAGAGCTTGCCTATCATAAGTAAGGCACTGGATTTGATTCTTAGTACCACATACAAATAAATAAATAAAATAAAAAATTTCATCAACAACCAATAAAAATATTTTTTAAAAAGAACCTATTTAAATTATTTGTCACTATTTATATGCCCTTCTTTTCTTTCAATACTGGGATCAAATCCAGGGCCTCACACATGAAAGACAAATACTTTTATCAGTGAGTTACATGCCCAGATGTCCCTTAAAAAAATAGACAATTGGATTTAACTCCTGCATTTCTCATATTTTAAATTGTAACCATGTATTAGGTTCAGGGACTTAAATAAGAACACTATTTTAAAGGCTTTTTTTTCTTAGTATTCTGGTTGTTCCATGGTTATTCTAATAATACATTATATACAAATGTAACATATAATTCAACTAATAGAAATTAGAACAACTACAAAAATAATGAGAACTAATTATAATGAAAATAATAAAAATTTTCAAAGCTATGAAATTAATTATAATTTACTCTGTACTATATCATATCAGCATAAATATATCTCCCAGTATCAAAATCATGGGTCAGGAGCACAACCAATTGAGAGTCTATATTCCTTTTCCATTTGGACAAGGTTTGGAATGACACAGACCAAAATTTGAAAATGGGCTCTAGCACTTATTAGAAGTGTGATTTTAATAACCCTCTCTTGAGTTGTAAAATGGGGGCAATAATCATTGAAATAATTAACACATGTAAAGCATGTAGTACATAGAACCCTGTAAATGTTAGCATTATCATCATACCATCATCTTTCCATTAAAGTAACTAGAAGGCATCTATTGGTTTAAAAGTTTAAAAGTTAGCTAGTGGCAAAAACTTTTTTTTTTTTAACCCAGTGCTGGGAATTGAACTCAAGGCCTCACACATGCTAGCTTGTCTACCACTGAACTACATCCCCAGCTTAACCTCTTGATTATAGTAGTTTCACTAGCCAGGTATTGCTGAGAGCCATTTCCAAGTAGGAATGACGCATCAAAATTTCCTTGCCAGCGTACCCCATGTTAAATGGACTAGCCTTGGAATTTCGCTGTTGACATTGCATGTAAGGTGACCTTGCTCAAGGACCAGGGCGGATCCGGGTTTAGAGCTGATCAGGTTTGAGGAAGTATCCCGGTCCTTGGGTTTAGGGCGTTCCCAGTTTAAGACAATAGAGGTTTTAGGGAAGTTGAAGGTTGAAGATTATTGCTGCTGGAAATAGGGCGATCCTGCTGCCTCAGGCACGCCCGATCCTTGATCCTTGAGTTCCCATTGAGTTCTCGGGAGATTCAGAAAGTATTGGAAAAAAAAGCCTCGTGGAGTAGGTGAATTGGGCGGCAGCAGAACTGGGATTTCCGGAGAACGTGTGTGTAGAGGCCAGTGTGAGTTCAGGAATAAAGAATTGCTGTTTGAATCGACAAAGCTTTGTGGTGGCTCGTGATCTTGTGCCCAGCCAAGACTGCGGCAAGGTATTATGGTTTAAAACTGGAATGTTACCCAGTGGCTTGTGTGTTGAAGGCTTGGTTCTTGATGTAGCAATGTTTAGAGGTAGGGCATTTGGGAAATGATTGGATCATGGGGAATCTAATCTGATCAAGAGATTAAATCCATTAGATTTGTAGCTGAGTGAACTATTAGGAGGAAACTGTTGGAGGTGGGAATTAGTTGAAGGAAACTGTTCTAGGGGGCATGCTCTTGGGGAATTTCCCTAGTCCTTTTCTGTCTGTTTCTTGGTCTCCATGAGGTGAACACCTCTGCTCCACCAAACTGTCGACCATGATCCTCTGCTTCACCACAGGCCTGTAGCAATGGAGCCATCTGATCATGGACTGAAAGCTTTGCAACTGTGAACCAAAATAAAATCTTTCCTTCTTTAAATGTATTTCCTCAGGTATTTTGTCATGATGACAAAAAGCTGACTAACATACCAGGTTTTTTTCTACTATCAACAATGAAGCAAAATTTTTAGAATTAGCCAGTGGTGGTGCATATTCATAACTGCAAACATGAAGCACTTATTATAAAATACCAAACAGCTTTCAGAACTTAAAAAAAGGAAGTCATCTTATAC
Source organism: Spermophilus citellus (assembly GCF_964194105.1). Classification (NCBI taxonomy): domain Eukaryota; kingdom Metazoa; phylum Chordata; class Mammalia; order Rodentia; family Sciuridae; genus Spermophilus; species Spermophilus citellus. The sequence goes on from NC_138189.1 coordinate 121,784,020, forward strand.
TCTGCTTAATAGTTACTACTATTTTAATTAGATCAAATAATTTGAATGTCAGTGATTTACGCATGGTGGAATTTACAGAATATTGGTTTATGACATACCTCATCCACACATGATTGATTTGTCTTACCCACTGTGGGCACATGTGAAGTTAAAGTGATCAAGGTTCTCACAAAATTCAAGTCCAAGTTAACCTCTCTCTATGTCACCCTGTCTTTTAAAATTTTTTTCTAGGCCATCTTGAAGAACTTTTTAAATGTCTCATCAATATGGAAACAATTACAAAATGATTCAATGTAATGCAATAATATTTGTTTTTAATACTGAAAGTGGGGCATATACCTGTAATTTCAGTCACTTGGGAGGCTGAGACAGGAGAATCACAAGTTCAACACCAGTCTTAGCAATTTAGCAAGGCTGTCTCAAAATAAAAAGGGTTGAGGAAGTAGCTGGGTGGTAAATGCCTCTGGGTTTAATCTCCCGTACCAAAAACAAACAAAAAATAAAGTGTGGTTACAAAAAACATTAGAGGGAAGTAATAGCCTTTTTATTTTGTTTAATCAATGCTTGATGACTTAAGTTAACCTTTTAATAAGAAAATAATTTCATTGACATAGTTACATATGTGATCATATTTACAGGATTCTATTGATATTCAATTGCACAGGTTTTGTGTGAGCCTATGCATATGCGCTGGGGATCAGACACAGGGCATTACACGTACCTAGGCAAATGCTCTACCACTAAGTTACATCCTCAGCTCACACAGTTGTTTCTGTAACAGTGTGTGTCTGTAGGTACATAAGGTCATGCTGGACATTTTCAGTCTGGTTTTGCAGTGGTAGGCTGACCTGTAAGAACTACATCAGCAGACTCACTTGTATGCCGGCATCTGGACAGGTCCAGACAATAGGGCACCAAAACTGGAAATGGGGGAGAGGGGACAGCTCATTCTCCACATCCTTCCCTAAGGTGTTACTGTGAGAGAAACTGGGCCGCATTCTTGACCAGATTTAGGCCTGGGAAGGTCCTAGCCCCAGGGAATTGCATCACTATGGTTTCCCTTCATTTTCCTTGTACCCTTGTAAATAGTCTCTTTATTAAGTTCTCCTCCAGTTACCCAATATGAGTGTTTTGTGTTAGCTCACATTATGAGGATCCCATGACCCGCTGGTTGGTACAGATTTTTAACAGAAATGATAAAACGGACTGTATAGATAATATCATCTGCCTCTGTGCTTTAATATCTTTTTTTTCCTCTGTCAACCTCCTGTTTCTGTTGGAATTGCAAAACATGCCCCATTCCAGTGTGCCTTGCTGGAGCAACCACCCCAGGACCATGGTGGGACAATTGTACTACCAGTAGAGTAGTAATTAGCTCACAGGGTGAAGTTGCAATCACAACTAGACTCACCAGGATTTCTCCATCCAGAAATTCCCCATTTAGAAGTAAAGGGGTTCTCATTTTCTTGAACAAAGAGCAGATAAATGTAATCTTGGTACTCTTAGTAGCCATACTTCCTCTCATCAAATAAGTTTGGAGCTCAGACAGGTAGGAAAGACAGAAAAATGGCACTGAGGAGAAAGAAGGTCCTGATGTCATAGTGACCAGTGCTCACCTGAGCCCCTGGTCCTTGAAGCTGTCTTCTGTAGCTGTGTTCACCACTATCTGAGCAAACATACAGTACATACAGAGTGTTGCTGGGGTTTGAAGGTCTCCTCCATAACCCAAGTTGAAATTTAATTGCCTTTGTAACACAATGAAGAGGTGGAGCCTTTATGAAATGATTGGCAGATTCATGTCATTATTGTGGGAATAGGTTAGTTATCTCAGGAATGGGTTTCTGATAAAAAGGATGTTTTGGGTCAAATTTTCTCTCTAGCTCACATGCTCTTCCTTTCTGTGTGATACCCTGCACAAGGGTAGCAAGAGGCCCATCCCAGATACAGCCCTTAGATCTTGGACTTCCCAGCTTCCAGAATTGTGAGAAACAAATTTCTTTTCTTTATAAATTACCTAGTACATGGTATCCTGTTGTAGCAGCAGCGAAGTATTTTCCCTTTTTGCTCAAACTAGTTGGAGTTTCTATAAATTGACTAAAGTACTGGTTAAAATAATAGCAAAACTGAAAATGGATATGTTTGTAATATCTGAATCCCAATTGTTTTAAAGAATTCTGTGATGCTGGGAAGAAAGGCAGAAAAGTCCTGACCCATATGTGCATCAGAATCAATGAGACTTTTATTACCAGGAGTTTTTACAAATCCTTCACTGAAATACAATTTGTTTCAGGACACATTTTGGACACATTCCTAGTCCGAAGTATTTCCTGCAGTAGAAAATGACTAGATTGGGAAAGTGGAATATGCAGAGAGCGGAGATCTTCTCTCTCTCTCTCTCTCTCTCTCTCTCTCTCTCTCTCTCTCTCTCTCTCTCTCTCTTTTGAAATGGAGTCTTCCTATGTTGCCCAGGCTGTTCTTGAACTCCTGGCCTCAACCTCCTGAGAGTTGGAACTATAGTCACCCTGACTCTTCTCATTTTTGAAGTAAAAAAATCTGGTTAAATGTTAATGATTAATAGTAGTATTTTGGCTTTCTTACTCATTGTGGAATTTTACTTATTTATTTTTAGTTCAAGAGATCCTGAATAAATGCAAGGTAGAATAATAGAAGAAAAAATTATTCTTCCTAAACAAAATAGCCTCACTCTTAGTGTGACATTGTGTGGATTTCAAAAAGGACAAAGGTACAATGGGTCACCAACAGGGCATCCTCCATGACAACAATTTGAATATGTATTGACAATACTCATTGCCCACTTCCCTGGCAGCACCATTGTGAGGTTAACAAGACCTTTGAAGCAATAGGAAATGGTCCACAAGTATTTATAGTCATTTTCCTTTCTACATTTAGAAATAGCACAACTTATCCCTTTTTGTTGTACTTATTAATCAAAACACATCTCTTCCCTAAAGTTCTAAGTTCAGTTTCAGAGCACTTGTATCATTACTGGTGAAGTGGTTTCTCTGAAGAACTTGGGACACTGAAAAAACAATTCATAAGGCAAACAGTGATCTTCATTGGAACACTATAACAGGAAAGACAAGATGGAAAAATAACCTCAAAAGGAGGCTTGGGAATATTAAAAAATGCTCTCCAAGGGAGTCTTGATAAGGAAGACATCTAAATCCAAGTTGTCCTCAATCTACAAATTTCTGTTTTTACTCTCAGAACAGATATAGAACTCTAGTTCCCTGTAAGTCCTGTGGGAGAATGGGGATATTCTCACTGCAACCCAGAGTGCTGGAATAGCTCCCTACTTTTTAACATTACCCTCCACCCCACCTCCAGTGGGAAGTGGAGTGGAATCCTCCATTCTCTTCTGAGCCAACAGGAGAAAAGAATTCCTTCCCTCACAGCAACAAAAGGGAAAAGAATTAAAAGGTAGAAAATGTTAACAGGAAGGAGGCCATGACTCACATAAAAGGGATGTTCATAAGTTAATTTTCAGAATTTAGGGGAGGGCCCAAGTCCACATAATTGCTTCATTTTCTTTCACAATGAGTTTGTCATTAGTACCCTATGTTTGGTTTCATTTAAAAGAAATAGCTGTGGGGGCTGGGAATGTGGCTCAAGCGGTGGCGCGCTCGCCTGGCATGCGTGCGGCCCGGGTTCGATCCTCAGCACCACATACCAACAAAGATGTTGTGTCCGCCGAGAACTAAAAAATAAATATTAAAAATTCTCTCTCTCTCTCTCTCTCTCTCTTTCTCTCTCTCTCTCCTCTCTCACTCTCTCTTAAAAAAAAAAAAGAAATAGCTGTGTTGCTTTTCTACTGTCAGAGGTAGCAGGTGTTTAAAAAAATTTTTTTAATGTGAAAATAATAGAATCTACAGATCTAAGGCTGCTCCTGCTCTTCTTGCCCTTTGTCCTCAAGGACAAACTCACTCTGGGCAACATTAACTGAGATTCCAGAAACCACACACAGGTTCTCCCAGTGACCTCAAAGGAATCTCTGATGACATAACCTAAACACAAACTCCTTTATATTATTCTAACAACTAAAGCCAGAATAACTCTGAGATATATTGTTCAAATGTTAAACTTCAAAGCACCCCCCCAAAAAAGCCCATTAGCATGCAAAGAAGCTAGCAGTCACTAATAACATTTTGCTGCAAAATTATTGGCTAATTATACCAATGATTGCATTCTTAGCCTACCAGACCACGCTTTGATCATCCAAAAACAAAAATGTTCCTTGGAACCAATCCATAGGCAACAAATGGAATCTGTTTATATTGTTCTTTCTGAAAACTGTGCTGCCAGTAGAGCTCATCATCATGGCTGACCACGAAGGCCTGGCGCGGACCCAGAAAGAATGGTTGCAGCATGCCATCAAGCATTCTTAGAAGATGAGTCTTTTCTTGGCAACTTTTCCTTCTAGAACATTCATGAAAACAAATAATCACCCTATAAATGTATATTCTCTGACACAAAGTTATCACTCTTATTTCTCAGCACACTGGAAATTCAGAAATTCTGAGTATATGGGTATGTATATATATATATATATATATATATATATATATATATACATACACATACATACACATATATATTCACATTTTATGTAGTACTATTGTTCTCCATGTACTGTATTATATTACATATTGCCATATTATGCATTTAGAGTTAGGAGGAAGAAGTTCCAGTGTGCTATTGCATAGTAGGGTGACTGTAGGTAGTAATAATACATTGTATATTTCAGAAGACTCAAAAAAGGGATTCTGGAAGCTTTTTAACCATACAGAAATGGTAAATGTTTGAGGACATAGATATGTTTAAACATTGCACAATAAATACTTTTATTGAATCCTCATATATACCTCATTACAATGCATAACTTTTATGCTTTTATGTACCAGTTAAAAATGGATTTAATTTAAAAAAGAAACTTATATGTGAAGAAGGTAAGAGATATCTGCAAAGTTTGCAAAATATTCACCATTTCTATTACCTGGTTGATATTAACAATTTTTTTAAGAGAGAGAGAGAGAGAGAGAGAGAGAGAGAAAGAGAGAGAGAGAGAGAGAGAGAATTTTAATATTTATTTATTTTTTTAGTTTTTGGTGGACACAACATCTTTTTTGGTATGTGGTGCTGAGGATCGAACCGGGCCGAACGCATGCCAGGCAAGCGCGCTACTGCTTGAGCCACATCCCCAGGCCGATATTAACAATTTAAAGCTTTTTCAAACTGTTACTTTGACAAATGCCTGAAAAAACAACTTAGAAGAGGAAAGATTTATTTTGACTCCCAGTTTCAGAGGTTTCAGTTCATAGTCAGCTGGCTCTATTGCTTTGGGCCTGAGGTGACACAGAGCATCATGGCAGAAGGGCATGGCAGAGCAAAGCTGTCAGCTCAATGCGGTTGGGAAGCAGAAAGAGAAAGAGAGAGGAAAAGACCTGGGACAAGATACAGTCCCCAAGGACACACTCTTAATAATCTACTTGCTCCAACAGTGCCCCACCTTCTACAGTTTCTACCATCTCCCAGCAGACCATTCAACTATCAATGAATTAATCCACTGACAAGGTCAGAGCTCTCATGATCCAATCACTTCTCAAAAGCTCCACCTCTGAACATGGCAGCATTGGGGACCAAGCCTTCCACACAAGTGACTCTGGGGAACATTCTAGAGCCAAACCATACACAAACCGTACAGACCTCTTTACATTTGAAAATACCTAGGGGGTCATCTGGCAATTAAACTTAATCATCACTCAGGAAAAGTTCAATGAACGATTAAAGTAACTAAAGCTTGGAATGGAATAATCAAGATTACACGAGACAATATAACAGTGATAGTGACATGTCCCTTAAAAATAACTTAAGCATATTTACATTCAATCTTTGCCAGTGTCTATGACGACTATTGATATTTATTATGCTCAAAGTTTTTAATTTTACTCTACGGTATTCACTGTATTCTAAATGTACTTATCATTACAGGTAGGTTTAAACAATTTAACGGCACAAAATACTGTAGATTTTTATCTCATGATGTTTTTCTCTCTCACACATTTTTTTATCACATTCTATTTCTGGTAGGAAATGATACTTCTACTTAGGGGCAGAGTGTAATAAGAACCATCTGTCCTTTTCCCCATCTGAGTCTTTCTGTCATGATTAGTTGTTGTCACACACACACACACACACACACACACACACACACACACACACACTGTTCTACCTCCTGGCTGGTGCTTCATGAGGGGTTACCAGTTACTGCTTTCTTTTAGAATAACGTGCTTAGAATATTACATACTGAATTCTCTGTAAATATACAATCCCACAGTTCCACATTTTTCAGTAGACTTTAAGAGACAGGTGCCATTCTTGTCATGTCTAAATCTAACAACAGGATGGAGACAACATATAAATGGCTAGTCAAGAATGCTTTACTTTGAGCCAGGTGTGGTGGCACATGTCTGTAATTCCAGCTACTCAGAGGCTCATGCAGGAAGATTGCAAGTTCAAGGCTAGCCTCAGCAAGTTAGCCAGATCCTATCCCAAAATAATCTTATTTTTTAAAGTGCTGGAGATGTAGCTGAGCGGTAGAGTGTCCCTGGGTTCAATCTCCAGTACTAATACAAACAAAACAAAAACTCTGCTTTGCAGTAAATATCTCAGATATCTTCATCTTAAAGAATTGGGGGGAAAATACTACTGAAAAAGTAAATATACACATATATATTATCTTTATACTGATAAAAAAGTTTCCAAAAGATATGAGAAAAATGCTGATATTTCATCAAGTGCATTAATGTTTAATAGAAAATAAAAACATAAATCCACACTTCCTAAAGACCCCCACCTTTGCTTAATTTCAAAAGCATTTCTAGAGAAAGTGAAAGAAGCCAGAGCTAGGATTTAATTTTTTATTAGCAGGAAATGCATTTTAGGAGGGAGCAAGGTTGGAGGTGATGCAGGAGACGAGAGGTCTGCTTAGAGATGTACCATTATTAGCTCTAAAAAGGCAGCTTTCTAAAGGATGCATCTCAGCTCAAGTGGAAGATTCACTGAGGTATGCTAGAATACTAGAACATGCTGCCCAGTTATTTATGAACTAACCAGAATTTATTGAATACCGGGCTGGGGATGTGGCTCAAGCGGTAGCAGGCTCGCCTGGCATGCGTGCGGCCCGGGTTCGATCCTCAGCACCACATACAAACAAAGATGTTGTGTCTGCCGATAACTAAAAAATAATAAATATTAAAAATTCTCTCTCTCTCTCTCACTCTAAAAAAAAAGAATTTATTGAATACCTTCTATGTATTTGAAATTCCATACAGAGAAAGGGGGAAAAGATGTAAAAATGATGAAAGACATTTAAAAAAAATCTTCAAGGACATTTAATCTAGTTAGGAACTTGACACACTAAACTCAGGACAATAGAGGAATAAAGATAAACTCTATTGTGCTTTGAGAGGCCACAAAGTCTCCACTTTCCCTTCTTTTAGGCAGCCAACTTTTCAGAAATTCTTTATACTAAAGCATCCTGAAAGTTCAGGTTTTGCACTTAGCTAAAGGTGTTGTACACACATGCACAGAGTTCCTATAAAGCCTTTATTCTTTAAATCCCTTTGTTAAATGCAAAACTAGGTTCTGTGGTAATGAGAGACAAGACATGAAACAAACAAAATGTGGTGAGGAAGACAAGCAGAATGATCTAGACTAAGATATGGGAGGTAGATAAGGGGAATGCTGGAGAGCTCTGACATTGATAAAGTGGGTTCAAACTATAAGCACACCCCTGTTCCCTGGCTCCCAGCATGGAAGCAACACCATGTCTAGAGTTACAATAAAAGATGTAAGACAGCAGGAATTTATCAGAGCTCCGGAAGCTTTCCTCAAAATGTTTAAGAAGCTGGCCAGGTACAGCGGCACATACCTGTAGTCGCAGCAACTTGGGAGTGTGAGGCAGAAGGATCCCAAGTTCAAGGCCATCTTACTGAAACCATGATTCAAAATAAAATACAAAGGCCTGGGAATATAACTCAGCAGTAAAGCACCCCTGGATTCAATCCCCAGTACCCAAGGATGGAAAAAAAGTGAAAGAAGCCAAAAGTTGCCAGACAGGTGATAACTTCCAACAAGAAACATTAGAACAAATAAAACTGGGTTAATAAACTGCCTCATCCATGAGCAAACATTACAAGCACAGAATATAGGGGCCTTTCAACACCAATGAGATAAAGCTGGACTTTACCTAAGAAAAATAAAAGCCAAGGGAAGTGAATACGAAGAAGAGCATGTTATGTTAGCAACCTGGCAACAGTCTTAAGACTGGATCAGAGGAGGATGACAGAATAATGGAGATTAATGAGAAGGTAGTTGAGCTGTTCAGGAATACAGAGAAAAAATGCTTAGATTAACAAACGTAACTTTTAAAAATTTGACTAAATTTAATAAGCTGTAGTAACAGTTTAGATATAGGAAATTGAGGAAAAAGGGGGAAATAACTCAAAAGTTTTAATTTTAGGTAACTATATATAGTGATTGAATTGAACATAGGAGCATTGGAGGGCTGGGGGTATGACTCAGTAGCAGAGCTTGCCCATAGTACACAAGATTCCTGGGTTCAATCCCCAGCACTACAAAAAATATTGCAAAAACACACATGAGACATTGGAAAAGATACCTAAGTCAGCCAGTGTAGCAGCAAGGAGACACAGGGAAATTAATGAACGTTACTTTAAACACTTTTTAGCCATACAGTCAACTGGACATTTCCTGTTGCCTCATGATCCAGGACTGAATTTTTAGTGATATAAAGGCAAAAGAAACACAGATCAGCAAGTCACAAAGAATTGAAAACAATGAAGAATAACAGAGAGCCAAGAATAAGTTTCCTTGGAATGTTCACAATTAGGAGGAAAATAACAGAATTATAATTATGAGGAAGTGGATTTTCAGAGATGTAGAAAGGAAAAGGGAGAGCTTTAAGAAGGATAAAATGATCCACAGTATGAAATGATCTGAAAAAAATTATTTTCTCACCCTCAAATGGTTCTTCAACATGATACATAATTCTGACATATAGTTTCTCTTACTACTTTGAAATTATTATTCCATTGTCTTTGGCTTCTATTGTTATAATTCAGAAGTCTGGTGTCATTCCAATTATTATTCTTTTGTAGGTAATATCTTTTTCACCAATTACTTTAAAACCATCTCTTGGGGCTGGGGATGTGGCTCAAGCGGTGGCGCGCTCGCCTGGTATGCGTACGGCCCGGGTTCGATCCTCAGCACCACATACCAACAAAGATGTTGTGTCCGCCGAGAACTAAAAAATAAATATTAAAAAAAAATTCTCTCTCTCTCTCTCTCTCTCTTCTCTCACTCTCTCTTTAAAAAAAAATAAAAAAATAAAACTATCTCTTTGTCTTAGTTCTGAAATCTTACTAAAATGTATTTTTTATTTATCCTGCACAGGGCTCACTGAGAATCATGAATTTGAGGATTTTGACTTTAAGCAATTCTAAACCTTTTCAGCTATTATCTTTTAAAATATTGCATTCTTCCCATTTTCTTGATTTTTAAACAAAGAGACCCAAAAGTTTTATAAGGATAGTTGTAAGTTAGATCTTTTCTATTTTCCCCATTTCCAATTAGCCATTTATACTTTTTTTAAAAATATTTTTTAGTTGTAGATGGACACAATACCTTTATTTAATTTATTTATTTATATGTGGTGCTGAGGATCTAACCCAGTGCCTCACACATGCTAGGCAAATGCCCTGCCACTGAGCCACAACACAGCCTCAATCATTTATGTTTTTTATCTCTTCGTCTTTCTTATATTATGGGTAGTTTCCTCAGAACTAACTTCCAATTTAACAAATCTTTCTTCTAATGTTTAACACTTCTATCAATATTTAATTTCAGCTACTATTATTTTCCATGCACAGAAGTTCTATTTGAGGGCTGGGATGTAGCTCAGTGGCAAAGCATCTGCCTTGCGTTCGCAAAGCCCTGGGTTCGACCCCCAGTTCCAAAAAAGACAAAAAAAAGAACCCCACCAAAAAAAATAAGATTAAAAAAGGAACCCTTTTGGGCTGGGGATGTGGCTCAAGTGGTAGCGCGCTCGCGGCATGCGTGCGGCCCGGGTTTGATCCTCAGCACCACATACCAACAAAGATGTTGTGTCCGCCGAGAACTAAAAAATAAATATTAAAAAAAAATTAAAAAAAGAAGTTCTATTTGATTTCTTCCAAAGTTACATTGGTTTTTCATTGACTCATTCTTTTCCCCATAATTTAGAGTCTTTCTTCAATGCCCTTAATCACATTTATATTTATTCTATAGGTTCTAATAGTTTTATTATCTGAAGATCTTGGGAACCCTAACCCTTGTATCATGTCTGCTGGCTCTTGTGCATGGTAGAATGTTAGCTGGTATGGTTTATATCAAGGACATGTGTTCATTTTCAGCAAGGGAACTCTTCACATCCACAGCTAACAATGTTCCTCCAGAACAGGGTTGTATTTCCTTCATCCAGGAACTCTACTTTTATCATTGAATAGGACAAGTTTTTTTTTATTTTTATTGGTTGTTCACAACATTACAAAGCTCTTGACATATCATACTTCATACATTAGATTGAAGTGGGTTATGAACCCCCAGTTTTACCCCAAATGCAGATTGCAGAATCACGTAGGTTACACATCCACAATTTTACATAATGCCCTATTAGTAATTGTTGTATTCTGCTACCTTTCCTATCCCCTACTATCCCCCCTCCCCTCCCCTCCCATCTTCTCTCTCTACCCCATCTACTGTAATTCATTTCTCTCCTTGTTTATTTTCCCATTCCCCTCACAACCTCTTATATGTAATTTTGTATAGCAATGAGGGTCTCCCTTCATTTCCATGCAATTTTCCTCATCTCTCCCTTTCCCTCCCATCTCATGTCACTGATTAATGTTACTCTTTTCTTCCCACTCTTCCTCCCTGCTCTGTTCATATTTGCTCTCATTATATCAAAGAAGACATTTGGTATTTGTTTTTTAGGGATTGGCTAGCTTCACTAAGCATAATCTGCTCTAGTGCCGTCCATTTCCCTGCAAATTCTATGATTTTGTCATTTTTTATTGCTGCATAGTACTCCATTGTGTATAGATGCCACATTTTTTTTATCCATTCATCTATTGAGGGGCATCTGGGTTGGTTCCACAGTCTAGCAATTGTGAATTGTGCTGCTATGAACATCGATGTGGCAGTATCCCTGTAGCATGCTCTTTTAAGGTCTTCAGGGAATAGTCCGAGAAGGGCAATAGCAGGGTCAAATGGTGGTTCCATTCCCATCTTTCCCAGGAATCTCCAAACTGCTTTCCAAATTGGCCGCACCAATTTGCAGTCCCACCAGCAATGTACAAGTGTACCCTTTTCTCCACATCCTCGCCAGCACTTGTTGTTGTTTGACTTCATAGTGGCTGCCAATCTTACTGGAGTGAGATGGTATCTTAAGGTGGTTTTGATTTGCATTTCTCTGACTGCTAGAGATGGTGAGCATTTTTTCATGTACTTGTTGATTGATTGTATATCCTCCTCTGAGAAGTGTCTGTTCAGGTCCTTGGCCCATTTGTTGATTGGGTTATTTGTTATCTTATTGTCTAATTTTTTGAGTTCTTTATATACTCTGGATATTAGGGCTCTATCTGAAGTGTGAGGAGTAAAAATTTGTTCCCAGGATGTAGGCTCCCTATTTACCTCTCTTATTGTTTCTCTTGCTGAGAAAAAACTTTTAAGTTTAATTAAGTCCCATTTGTTGATTCTTGTTGTTAACTCTTGTGCTATGGGTGTCCTATTAAGGAATTTGGAGCCTGTCCCCACAATCTGTAGATCGGAGCCAACTTTTTCTTCTATCAGACGCAGAGTCTCTGGTTTGATATCAAGCTCCTTGATCCATTTTGAGTTAACGTTTGTGCATGGTGAGAGAAAGGGATTCAGTTTCATTTTGTTGCATATGGATTTCCAGTTTTCCCAACCCCATTTGTTGAAGATGCTATCCTTCCTCCATTGCATGCTTTTAGCCCCTTTATCAAATATAAGATAGTTGTAACTTTGTGGATTAGTCTCTATGTCCTCTATTCTAAACCATTGGTCCACCCGCCTGTTTTGGTACCAGTACCATGCTGTTTTTGTCACTATTGCTCTGTAATATAGTTTGAAATCTGGTATCGCTATACCACCTGATTCACACTTCGTGTTTAGAATTGCTTTTGCTATTCTGGGTCTTTTATTTTTCCATATGAATTTCATGATTGCTTTATCAATTTCTACAAGATATGCCGTTGGGATTTTGATTGGCATTGCATTAAACCTATAGAGAACTTTTGGTAATATCGCCATTTTGATAATGTTAGTTCTGCCTATCCATGAACAGGGTATATTTTTCCATCTTCTAAGATCTTCATCAACTTCTCTCTTTAGGGTTCTGTAGTTTTCATTATATAAATCTTTCACCTCTTTTGTTAGGTTAATTCCCAAGTATTTTATTTTTTTGGAGGATATTGTGAATGGAGTGTTTTTCCTCATTTCCGTTTCAGAAGTTTTGTCGCTGATATACAGAAATGCCTTTGATTTATGCATGTTGATTTTATATCCTGCCACTTTGCTGAATTCATTTATTAGTTCTAGTAGTTTCTTTGTAGATCCTTTTGGGTCTTCTAGGTATAGAATCATGTCATCTGCAAATAGTAATAATTTAAGTTCTTCTTTTCCAATTTTTATGCCTTTAATTTTTTTCGTCTGTCTAATTGCTCTGGCCAGTGTTTTGAGAACTATATTGAATAGAAGTGGAGATAGAGGGCATCCCTGTCTTGTTCTGGATTTTAGAGGGAATGCCTTCAACTTTTGTCCATTCAGAATGATGCTAGCCTGAGGCTTAGCATAGATAGCTTTTACAATGTCAAGGTAAGTTCCTGTTATCCCTAATTTTTCTAATGTTTTGAACATAAAGGGATGCTGTACTTTGTCAAATGCTTTCTCTGCATCTATCGAGATGATCATATGGTTCTTATCTTTAAGTCTATTGATGTGGTGAATCACATTTATTGATTTCCGTATGTTGAACCATCCTTGCATCCCAGAGGACAAGTTTTTATATTAATAGTTCTCCTTGTGGGCCCCCAGTTCATGTAGTTAGTGTGAACTGACAAATTACCCTCTATTTTTGTAAATAAAGTTTTGTTTTGTTTTTGTTTTTGGTGGTGCTGGGGATTGAACCCAGGGCCTTGTGCATGTGAGGCAAGCACTTTGCCAACTGAGCTATATCCCCAGACCCCCCACTGTAAATAAAGTTTTATTGAAACATAAACATGCCCATTTGTTTACATCTTTCTATGGCATCTGTCACCCTACAATGACAGCACTGAGCAGTTGCAACAGAGACTGGCCCACAAAGCTGACAGGATTTACTCTCTGGCTCATTAGAGAAAATGTTGCCACCTCTGGTATACAGTCAAATCCTAAACCAGGATAAGAGCTGGCATAAGGTTATAAATTCTCAGGGAAGACTATTTGCTTTCACTCAGGGTCCAAGCTGAAAATTTATTTATTGATTCCAAGTGTTAGTGGGAATAACACTTGGAGAAAGTGTTGGGGGGGGGAATCTAACTTACAATTATCCTTACAAAACTTCTGGATCTCTGTTTAAAAATTAAGTCCATACTTCTACTAAGGACACTGCCTTTTGATGGTCCTGTATTCATGTAGAGGTATTAATTTTAGTTATTTGTCTTGTAGAATCACAAGGCCCAAGGCCTCATATCATGGGGAAATTCAAATCCATACCCCCAAATATAGCAAAGCACATTTTCCTTCTTGTACCAGCAACTCTTTGCACCCACAATTCCTATATTCGTTACTCTGTATTTTGTGTATTTTTGTTTTCTGCAGATCTCGCTTATAAATCAAATATACATCAGTTGTCTAACATTTATAGATGTTTTATGAAAAAATTTTCTCAAGTTAAATATCATATTTTGGGGAATTAAAATTTATGTAAAATATAATGGGATTTTGGAGGGCTTCAAAAATTAAACCTTGCTAAAATAATTTTAGAATTTTGAATCAGACAATTCTTTGGGATCATAAAGTGGAAGCTATTTAGAAAAATTGAGAAAGAAATGGACAATGAAGGAAGTAAAAAATACATGTAGAGCGACTAATGACTGGAGGCTATAGAGAAGATTGTGATGTCAGACTTGGTCAATTTGAATACCAGTATTAGTGATTTTATTAGTTCATTTTTCTGTTGCTAATAACTGAAGCAACAGACTGAATACGTTTTAAAGAAAAGAGTCTTATTTATTTGGGCTTAAGGTTCTGTAGATCCATATCTAGTGTTAGCCTTCTTGCTGGCAATGTCCTGGGTTGCTGCAGGCAATCACATGGCAAGATCCAGAGAGCACCATTGTGTAGCTTTCTCTTCCAGTTTCTTTCCTTATAAAGCTACCAGTGTTCAATCATGGGAGTGCTACTCTCATAACTTATCTAATCCTAATTAGCTCCCAAATGTCTCACATTGAACCACTATAGTCAGATTAAGGTTCTACCTCTTAATACTGTACAATGGGAATTAAATTTCAACACACAAATGAGTGTGATGGCATGCAACTGTAGTCCCAACTACTCTGGAGGCTAGGATCATTTGAGACCAGTAGTGTGAGATTGGCCTGGGCAGCATAGAGAGACATTTATCTCAAAACAAACAAAAACTTTCAACACATGAACACTTGGAGGACACACTTAAACTATACTCAAATCATAGAAGTGATACTTAGTAATTTAACATCTTATAGCCTCAGTTTCTTTATCTGTAAATTGGAGATAATAACATCTGGCATCTATGGCAAAATCTCAATATATGACCCTGAGAATTAATGCAAGCATAAAATAATATTTTAAGAATGTTAGTCTTCAGATTATCTCTCTCATTTAAAAAATTAGTTGTAGATGAACACAATACTTTTGTTCTATTTATTTATGTTTATGTGGTTCTGAGGATCAAACCCAGTGCCCAACACATACTAGGCAAGCACTCTACTTGATTGAGCTACAATCCCAGCCCTTGTCTGTCTTATTTTGAAGGAAGGAAAGAGCTGTACATAACATGTGGCTCATATAACAGCAAATATTCCCAGCTGAATATAGTCATTGTCATTGTTTCCATGGCAACTACCTTGTTCTGCGAAGAGGAACAAAACATATAGAGGTGGAAGAAAAGATTTATAGTCACTTGTTGCATATAACCTGCATAACTCTCAGAGTTATGAGGGACAGAGTTATCCTAAACATGTAGTAATAAAAACTTAAAGTGTTATCTAATGGTTCGTTTGGGAAATTATTTAGTAATTTTTGATTGTTTAATAACCTGGTCTCATTTTGTCAGGGGAGTACTAGGGATGGAACCCAGGGGTGCTTAACAACTGAGCTATGTCCATAGTCCTTTTAATTTATTTTTTAGTTTTAGACAGGGTCTCAATAAATTGCTTAGATGCTGAGGTTTACTTTGAATTTGTGATATTCTTGCCTCAGCCTCCTGAGTCACTGGGATTATGGGTGTGTGCCACCACATCCAACAGTCTGATCCAAGCCACCCACTCCCCATACCATGGATTGAACCTAGGGACACTTAACCACTGAGCCACATCCTCTGCCTTTTTATTTATTTATTTTTGTTTTAAGACAAGTTCTCACACTTAGAGCCTTGCTAAATTGTTGAGAATGGCTTTGAGCTTGTGATTCTCCTGCTTCAGCCTCCAGAGTCACTGAGATTTCAGGCATGTGCCACCATGTCTGGCCTTCTGGTCTCATTTAAAAAATTTTTTAAAAATTTTTTAGTTGTAGTTGGACACAATATCTTTATTTTATTTATTTATTTTCTTATGTGGTGCTGAGGCTCGAACCCAAGGCCTCACATATGCTGGGTGAGTGCTCTACCACTGAGCCACAACCACAGCCCCTGATATATATATATGTAGTATATATTAGTTGTAGTTGGACACAATACCTTTACTTTATTTATTTTTATGTGGTGCTAAGGATCAAACCCAGGGTCCCGCACATGCTAGGTGAGTGTGCTCTACCGCTGAATCACAACACCAGACCCCTTGATCTCATTTTTAACCATGCCAATACAATTGTCCTAGAAACCTATCGGACTGGTATTAGGAGTTATTCTAAGTATACTCATTAGGTAGAAGTTAGAAACTGAGAAAAATTTTCCAGAAAATATGGAGACAGGAAAATAAGAGAGTTTCAGGTTTGGGAAAAGCAGGCAGGATGTTGGTTTTGATTGTGGGAAGCAGAGGATGTGGTGAAATCTAGAAGTAGCAACATAAAGATTGATCTGGGGACAATTCACTATTATATGAGTGACATAAGTCAATGGTATTCTGATTACATAAGTGATATATAACCTATGTACAGGCATTGTTTGCATCTTGTTTATTTAGACATAGCATTTTTTTTCCACTAAAGAAGTAATGATTCATTCCTTCAACAAATGTTGAGATCAACTTTATTTTAAAATTCTGTTTTTGTTTTGTTTTTTTTTTGTTTTGGGTTGTGTTTGGTTATTGCTGTTGATTTTGTTTTTGAAGAGTTGGGTATTGAACCCTGCATGTACTGGGCAAGTGGTCCACCACGGAGCTACACTCCCTAAATCCAGTATTTTCAAGCAATCTTTTTCTTAAATGATTTTTCACCATCTGATGAAACTCATAGAAGACAATACAAACCAATTTCCCCAGTGGGATTTCTATGTTTCACAGTGTTTTAATAAACTAATGGTTCTATTTTTTAATATCTTTGATAAGTTTTCATTGAAAACCTATTGAATTATAATGAATATAAGATGCAGTTCCCTTTGAAGTTAAATTATTTCTAAGTACATATTGATATGACATAATTTTACTTCCAACCAGGTCAAAAGAAGAAGGAAAGCAACTGTAGTTAGCCTTTAAAATACAAATACTCTCAACTGTTATAAAGCTTATGTGGATGGAGAAAAATAGCTTTTTAAAAAACCAGTTAGGTAAATAAATGATTTTAAAAATCTCAGTTTTATTTACTATAAAACAATAATGAGTTGGCCTTGGTGGCAAATGCCTATAATCCCAGTGGCTCAGGAGACTGAGGCAGAAGAATTGCAAGTTCAAAGTCAGCCTCAGTGAAAAGCAAAGAGCTAAGCAAATCAGTGAGACCCTATCTTTAAATAAAATAGGGCTGGGGATATGGCTCAGGAGTTGAGTTCAATCCTCAGTACCAAGAAAAAAAAATCAAAACAAAACAAAACAAAAAAGAATAATAAAAAGATATTCTTCCTCATGTTATAAAGTTTGTTTTGAAGAACTTGTTTAGAGATATTCAGGACACTTACTTAGAAGGTAAAGAATAGATTCCATTTCACCCCTTCTCTCCAAAACAGGTGCTGCTGGTAGATCTTTATTCCTTGTCAAATACTCAAAATCGACTGTGAGCTGGGCACGGTTGGTGCACACCTGTAATCCCAGCACAAGGCTGCAGCAAAGGATTGCAAGTTTGAGTCCAGCTTCAGCAACTGAATGAAACCCTGTCTCAAAATAAAAATATGGGAATAAGGGCTGGGGACTTAGCTCAGTGGTAAAGTACCCTTGGTTTCAATCCCTAGTATTAAAAAAAAATTAGCTGTGAATTCTAAAATAAAATCTGAGGGTTGGGAGTATAGATCAGTGGTAGAATGCTTGCCTAGCATGAGATGAGGCCCTGAGTTCAGTCCCCAGAACCACACAAAAAGGAAAAAAGAAAATCTGCTTAGAGAGAATCTAATAAGATGTTTGCTCAGGGGCCTTCCAGAATAAAAGGGAAAATTTATGTAAGTTCATGCGAATAGGTGTGATGTGAAACATTGTAAAAGGTCCCCTGACCAAATGACTCTTCCCCAGCACTGCTCTGCCCGGGAATGTGAAATTCTCTTTGCAAATAACTGCATGCATTATTGATGCAAAGGTATGGAACCAAATAGAAATTCCAAGGTTGTGTTACATTAATGTGATTTGAGAGCTAATCAATGCTTACTTTTATCACCTCAATACACATGTGTATCCTTTCCATATGTGAAACTTGATTTGAAAAATCTATATAACTTCACAGGTGAAACAGACTAGTCTCAATGGAATTAGACTAAGGCATTGTGATGAATACACAGATACAGATATATACACACATATATAATGTGTGTATATATATAATTAATGTAGCTTTCATAAATTTCAAAATGTGAGAGAAACTATAAATATTATATATGTTAGGGAAACATTAACATGAAAAGCGACTGATAATTTTTATACAATCTTGTCAGTCACTATTTTTTAAGTAAGATTAAGAAGACAAACATATGCATCTGTATTTCTTTCAAACAAGAAACAATGAAGAATTCCAAGAAAATTACCCATATTGGATAAGTGAATTCCCTTAGTAATTTTTCTAGCCCTTCTTGGCTTGCTAGTTTCCTAAACTGGATAAGGTGGAAGAAATGGAGACATTTCTTTTAAATGCTAAGGTGGACATTGAGAGAGAAGTGCAATGAAGCTACTAAAAAATGGCTTTTGTTTCCATATAAGTTTCTTTTTAGAAATATTTTACTGACGATTCTTTTGAAGCACTTTTAGATAATCTAATACAGTTTTCTGGTTCCACATGATTCTTTTGCCCCCATAAAATAAGAAGAATGCAAACCAGTGACCCGCCCCCCCAAGCATCAATCACTATTCTAAACCGCTACTCAAGCCAATTTTGTTGATTCAAAAACATCCATTGTTCATCTTGCTATTCATTACTTATTCATCAACTCATTAATAATACATAGTTATCAAAGTTAACACTCTTTTGACATTATCCCTGTAAGTACCTAAATAAGCCACTGGCAACTAAAGCTTGAGGAATAAACTTCAATTAAACACACACACACACACACACACACACACACACACACACACGGAAAATACCACCCTCTCTATTTATTTTTAGAACACAATGAAGCCAAATAACCTCCTGAGCCAGTGAAGCTTTCATTACATCTTGTAAACCTCCTATTTTTGCTCTGTTTTTTTTTTTTTTTTTGTTGTTGTTGTTGGTCTCTAACACAAAAGCATGGGAGCTTTGCATTGCAAAGCTACCCTTACTTCTTATTCTGTAATTATATTTGTGGGGTTGAGTCACAGATAGAGCTAAACTTAAACCAAATGGTAATAATGCCTTTATACATTTTTATCAACTGTTTCGGGGGGGGGGGGGATGGACCATTTTAAAATGCAACCAGCCTGAATGAACTAAAGACAAATGGAGCAATAACATAGACAGGGGTCACAAGCAGTTTTCAAGACTAGTCAAAAGGAGTGAAGCAGCAAGGAGTTGAGATGCCACACTTTACAGGGTAAATCGAGAAAAAAAAAAAGAGAGAGAGAGAGAAGGAACGTAGGGGAAGCTGGGCTTTGGAAATTAGGCACTAGATCTGGGTTTCAGACAGACCGCAGTCAATCTTCCTAAGATCCATTCCTTTGCCAACAAAGGGGGATAGTTACATTGTTTTTCACATATGTAAATACCTTATCCTATCATAATGATTAGCATATTGTAGGTTTTTAAAATAAATCTTCATATTAATAATAAAGGACAAATACTAAAGCAATTAATATGGGATCTAGGGCCAATTTTCTTAGGTAGAAACTCATACAAACCTTTATTTCTGGGCTATAGCAGTTTGGCAGGAGTCAGTGGGGAGGGGGGATATAACTCAGAGGCAGAACATTTGCTTAGCATACACAAAGCCCTGAGTTCAATCTCCAGAGAGTATGAGGGAGAGAGAGAATGAGGGAGAGAGAACTGGTCATGTGATGCATAATATTTTTTCCATCAATGGTGAACTATACATACAATGATCCCACAAGATTATAATCGAACTGAAAAATTCCTATAGCCTAGTGACATCATAGGTGTGTCATAATGTCCTAGCATAATGCATTACTCGCATGTTTGTGGTGATGCTGGTATAAACAAACCTACTGTGCTACCAGTCATGTAAAATTAGAGTACATACAATTATGTATAATATATGATTCTTGAGGATGATGATAAATGACTGTTTCTGTTTTTTGTATTTATTGTCCCTCTTATTAGAAAAAAAAAAAAAGTTGCTGTAAAATAGCCTCGGGCAGATCCTTCAGGAGATCTTCCAGAAGAAAGCATTGCTATTGTGGTAAACGACAGCTCCATGCATGTGACTGGCCCTGAAGATCTTCCAGAAGACAGGATGTAGAGGTGGAAGATGGTATTATTGAGGATTCTGATCCTGGCTAAGCTTAGGCAAATATGTGTGTCTTAGTTTTTAACAACAACAAAACGTAAAAATAAATAAATACATAAAAATAGACTAGACCATTTTTCCTAGATGTCTAGCAGGATATGTCATCTAGGTTTGCAGCAAGTACATTCTAAGATGTTCATACAATGACAAAATCAGTTAATGATGCATTTCTCAGAATGTATCTCCATTGTTAAGCATCATATGAAGATGCTTTAAAGATAGTGAAAATGGACTCTGGTTTAACTTCTCACAGTGGACTCACCAGCCTCCTTCTCTCCTCTGGCAGGGTCTCTAGGTAGACCTGTCTTTCTTTCTCTCTCTTTGTGTGTGCATGTAAGGGAGTGCTGGAGATTCAACCCAGGGGTGTTTTGGCACTGAGTGGCACCCCCAGATCTTTTTATTTTTTTAATTTTGAAACAGGGTGATACTAAATTGTTGAGGCTGCGCTCTAATTGTGATCCTCTTGCCTCAGCCTCTCAAGTCACTGGGATTACAGGCATATGACACTATGCCAGGCTAGACCTGTTTCTTCTTGGCAGTCAGTTCTGTTTCACTGAGGTTCAGATCTCTCTGCACATACCAGTCTTGCCACCTGCTGCTCTGGCTGACAAGGGCTGCTCTGGTTTCTGTGGTCACTGCCAACCTCTCTACCACCAATATGGGAAGCTGTTGATATTGACTCCATCACTTGACAAGGTCGTGCTGTCCCATCAAGGATAAGACATTTGCAATTTTACCAGAGCAATGCCCTCAGTTTCCATGGTGTTCCTGCTGTGTCAGTTCTATCATTTCAAGGTTTGCTTGAAATGGTAGAACTGACACAGTAAACCATTACTTTAAAGTAAACCATTACTTTAGTGAAAGGGACAAATGGAGGACCTTTTACCACATCTTTCCCTGCCCACCATAAAGCTGGGTCCCAGGTGTTTTGATTTGGACCTAAAAAATGTACCCAAAGAGCTCATTTGTTAGATAATATAGCAATGGTCAGCGGAGGAAAGATTAGATTATGAGAGCTGTAACTTCATCAGTGGATTAATCCATTTGCTGGATTAATTATTTAAATGGGCTAGTGGGCGGTAACTGAAGAAAGGTGGGTTTTGGCCTGGACTATATCTGGTCCCTTCTTCTCTCTTTCTGTTTCCTGGATGATCTGAGCAGCTTTCCTCTACCAAGCTCTTCTTCCATGATGTTCTACCTCACTTCAGGCCTAGAACAATGGAATTGGCCAATCATCGACTGAACTTTGAAGACCATGAGACCAAAATAACCTTTTCTTCCTCTAAAATATTTCCCTTCTTATCAGATATCTTGATCACAGTGACAAAAATTGACCAATACACCAGGATGCAACCAAGGGCCAGCAGCGTCCCTGGTTTCAGGATGAGGCAAGTGTCTGTGTGCTCTGGAAGAAGGGCTGAAGCCTCTGGGTTATGATGGAGAGAGGGAAGGAAAATACAGTCCGGGTCCAGCTCTCGCAGTTGAGGGCATGTGAGGCGAGGGTGCTGAGATTCTCCTAGCAGAGGCCCAACTTCAGGGTACCATGCTTTTTTGTGGTTGTTTTCAATATTTCTTTCCCTCCAACTTGTCCACCATAGTCAGTAGTCAGATGTAACATATGCTTAATCCTATTCTATGAAGGGGAATTTCTTGGTTCACTTTGCACAGGATCAAATCCCAGGATGACACTGTGGTCTTCATCTTTCTTCTGCCTGCAACAAAGTCCCTAAAATTTTTAAGTGTTAACAGTCTCTTCCATAAAAGATGCTTTATCTTTCTGGGCTACACTATCTTTGCCTACTATCCCTTGTTCAAGCCACCATTGTGGCTGACGATGTCAGTTTTCCATTACATTAACAAATACCTGGCATAATACATTTGAAAAGGAGAAAGGCCTATTATTTATTTGAAATAATAAATTTGAGTAATACATTTCAGAGGTTTCAGTCCACGGTCTATCTGCCTTATTGCTTTGGGGCTCATGGTGAAACAGTACATCAGGGCAGAATGTGTGTTCTGTGTAGCAGACAGAGAGCCAAAGACAGAGAGAAAGTGACCACCATCCCACAATCCTCTTCAAAGGTAACTTCCAATGACATAAGACTCCCCCTAGACCCTTCCTCTTAAAGGTTCCACCACCTCCCTATAGTAGTGCACTGGGGAACAAGTCTTTAAAACATGTTTTTTGGGGAGAACATTTCAGATCCAACTACAGCACTGACCTATGTCCAATGTCTGGGAGAATATGGTTATTCCTGTTTGCTCTCCATTTCTAACTTTCAGGCTTCTGGTTCTGGCTCCAATGATAGTGGATCCATCAAAGCAGCTGGGGCCATGGACATCACTCTGGGCTTAGCTCTGCTTTAGTTCCTGATGTTGGCAGCAAGTCCAAAGATCCCCATCTAGAGCTCAGTATTAACTTCAGACTGACTGGGGAGCCGCATCTCTCCTCTCCTCGTTAGGTCTCTGAATTGGCGTCCTGCTTTTTCTCATCCTGGTGATTGGACTCCTCACCAAGTCTTTCACTCCTGAGTTCATTTTCTTAATCGGACCTGACTGATAATACTAGCAATCTGTTTTGGAAACTTCAAAATATATTAGATTCCTACAGGAAATTAGTTTGCCCCCTCCCCTTAATGGCTGGTGCCTTGTGGTCCACAGTTAGGCTTGCCTAAAGTTTGAACATCCTGCCCAGGGCAGGATTCACCTGATGGGACCCCTGCTGCTTCACCTTAGTCACACGACTTTCATGCCTAGCCACGGTGCCTCTCTTACCCAAAAGAATCTCTAGGATCAGCTCCTAGAGCTGAGCACAGTTCCCTCAGCTTCTACATGGCTCTCATGGGGAGAGACTATACTACTGCAGCTCCTTGTCCTATCTAGTATGTGTGCACTTGTGTTTTAATATTTTTGTTTATTTTATTTTATTTATTTTTTGGTACCAGGAAACTGAACCCAGGGGCACTTTACCACTGAGTGACACCCTGAGTCTTTTTAATTTTTGTCTTGAGACAGGGTCTTGCTAAGTTGTTGAATATTATGCTAAATTGTCAAGGCTAGTCTCAAACTTGTAATTCTCCTGCCTCAGCCTCCTAAGTCACTGGGATTACAGGTGCGTGATACACCAATTCCCTTGTCCCATCTTTTAGGAGCCAGTTTGCCATGTCTTAACAACTAATCCTGTGATGGTCTTTCCTCCCTGCTCAACATTTTCTCCCTTCCAATACCCCATGGATGGTTTTGCAAAACTCATTGACATTTTAAAATCAACTCCTATCAAAGTCTATATTTGTCTATAGTAGAAAGTTATTTGACTCTGTATTTTATCACTCCTAGATTCACATACACATATTTAGGATATGGAACCTCAGCAAACTTGGCTTTCTGTCATTTGTGACCAACAGTAGACTTTGATAGGCTTTGATAGGCTTCTACTACACAGGGACATGTCTGTCACCTTGTATTGTATCTGCATCTCACATGCATCTACTGGCCACAAACTTCAATTCATGCTATTGTCTTTTTTTCTTTTTTCATTTTATCAAGCTGTGCTTTATGTCTACATTTATACCTTCCATTTTAGAGCATAAACTCAGACTGTATCTATGTTCAAGATATATTATTTTGCAAAGTACCTATCACAATGCCATTTGCACTTAGACTTCTTTTGCTACTATATTTTTGTTGTAATGATTACCCTCCAATTAAAGTGGGAAGGCAAATTAAGGGTATTATCAGCAATTTGTGGATCAGTATTTTACTTTATGTAAAACTGTAAAGATAATGGGTATGAAAGTGCTTTGTAAAATATTATTCAAGTTATTATTTCAGTCATTCCTGTATTGTTGCATTTTTATAAATGTGCCAGTTAAAATAAAAAAGGCATATTGTTCTCTATATTATAATTATGCTTTTAACAAAAATACACCACTTTACCATGTTTCCATTATTTTCTTTGTAGTGGTTTATTTTCTTTATACTGTAATAGCTGTGCATTTCTAGAACCATAGTCATAGATTGTAAAACCAAAAGAGACCTTAACACTCTTATCCATTTCTTTGCTTTTAGGTAGAGCTGCTCTTAAAACTATTCAGACAAATGAAGACATACATAATCAAAAAAATACACAAAGCAAATGTTTTCTTTATTATAAATATGACATATATATATGTGTGTGTGTGTGTGTGTGTGTGTGTATATATATATATATATATATATATATATATATATATATATATATATATATATATATTTATTTTTGGTGGAGGGGGTGTACCAGGGACTAAACCCAGGAGCACTCGGCCACTGAGCCACATTCCCAGCCCTATTTTGTATCTTATTTAGAGACAGGGTCTCATTGAGTTGCTTAGCACCTCACTTTTGCTGAGCTGGCTTTGAACTCCATCCTCCTGTCTCAGTCTCCTGAGCCTCTGGGATTACAGGCATGCACCACCACACCTGGTGGGGATTTATGTTTTTAAAAAGGAGTAAAGAAATTCCACATCTTCCCTTTATTCAATATCAAATACTTCTGGTTTAACAGTATGAAAACTCCATGATCAAGGGTAAAATAGAGCAAAGGAAAAAACTGTATTGTTTTGCTAGTAACTTAGCATAAAACTGTCAGTTATGTTGTCTAGTATTGCTCTTAGTAATGGGTTTCTGTTCCTGTTCACCCTATTTACTTCTGCCTGCAACCATAGCATTTAGAAAATAATGCCACTAGAAAATATCCAGAACATATTAATAAGAATTAAAGAAAAAAAAAACAAGCATTAAGTTATATAGAAACAAGAGCTGCACAGTGGCATCCTCCTGTAATCTCAATGGTTTGGGAAGCTGAGGTAGGAGGATTGCTCAAAGCCAGCTTCAGCAATTTAGCAAGGTGCTAAGCAACTTAGCAAGACACTGTTTCTAAATAAAATATAAAAATGGCTGGGATGTGGCTTAGTGGTTAAGCAGCCTTGGTTCAATCCCCACTACCAAAAAACAAAAACAAGAAGCTCTCAGGTACTCCTGCATAGGAGAGAGAACATAGATAATAACAAATTGCACACATCAAAAAGCTAGAAGAAAGGAATCTTAAAGTTTCTGTCACAAAGAAATGACAAATATTGAGCCGGGGTAGTGGCACATGCCTGTAATCCCAGCAGCTCAGGAGGCTGAGACAGGAGAATTACGAATTCAAAGCCAGCCTCAGCAAAAGTGAGGTGCTAAGCAATTCAGTGAACCCTATCTCTAAATAAAACACACAAAAAATGTAGCTCAGTGGGCAAGTGCCCCTGAGTTCAATTCCTGGTAGCCCCCCAAAAAAGGAAATGACAAATGTTTGAGGAGATAAACGCTTACCCTGATTTTAAAATGCAACCTATGCATGTATCAAAATATTGTTATTTCATTAATATGTACAATTTCTACATTTTTATGTGTCAGTTAAAGTTTAATTTAAAAAAAAAAGCCCAACAAATACAATTGTCATTTTCCACTTTACTCTCCTATAGTTACTAATGCATATGCTGACTTTTAACTATTATAATTGTTTACTCTCCTTTTTTCATAAATCATTACATCATAAATATTTCCATATTCTGACATGGTGCTGATAATATTCATTTTAATAAATCAACACTATTTCATAAATGAATGGGCCATTCTGGTGCATTTTGAATTACCGCATAATGAGATAATGAATATATTGGGGCACATAGTTTTCTCCAATTAAAGTAGTGTCCTAATCTAAATTTCCAAAAATTAACTATTGAAATTATCGATCAATTTACTTTTCCAATTCTTCAGATTCTCTATGAGTTGTGCCTGAGGGCTCAAATTCTGAATGTTTCAGTGATTTTATTTTATTGTGTGTTTGGAATTGAACCCAGGGCCTTGTACATGCTAAACACATGCTAAACCACTGAGCTACACCCCCAGCCCTTGTGATTTTGATTTGCACTAAGTATGGAATAGTTGTCTTTGATGTAATTAATCATCTGGGAACCAAATATGGGGGCGGGGGAGAAATCATCTCAACTAATGCAGAAAATACACTTTTAAAAAACTCATCTTAATAGCAGATTGTTAGAGAATGACCTAAGACCTTATATCAGATTCTCAGGTATCAGATATATTGAAAGGGCAGTCAGTAAATGAAAATCACTGTTCCTGGTTTGTCCCATCTGCACTCCTTGCAAGAGGCTCTTTGGTTTCCATACAAACTGCATGTTTTAAACATGATTCTTTCCTTTCTGATTTGAATGTGTTTCTCCCTTACTGGAAAAAAAAAAAAAAATCTTTCCCTGGCTCCAGTTGTCCACAGATAAATTCCAAATCCAAGTTTTGAATCTGAGGAAATAGAAAGTATACATGAAACCACATTACCCAAGTTAGTGCCCAGGCTGCCCATGAGAGGACTTGGATTCAAGAACACCCATGTGCTAAATAAAAAAAAAAAAAAAAAAAAAAAAAAAAAAAAAAAAAAAACATAACCTTGCAACTTGCTTATCTGTGCTTATCAGGTTTACAAGGCTGTTTAGAAGATTAGCTGAGAATTCATTTGAAAGGGCCCAGCACAGAATGAAAGCTTTCCTTAATATAAATTCCTTTCTCTCTTTTCTCTTTTATCTGGGCCCAATCTTTGTTACCTCACCAGCCACGGATCCTCACACCTACCTATTGCTTTCCTGTTTCTGTATCTTGAATCATTCCCCTCCCCCATCCAATTTTTGTTCTCCACAGCTCCAAAATCCCATCTGAAACCTAAGTAGGAAAGCTTTCCAATTTGATCTCCCCAATGGAAATGAACTTCTTGTGTGCCACTACTACTACCTTTCCAGAGGAGATCAGTTTGCAGAAGCCCCATCCTTTGGAAACAGAGCTGTGCCCCAAAGTTCTTTGTATTCCTACGTCAGTCACCCTAGCACAATACCTGGCACAAAGTAAGTAAAGTATTGTTAGTTTAATCCTATGCTGTAGTACCACATGCTTATTCCCTTCCTCTGCCTTCACTCATCATATTTCATATACAGTTACATTCCACAGTGAACGCAGAAAGTGAGAACAATAGAGACAGAAGGCTGTGGACTTCTATTAAGCTCCAAACAGGCACAAAAAAATCCCAGTAAGTAAATGAAATGAGTTTTAGAGAAGGAAGAAGGGGGAAAACCACCCTGTCAAAGCAGCAGCTTTTGCATGTCTAAATCTGTTTTGGGATGTAAGCCAAAGTTACGGGTCCAGGACTATTCCAATTCTATTGCCTTCCATTTATTATTTATATAGTGAATATTACTGTAGGTCTCTAAGCACTTTCCAATGAAATACAACATACCTTTGGGAGTGAAGAAGGAAATGAGGATGGAGAAGAGGGGGGAGGTGCTGGAACGTTGGTTATCATTGTGAACTGGTAAGGACTGAGGCTGAGACAAGGGGCTCCTCCCCTGTCTGACACAGGTGTGAATAGCGTATTGTTCTATATCAGTGGCATAAATTTACATTGTGAGCTGGAAGCCAAGCTTTGCAGAAAAAGCCTTCTTTATCCTTTACTTGAAATATGCACAATCCTGGGGGAGAGGGAAGAAAGACCCCTGCTATGTCTCTGGTATCCACCCTGAAATTCAAAACCTGATCAGAACATAATTGATACCAAAGCTCACCATATAAACCTCACCCTTCACATTTTGTGTGTGTGTGTGTGTGTGGTAACAGAGACTGAAAATATGCAAACTCCTGGAATCTGAGTTTAATTCATATGGTTCAGCTTTCTGTGGTATTTGGAAGTTCTTAAAAGGGGGAATATAAGAAGGGTCTTCTAGTGTCATCAGAACACTTATAGAGCACCCCATGCATCTGTGCGTGCACTGATACATGTATAGTAGGGGTTCAATGCATGCTTTTACTTCTAACTGAATTCTTCGGTTAATTCTGACAGTATGCCCTTCATTAAGGAGATCTCAAAGCCTCAGGATCCCTCTGAAAATACCAAAAATATCCAAATGTTGACATTAGTCTACAACATTTTTGAAATCTTTAAAGATGATCTTTAGACAAACTTTCCTTTTCTGGGTGGGTGTGTGTGTGTGTGTGTGTGTGTGTGTGTGTGTATTGGAGGAGGGTAAAAAGACTTTTTTTCATGCAAATTTTTCTGCTGAAGCCTTGCACTAGTGGAATCAGTTAAATACAGCTGCTTCTGCCTGGGGTGCTCAATATTGTCTTTTATGATTAAAAAGCTGACTCCAGTGGGAGCCGAGCATATGCTGTAGAGATTATTACGATATGAAGCATTTTCTGTAGAAGTGGTGAAGGCAGGGGAGTGGGGTAGGAAAAAAGGCAACAAGTACTGAGGACCTTAACAAGGGGAGAGGGATTTAGCAACCTGACTGGAGAAGGACAGAAGCAGGCCAGAGGGGATGGCAGCCATCCTTCAGGAACAGCACTTTGAAAATCTATGCTTCGAGTTGTTTTCTATTATGGGTTCAATGCTTCTCGATAACTGCTCACTCTTCAGTAAAGAATGTCAAACACAGCTAGGTGGTGGCACATGACTGTAATCGCAGCAACTTTGGAGGCTGAGGGAGGACTATGAAAAGTTCAAAGCCAGCCTCAGCAACTTAGTGAGGCCCTAAGCAACTTAGTGAGACCCTGTCCCAAAATAAAACATAAAAAGGGCTGGAATGTGGCTCAGTGGTTAAGCATCTCATCAGTACCAAAAATAAAAAAAAAAATATGTGTGTGTGTGTGTGTGTACACCCCCCCAAAAAAATATATATATAATTTCATATAACAATATGGTGTTATATGTATATATGTGTGTATATATATATGTTTTATTTGTATATTTTGTTTTATATATGTGTTTTATTTATATATAAAACACACAAACATGTGCCCAGAGGGAATGTGTATCTGCCAGAGAGAAAAGGAGTGGATACAAATGCTAGCACAAAGGTCACTGAGGAAAAGGCTCCCCATGTGGTCTGGATTGAGAGCTACACTGGGTTTGAGGAACATGTAGACATTATCCTGGCTTCTCAGAAACTTCAGAAATTTGTGATATGAATTTTAAAGAAATTGTTGCCATGTGTGGGGGTGGGTGCCTGTAATTCCAGTGACTTAGGAGGCTGAGGCAGGAGAATCTCAAGTTCAAGGCCAGCCTGGGCAATTTAGCAAGATCGTATCTTCAAAATAAAAAAAAAAAATTTAAAAGGCCTGGGGACATAGCTCATTGATAAATTGCCTCTGGGTTCAATCCCCAGTATGTCAAAAAAAAAAAAAAAAAGGAATTTTTAAGCTGAAATGATAGGCTGATTGGAATAAGAATTTCTGAAGTATAAATTTGTTTCCGATTGGAAGAAAGAAAGAAAAAAATAAAAAATTAAAAAAAAAAAAGAAAGGAGGGAAGGAAGAAAGAAAATCCCTGCTGATCTATTCCAGCTCTATCCATGATTCAGTCTGTTTAGAATAGATCCTGAGGGGTTGTGGTCATAGCTCAGTGGTGGAGCGTTTGCCTAGCATGTGTAAGGCAAACATTTCTCAGCACTGCATATAAATACATAAAGATCCATTGACAACTTAAAAAAAAAAAAAGAATAGATCCTGAGAAGGGAATAGTATGGTCCATGTATCCCAGGAGTGGCATTAAATGATGAGGTGGGATGGCGGGGGAAGGGAACTCAGACACAAACACATCAAACTTTCAGGAACTACAAAAGACCCCTGAAAGCAATAAAAACAGGAAATTGTGGGCTAGGGAACTCAAGAATTTAAGGTGCTGGTTTCCATGGCTATGGTCCACATCCATCTTTGTGTTCTCAAAAGTACTATTATACACTCGTGACTCAATATATTAACCAGGCCAGTCATGCAAATTTGTATTTTGAAAGAGAGCACAAGCAGTAGTTAATACTAACTGCAAAAAAATGACCAAGAAAACTAGATGTGCAACTTAGTAGACTTTTTACTTCCACTCAAACCTTTTTTAAAAATTTGATCCTCATGATCACCCCATGATGACAGACAGCAGCATCACTAAACCGTTTTCAGACAAGATGAAGGCTCATATTTCATTTATTTAATAATTTCTAAGCCTCAAACTTTTAAAAATCATTTTCAGTCTGTTTCACCCTGCACAACTGGCTAGTTGCAGAGTCTTTGGCATCTGGGATCTTGTACATCTATTGTGTACAAGAGCTGTGTGCTGTTTTTATTTTTTTTTTTTTTCAGGGGGAGATCAATCCACTCAGCTCATGCCAATTATTGTCATGAAGAAATGTGGACCTAGGTATTCTAATTTTTTAAGAGAAGTCAGACATTTATATTAATAGATTAAGTCTAATATTTTATTATTAGTTT
Source organism: Spermophilus citellus (assembly GCF_964194105.1). Lineage (NCBI taxonomy): Eukaryota > Metazoa > Chordata > Mammalia > Rodentia > Sciuridae > Spermophilus > Spermophilus citellus. The sequence goes on from NC_138189.1 coordinate 121,814,774, forward strand.
ATTTGAAAAGGAAAAGAAATCCAAACATTGCGCAAACTTAGTGCACATGCCTAGCAGTGTGAGCCTTCTGCTTTGTATCTGCGTGCTTGGCTCTCTCCAGGGTTGTCCCAGAGAGAGTACAAAAGTGATGTTGCTGATGTCCATGCTACCTTCCTCCTCTTTTCTTTGCATCTGACTCTTCACCTGATCTGAATGGCTGCCCCTGGATTTGTCATGTCTTTTCTGTCAATCTCCCTCTGAGTCATCTTCAATTTTTGGTGGGGGACCTGGGAAATAAAGTGGTGGCAAGGGAAACTTGCAGTATGCTTTTTTTTTTTTTAAGCATTCAGAACTGAGGTGAATCAGATAGTAGGTAGATGGAAGTGTGGGCAAGGTAGGGAGGAGCAAACAAGGATGGGGGGATACCATGCCCCAGAGCTGTCTGTGAAGAAGAGAAAAGGAAGGATGGGAACTGACAGCACTCTTAGAAAATATTAAATAGTAATGAATGGAGAGTAATAGGCTACAAAAAAAAAAAAAGTGATAAGCTTGTCCACGGCTTGCTGTATTTCAGCACCCAGCTGGGTACCAGAGCTTGACACATTTTTTTCTGACACTGTAGACAGTTTTACAGTGCTGGGAGCAAAAACTTGAGTAATGCATAAAAGGCAAATGATTTTGCTACTAAAGAATAAAAAAATGGCAGAATGAGAATGACAGAATAAAAGATATCACTGTTATTGTTCTAAATAGATGTTATGTCTCATGTTAGATAAAATTGCATTAATTAGTAACTAGGGATTTTAGAAATAACCATTGTGTAAATGGTCTCCTTTTGGTCTGCATGTGGTAATGAAGATGCTTTAGATGTGATACTTCAGTAATTTAGACACAATATTTCTTAGTTCCTGTTGTGTACAAAGTACCAGGCACTGTGGGGAGAGTTATGGGAAATGGCAGACATAATCCTTTCTTCTGAGCAGCTTGGTATTAGATTTTTAAGAAGGATGAAGCTCCCCTCAAAAGCCCATATCAAATCTTAAACAGTTTCAAGCAATAAAAACAGCTATGTGCTAGACACCTCTCCCAGAAAACATCACTTTGCATCCATCTGAACATAATTCAAACCACATTTACTAAAACTCTGCTACTCTGATATACAGCCCCACTTCATTTTTATGTTTCTGTGAAAAATGTAAAGAATAGCACTTTCTTAGGAACATCTTCCAGATGTTAAACAATAAGAAGGTGTTTGTATTTATTTAATCTTAAGCCTACCTGAATGTAAGCTGGAGATTTCAATTTCTGTGTTACAGTGATCTTTTCTCTCACCCCATTCCCCTTCTTTTCCAACCTCCCTTTTTTAAGTTTTATACTCCTACCATCAGAAACTTCCTACACAATTGTTAAAATGTCATCACACTTCTCTCTCTCCATTCTCTCCCCATTAAATACTAAAGTTAGAGAGTCACACCCCATTTCTCAAGCCTAACAGGGGTTGTCAGTCAGCACAAACAGGCAAAAAAATAAAATGGAACAGTGGTAGTGCCACCCAGTGAGAAGAATTAATTCCGAATGCTGTCAAAATAAAACACGTTTGATTAACGCCATTGGTCACTTTATTTTCACTGCTTCCCTAGCATGGTCAAAAAGAGCAGTACCAGGCCAGAGTACGTGGACACAGGAAGATCTTCTATTAATGCATTATCATTATCGTCATCATAGTAATGTCTAAGTCACTTGATGTCTTACCAAAGGATTACCTTATAACTGTGGAGCTGTATGCTCATTTCTTACCAAGACTTACCTAATATGAAATTTACTTTTGGTCCCTTCTGTGACAGTATATATCAGGGATGTAATGCAGTATGCATTTGGACTCCAGGACATCTGTGGAAGTCCAACTCTTATTTTCCAGACAAACATAAAATTCATGTGGCTCTTAACTCATTGAAAGTAGATCATGATATATATATATATATATATATATATATATATATATATAGAGAGAGAGAGAGAGAGAGAGAGAGAGAGAGAGAGAGAACAGTTGAATAATATTCCCAAAGAATCAGAAAAATTCAGAACCTTCAGAAGAATAAACATTTTCAAGAAAAGCTGACTGAAAAATCCTACATCCAAATCAACCAAGTGGCTGTGTTTAATATCACTGGGGCGCAGTTTGTAGTTCAGGGATAGAGCACTTGCCTAGCATACTTCAGGCCCTGGACTCCACTCTCCCTTCTTCAACTAAAAGAAAAACAGCACTGGGTTTGCACACCATCTTTTAGTCACTCTCTGTGAATCTTGTGTTCATCTGTCTGTTTCAAGCTGCTTTCTTACCTCTTCTCAACCATTTCTAAAGGTGTTCTGATGCTTTGAGAAAATCAGTAAAAATGTTTGAGACTCGAGTGGAGAGAAAGAAGAGAACTAAAAAGAGCTTAATTGGCTCAGCTGGGTTTTCTTGTTTATTCAAATTTTAGAAAATAAGCTAATCTGTGTTGAATATAGAATCCACAATGGGACAAATTGATGCTGCTTTCTCTTTCTTGACAGTGACTTCTCTGAAATCCCTGTCACTTTTTTTTGTAAACTTACAATAGTCAGAAAATTCTTTTCTTTCGTGGAAATCAGTGATTGTTAATTTTTGTAAACATTAATGTATCTGACATAACCTCAACATTCAGTATTTATTCATTTATTTATTTATTAGTGTTTTTAAATCTATTTGGCTCTGCTGGGGGCTGAACCCAGGGCCTCTAGTAAGGGCCAGATAAGTGCTCTGTTACTGAACTACACTCCAAGCTTGACACTTGTATTTCAAGTCATTCAAATCACATTATGTTAACTAAAAGCCCGTTTTCATACTCTTTTATTTTATTACTTTATTATCATTTTGTGGTGCTAAAGACCCAACCCAGAGCCTGCCACATGCTAGGCAAGTACTCTACCACTGAGCTACATGCATAGCCCTATATTCTGATTTTAAGTCATTTTTTGAACTCTGCACATTTGGTTAATTATTTCGGGTTTTCAAAACAATATCATTAGCTATCGTTGTGAATAAATTTCTTTGACAATATTTTTGTAAGTCGTCATTTCAATCCCTGGTCCTCCTGGGTATTGATGAGGTGTCCCCTCCCCTGCTCGTGGTTAGGCTCCTCTCCCCTGCAGCTCAATGGCGGCAACTCACGTCCACGTGGCTCTGCGCCAAGAGAAATGCCTATGGAAGGGAAAGCCCTTTCTGAACAGAGGGCTGACTGCCTTTGTGAAAGATGAGAAGACAAAGCCTAATACTGTGAAACCTCTTTAGAACATTTTCCAGGGAACTGAGCATTCTGAATGTTCTACGTGGGAACACATGCGCGGGGCGAGCGGCACAATGAGGGCATTTCACTGCACTTCCCGGGCCAGACATTCCAGCGCACCCAGCGCAGGAGCCAGTGGCCGGGCTGCAACACGAGACGGGCACAGGCTCAGGAAAGCTCCCCTGGCGCCCCCGCCCCCACTCTGTGGTTGTGCAAAATGGTCAATTACTTCGTCTGAAACAGAGGCCACGTCTGTTCTCAAATACTGTGCTTTGGGCGCGGCCTGAGACTATCCCATGTTTAAGTTGGTTCAGGTGGCCCAGGGAAAGGCAAAACAGTACTTTTACAGATTGCAGAAAGCATCTGAGAATAAACGAACATCTCAGAGGGAAGGTAAGCACACCCCACGGTAAGTAGCCTCTTCTCTAAATGGTGGGGATGGAAGCCCTTCTACTTTTCCTCTGAGCTTTTCTCTAGGTCGTGCTTACCAAGTCCTGTGGCTACACGGTTCTCCTGTTGGAAACCCTGTCTCCTTACTCGGTTTAATAATTTCTGAACACACAGATTCTCAGATGACTAAGATCAAAGTCTCAGAATGCCAAGCAGCAGGCAACACGTCTTCTTTTTTTTTTTTTTTATTTTATTATTATTTTTTTTTTTACATTTTTTTATTGGTTGTTCACAACATTACAAAGCTCTTGACATATTATATTTCATACATTAGATTGAAGTGGGTTATGAACTCCCAATTTTACCCCAAATGCAGATTGCAGAATCACGTCAGTTACACATCCACAATTTTACATGATGCACTAATAGTAATTGTTGTATTCTGCTACCTTTCCTATCCCCTACTATCCCGTCTTCTTGACCTCTCCTCCCTTGGGTTCTGTAGACCCCGAGAGCAGCCCTTTCCAAAGATCTGGGGCTGGACAACCTTACTTTTTTTCTTTTTCTTCTTCTCGCCCCTCTCTCCTCTTTCCCAGAGCTTGTTTTGTTATGCTGGGAATTCTACTTTACTTGGGGTATTTAGTTATCTAAGAGCATCTTGGTGTTTTTCAGATTACCGAGAATCTGTTGTAATGTGACTTTGTATCACAGCAGATAAAGGGATCAAGATAGAGAGCTGATGGAGACTCAGCTTTCTAAGTATGGATGATAAGCATTAGCAGATAAAATGTAATCAGCCAAGTAAGGGAACCAGGCAGGAATGAGAAGAATGTTTCTTATTCAAAATCTTGTGTAAAATTTCCCCTTAACAAAGTCAGATAAAATATAAAGAATCAGAGGAAATTTTAAAAATATAAAATTAGCAAGAAAAGTGTCCCTTAGGTGCTTGGGTGGGCTGGGGTTGTAGTTGAATGGCAGAGTGCTTGCCTAGCATGCATGAGGCATGAGGCTTCAGGGTTCATGGGTAGTACTATGGTAAAGGGGCAGGATGTGTTTCTCTATATGTATGCATATAGAGAATATATATATATATATAAAAGTATATAATATATACATATAATATATACATATTCATATTATTATATATATTCTGTGTATATGTATACATATATAGCAAAAATAGATGAGCCTGTACAGACAAATAAATAAATATAGGTATGTGTATGTATAGATTTTTTTTTCTTTTTCTGTTAGGATTCATTTTATTTTTCTTGGTACTGGGGAATAAACGGAGGGGTGCTTTACCACTGAGCTCAATCCCTAGTCCTTTTTATTTTTTATTTTGAGGCAGAATCTCACTAAGTTGCAGAGGATCTTGCTTAATTGCTGAGGCTGGCTTTTAATTTGCAATCCTCTTGCCTCAACCTCCCGAGTCACTGGGATTATAGGTGTGTGCCACTGTGCCTGGTTTAGGATTAACTAACTTTTTAGAGTAAATTTATTCCTTAGTTGATTACTCAGTTTGTCAATAATTCAAACTACTTTTAATAGCTGTTTAAAAAACTTAAAAATGCAGGGCTGGGGTTGTGGCTCAGAGGTAGAGCACTTGCCTAGCATGGGTGAGGCACTGGCTTCAATCCTCAGTATAAATAAACTAAAAAAAAAAAAGGTACATCAACAACTAAAAAATATTTTTAAAACCTTTTAAAAATACACAAGAGTAGGTGTTTGTTTTAGGAAAACCTGAATAATATGTTTAACATTATAAAATGCTAGTTTCCATAATATAAGTGGTCTAACAGAACTTTTTTTTAAATTGTAGATGGACACGATACCTTTACTTAATTTATTTTTATGTGGTGCTGAGGATCTAACCCAGTGCCTCACATATGCTAGGCAAGCGCTCTACCACTGAGCCACAACTCCAGCCCCAAGAACTCTTTATCACTAAAAGTTCAATGCTCTAAAAGGCCTCAGAGAATACTGGAATTAGACAAGCACATATTAAAGGCTGGATAACTTCCAAATCCCTACCACTAGCCCTACCCCATCATTCCTCTTTTAAGGATAGGTCATCTTTTAGCACTTGGGAGGTACAAAAGTCAATTTGGATGCTGAAGAGAATGAAGCAGCTGTATAGAGTTTACTATTCAACATCCCCACCATTAAATTCCCCCAGCCACACAGGAGGATTTCTCATTGGTTCTCTGCAACAGGCAGCCTACATCTAAATGGTCCCCAGTGATCCCCACCTCCTATACTTGTGTCCTGTGTCATTCATGAATGAATCGCATACACACATTGGATAATGTCTTTCCCTCCAGTGTGAGCTGGGTTTTGTGACTCAGTTCTAGCAAATAGAATGAGGCAGAAGTAGTTGTATTTTGCCTCTCAATTAGGTGACAAAATGGCATGACTTCTCTCTTGGGTGCTTTCTCTTACTTTCTGCATCTCAAGGAAGCCACTGCCAACTTTGAGATGCCCTATGGACAGGCACACCATGGTTTAGTATCCCACAAGGCAATGAATCCTGCCAACAAACACATAAGTGACCTGGAATCAGGTACGTGCCCACTGAATCTTCACATAAGGCCTCAGCCTCTCGTCTGCAACTTCATGAAAGACCCCAAGCTAGAAATAGTGAATGCTTTTTTTTTCTTAATTTTTAGTTGTAGATGGACACATTGCCTTTATTTTATTTATTAATGTGGTGCTAAGGATCAAACCCAGTGCCCCACACATGCGAGGTAAGTGCTCTACCACTGAGCCACAACCCCAGCCCCATGTTTATTGTTTTAGGTTACTAAGTTTTACAATAATTTATTATGCAGCAATAGATAATAAATCCCCCATTCTTGTGCACTCCTTGCCTACCATCCTCTTCAACCTGCCTTCTCACTTATTCTTCCAGTCCTTTCTCTCTGATTGCTATTCCTCATCTCCACATTCCTTTTACCTGTTTGAGGGGAATGGTTTAAAACTATCTCTGTTTTGCCAGCTCCTTTTAGACCATGCCCTAAGTAGGCTTCTCCTTCTTCACCTTCAATAACTTAAAAATAATAAAGTAAGTTTTCAGCCTAAGAGAACATCAGCACTAGCCGTTATAAGAATACTTTTTTTTCCAACTTATATCAAGAATGTGAGTCCTCCAAAATAAATAATGTGTCTATGATTTCATCAACTTGAAAATGCCTGAGCTCCGGTAGATTGATAAGGTTGGGATTAAGAATCTGGATGATTCAACAATCAAATACCTGAGTATTAAACTTTTTATAATAATAAAACAAATATTTTAAAATAATTAACAAATGGTCATTTTGGCCTACCCTCTTGTTTGGGTAATTGTTATATGTTAATGTCAGATGCCTGCATCTGAAATTTTCAGGTTTCCTGCCGATATGCACTGCTACAACTTCAAATGAAATGCTGTGTGCTATTTATTACCCCATTTTTACCTTTATTTTTTTTCCAGGGCTCCTATTTAGTTTTATTTTGATTTGGTTTAATTTCTGGATGTCAGGGAACAAGTGCCCGGAACCTTATTTAGGGCGATCTGCAGAGAAGAACAGGAGGCCCCAGCATGGTTGTGTAACGAAGTCCACAGACTTAAGCCAATGCCATTTATCATATGGCGGTGTCTGAGTGTTGGTCTGTCATGGGTTCACAATGAGGACATTCTTTTCTTCTTCTTCTTTTTTTAATTGGTTGTTCACAACATTACAAAGCTCTTGACATATCATATTTCATACATTAGATTGAAGTTGGTTATGAACCCCCAATTTTACCCCAAATGCAGATTGCAGAATCACGTCGGTTACACATCCACAATTTTACATAATGCCCTATTAGTAATTGTTGTATTCTGCTACCTTTCCTATCCCCTACTATCCCCCCTCCCCTCCCCTCCCATCTTCTCTCTCTACCCCATCTACTGTAATTCATTTCTCTCCTTGTTTATTTTCCCATTCCCCTCACAACCTCTTATATGTAATTTTCTATAGCAATGAGGGTCTCCCTTCATTTCCATGCAATTTCCCTTTTCTCTCCCTTTCCCTCCCATCTCATGTCTCTGTTTAATGTTAATCTTTTCTTCCTGCTCTTCCTCCCTGCTCTGTTCATAGTTGCTCTCATTATATCAAAGAAGACATTTGGTATTTGTTTTTTAGGGGTTGGCTAGCTTCACTAAGCATAATCTGCTCTAGTACCATCCATTTCCCTGCAAATTCTATGATTTTGTCATTTTTTATTGCTGCATAGTACTCCAATGTGTATAGATGCCACATTTTTTTTTATCCCTTCATCTATTGAAGGGCATCTGGGTTGGTTCCACAGTCTAGCTATTGTGAATTGAGCTGCTATGAACATCGATGTGGCAGTATCCCTGTAGCATGCTCTTTTAAGGTCTTCAGGGAATAGTCCGAGAAGGGCAATAGCAGGGTCAAATGGTGGTTCCATTCCCATCTTTCCCAGGAATCTCCAAACTGCTTTCCAAATTGACCGCACCAATTTGCAGTCCCACCAGCAATGTACAAGTGTACCCTTTTCTTCACATCCTCGCCAGCACTTGTTGTTGTTGGACTTCATAATGGCTGCCAATCTTACTGGAGTGAGATGGTATCTTAGGGTGGTTTTGATTTGCATTTCTCTGACTGCTAGAGATGGTGAGCATTTTTTCATGTACTTGTTGATTGATTGTATATCCTCCTCTGAGAAGTGTCTGTTCAGGTCCTTGGCCCATTTGTTGATTGGGTTATTTGTTATCTTATTGTCTAATTTTTTGAGTTCTTTATATACTCTGGATATTAGGGCTCTATCTGAAGTGTGAGGAGTAAAAATTTGTTCCCAGGATGTAGGCTCCCTATTTACCTCTCTTATTGTTTCTCTTGCTGAGAAAAAACTTTTAAGTTTAAGTAAGTCCCATTTGTTGATTCTTGTTATTAACTCTTGTGCTATGGGTGTCCTATTAAGGAATTTGGAGCCCGACCCCACAATCTGTAGATCGGAGCCAACTTTTTCTTCTATCAGATGCAGAGTCTCTGATTTGATATCAAGCTCCTTGATCCATTTTGAGTTAACTTTTGTGCATGGTGAGAGAAAGGGATTCAGTTTCATTTTGTTGCATATGGATTTCCAGTTTTCCCAACACCATTTGTTGAAGATGCTATCCTTTCTCCATAGCATGTTTTTAGCTCCTTTATCAAATATAAGATAGTTGTAGCTTTGTGGATTAGTCTCTGTGTCCTCTATTCTATACCATTGGTCCACCCGCCTGTTTTGGTACCAGTATCATGCTGTTTTTGTCACTATCGCTCTGTAATATAGTTTGAAATCTGGTATCGCTATACCGCCTGATTCACACTTCCTGTTTAGAATTGCTTTTGCTATTCTGGGTCTTTTATTTTTCCATATGAATTTCATGATTGCTTTATCTATTTCTACAAGAAATGCTGTTGGGATTTTGATTGGCATTGCATTAAACCTATAGAGAACTTTTGGTAATATCACCATTTTGATAATGTTAGTTCTGCCTATCCATGAACAGGGTATATTTTTCCATCTTCTAAGATCTTCTTCTACTTCTCTCTTTAGGGTTCTGTAGTTTTCATTGTATAAATCTTTCACCTCTTTTGTTAGGTTGATTCCCAAGTATTTTATTTTTTTGGAGGATATTGTGAATGGAGTGTTTTTCCTCATTTCCGTTTCAGAAGTTTTGTCGCTGATATACAGAAATGCCTTTGATTTATGCGTGTTGATTTTATATCCTGCCACTTTGCTGAATTCATTTATTAGTTCTAGTAGTTTCTTTGTAGACCCTTTTGGGTCTTCTAGGTATAGAATCATGTCATCTGCAAATAGTGATAATTTAAGTTCTTCTTTTCCAATTTTTATGCCTTTAATTTTTTTCATCTGTCTAATTGCTCTGGCCAGTGTTTCGAGAACTATATTGAATAGAAGTGGAGATAGAGGGCATCCCTGTCTTGTTCCGGATTTTAGAGGGAATGCCTTCAACTTTTGTCCATTCAGAATGATGCTAGCCTGAGGCTTAGCATAGATAGCTTTTACAATGTCAAGGTAAGTTCCTGTTATCCCTAGTTTTTCTAATGTTTTGAACATAAAGGGATGCTGTACTTTGTCGAATGCTTTCTCTGCGTCTATCGAGATGATCATATGGTTCTTATCTTTAAGTCTATTGATGTGGTGAATGACATTTATTGATTTCCGTATATTGAACCATCCTTGCATCCCAGGGATGAATCCTACTTGATCATGGTGCACAATTTTTTTGATGTGTTTTTGTATTCGATTCGCCAGAATTTTATTGAGGATTTTTGCATCTAGGTTCATTAGAGATATTGGTCTGTAGTTCTCTTTCTTTGAGGTGTCTTTGTCTGGTTTCAGAATCAGGGTGATGTTGGCCTCATAGAATGAATTTGGAAGAGCTCCCTCTTTTTCTATTTCCTGAAATAACTTGAAAAGTATTGGTATTAATTCTTCTTTAAAGGTTTTGTAAAACTCTGCTGTATACCCATCCGGTCCTGGGCTTTTCTTGGTTGGTAGTCTTTTGATGGCTTCTTTAATTTCATCCATTGATATTGGTCTGTTCAAATTGTGTGTATCCTCCTGACTCAGTCTGGGCAAATCATATGACTTAAGAAATTTATCGATGTCTTCACTATCTTCTATTTTATTGGAATATAGGTTTTCAAAATAATTTCTAATTGTCTTCTGTATTTCTGTAGCATCTGTTGTGATATTGCCTTTTTCATCCCGTATGTTAGTAATTTGAGTTCTCTCTCTTCTTCTCTTCGTTAGCATGGCTAAAGGTCTGTCGATCTTATTTATTTTTTCGAAGAACCAACTTTTAGTTTTGTTAATTTTTTCAATAGTTTCTTTTGTTTCAATTTCATTGATTTCCGCTCTGATTTTAATTATTTCTTGCCTTCTGCTACATTTGCTGTTGTTTTGCTCTTCCTTTTCTAGGGCTTTGAGATGAAGTGTGAGCTCATTTATTTGTTGGTGTTTTCTTTTTTTGAGGAATGACCACCAGGCGATGAATTTTCCTCTTAAAACTGCTTTCATTGTGTCCCATAGATTCCGATATGTTGTGTCTGTATTTTCATTTATCTCTAAGAATTTTTTGATTTCCTCCTTTATGTCTTCTGTAACCCATTGGTCATTCAGTAACATATTGTTCATTTTCCATGTGATGTAGGATTTTTCCTTCCTTTTTTTATCATTGATTTCCAGTTTTATTCCATTATGATCAGATAAAATGCAAGGTATTATCTCCACCCCTTTATATTTACTGAGGGTTGCCCTATGGCATAATATATGGTCTGTTTTTGAGAAGGATCCATGTGCTGCTGAGAAAAAAGTATATCCATTTGATGATGGTTGATATATTCTATATATGTCAGTTAAGTCTAGGTTATGATTGTGATATTGAGTTCTATAGTTTCTTTATTCAACTTTTGTTTGGAGGATCTGTCCAATGGTGAGAGAGGTGTGTTGAAGTCACCCATAATTATTGTGTTGTGGTCTATTTGATTCTTGAACTTGAGGAGAATTTGTTTTATGAATGTCACAGCACCATTATTTGGTGCATAAATATTGATAATTGTTATGTCTTGTTGGTGAATGGTTCCTTTTAACAGTATATAATGTCCTTCTTTATCCCTTTTGATTAACTTAGTCTTGAAGTCGATTTTATTCGATATGAGGATGGCCACCCCTGCTTGCTTACGAGGACCGTGTGCATGGTATATTTTTTCCCATCCTTTCACCTTCAGCCTGTGTATGTCTTTTCCAATCAGATGTGTCTCCTGGAGGCAGCATATTGTTGGATTTGTTTTTTTAATCCATGATACCAGCCTATGTCGCTTTATTGGAGAGTTTAAGCCATTAACATTCAGAGTTACTATTGATATATGGTTTGTACTTCCATCCATGTTTGATTATTTATCCTTTTTTAAAAAAAATTAGTTTGTTTCTCCATGATTATCTTTCCCCTCGCCCTCTGTCTTTACCGAGGCACTTCCTACTGATGATTTTGGTTATTGTTTTTCATTTCTTCCTCATGTAGTGTTTTGCTCAAAATGCTTTGCAATGCTGGTTTTCTGGCTGCAAATTCTTTTAACTTTTGTTTATCATGAAAGATTTTTATTTCATTGTCATACCTGAAGCTTAATTTTGCTGGATACAGAATTCTTGGTTGGCATCCATTGTCTTTCAGTGTTTGAAATACATTGTTCCATGACCTTCTTGCTTTCAGTGTCTGTGATGAAAAATCCGTTGTTAACCTTATTGGTTTACCCCTGAATGTAATCTGTCTCCTTTCTCTTGTAGCTTTTAATATTTTCTCTTTGTTCTGTATATTGGATAGCTTCATAACAATGTGTCTTGGTGTTGGTCTACTGTGATTTTGTGTGCTCGGTGTCCTGTATGCATCTTCAATTTGTATATCTGTTTCCTTTTTTATTTCTGGAAAGTTTTCTGTAATTATTTCATTCAGCAGGTTACTCATTCCCTTGGTTTGAATCTCTGTACCTTCTTCTATCCCGATGACTCGTAAGTTTGGTTTTTTTATGTTATCCCATAACTCTTGGATGTTTTTCTCGTGATTTTTTACCAGCCTTTCTGAGTTGGCTAGACTGTTTTCAAGATGATATATTTTGTCTTCATTATCTGACGTTCTGGCTTCTACTTGCTCCACTCTGTTAGTGATACTCTCAGTTGTGTTTTTAATTTGGTTTATCGTTTCCTTCATTTCTAGAATTATTGTTTGATTATTTTTTATAATCTCTATCTCCTGATAAAGATGCTTAACTTCTTCTTTTATCTGTTTATGTAATTCATTCTCAATGTGTTCTTTCGCTGCTTGAATTTGCTGTCTTGTATCCTCTTTAAGTTTCCATTCCATCTGTCTAAGGTGTTCCTTGTGTTCTTTATATGATCATTTTTCTGATGACTCTAGGTCCTCCTGAATATTTAGGCTGTCCTGCATTGTTTGTACTCCTTTTCTTCCTTGCCTTTTGAAGCTGCTCATGTTACTTCTTGTTCTGTTTGACTGATGAGTTACTGTTTACTCCTATAAATTTATTAGATGCTTGGGAGGAAAGGTATTAGAAGGGAAGGGAAGAAGTCACTAAAGAGAATGAGAGTAAGCAGGTAGAATTCAAGGAAGGGGGGATAAGATAATTGAAAAGAAATGAAAAGACAAAAGAAGAAAAAAAATAGGAAATAAAAAAAGAAAAAAAATTTAAAAAAAATTAAAATTAAAATTAGAAGAAAAAAATAAAAAAAATTGTAAAAAAAAATTAAAAAAAACAACAAGAAAGAAAAATGAAAATGAAAGAAAAACCCAAATCAAAAAAAAAAGAGAAAAGAAAAAAAGAAAAAAAAACTTATAAATGCAGTCTTAGAGTTTGATTAACTTCTCTTCCAGTAGGTGGCGCTGTGCCCACCAGGCCAAGTTTCTCCTGTGAATACGCGGGAACCAATCACTGTGCAGCAGCTCCTCCCAGACTGGGCGAGTCTCCAATCCTGAGTGCCTAGGGCCTCCTCTTGTGTCTAGTCACTTCCCACTTTTCCTCTAGCCAGGCCCCTCTCATGGGTGCCGCTCACCACAATACTGGCTACACGCCAGGTCTGCTGCTCCCGGGAGCCCTGTTTTCATGAACGACTGGGCACACTCTTCCAGTTTGCCATTCCCTCAGACCCTAAGTTTGTAGAGCTTGGGGCTGAGAATCCTCAGCGAATTTTACTTGCCCTCCGGTAGCCACTCCCCCGGTAGCTGGTGCAAGAGACCTCAGCTGTCAGCACTGGTGGGAGCGGTAGTTCCGCGCCGCGGGTCCCGCGCCACCTCTGATTCCCTGGGTCTGGCTATCGTGCTCACGGGAGAGCTGGGAGGGGCCCTTAAGGTTTCCCCGATGTGTGGAGAGGGAAGGCTAAGGAATTACACACCTGTAGCCGATGAAGTTATCTCCTCCACCGCAGTCTGATGACGTCAGTTCTCTGCCATGGTGGTATCTCTTACAAATGGCGACAGTTTGTTTCCCTTTGCGGGGCGACCAATGCAACGGGTGGGTCCTTACTGTCTCTCCCAAGCCCCGTTTCAAACCTGTGGCCACTACCTATGAAGGCTCGGTAGGCATTTACCTCCGTAGGATGAGAAGTGCCGACCAGTTGTTTCAGCCGGATGGATCAGTGCTGAGTCACAGCTGTTTGTCTGCGGGAAGCAGGTGAACGGGAGCTTGAATTCGGCCAATCCGGGCTCAGAGTGTGTTCTGAGAGACCCAGACTGTTCGCCCCAGATCCACGTCAGCTCAGCATTGCCTAGTGATCCTGAGCAAACAGATTTAGGTTGTTTACAACTCCCTATGCCTGCACAGCTGAAGAGGTCAGAGACTTGATCTCTCTGCGCCCGCCACCATGTTGGTATCCCCATTTTTACCTTTAAATATGTGCTAGTAGGACTGGGATGTGGCTCAGTGGTAAAGCACTTGCCTAGCATTCATGAGGTACTAGGTTTGATCCCCAGCACCACAACAAGGAAAAAATAGAAATAAAAAGAGGAATAAATAACTTAAAATTCTGCATTTCCTAAATTAGACTTTTCTTCAGGTTTCCTGGGTTCCTGCAGCCTAGAGAAATCCTGATGACAGTCTCCTTCAGTGCCCTGCTGCCCTTCCCTCACCGCCTTGTTCTACCTGGGCTCTTCTCTTTGATCTTGCTATTTTCCCTCCAGTTCCAGAGTCCTTAGATTAATTCCTCACCATAACCATATTTGTCCTTATTACATGACATTTTAACCTGCTTTTGTTCAAACTTCTCCCATCTAGGTTGTGTGGTGGAAGGGAGGCGATGGTCTTATTTCCAGTACCAGGAAGGTCCCAGACTCGTGCCTTCTTTCCCAGATGTCAGCATGTTCCTCTGCTCAAAATGTTCCTGGCCTCTTAAAAGAACATTGTAAAATGTTATATATGATATTAGAGTTTAAATAAAAAGTTTTTTTAAAATCCTAATTAAATATATAAGAATAAAATTCATTTTCCCATTGAAATCCTACTGAATTTGCTAAAAAATAATAAAAAAAGATATTCAAACCAGAGTTTTTTTTCCTTAAGACTGGTCCAAATGTCCGTATTATAAATTAATTTATAATTCAATTCAAGTAAATTTTATGTTTATCACTCTCTTTAGGGATCAATTTCCATACATTTAAATGCTCATCTATGGCATGGCAATGAATGGCAAATATTAGAAAATTATGTCTTCTCATGGCAACATCAGTAGCCTGAAATGAAAACAAATCCTGGATCATAGACTGTTGTAAATTATGCTTAGTGTCAGGAAGGTGGATGAACATAGGACACTCAGCTTCAGGCATTTATGTTAAGGAAGCATTTTCGAAGAGTGTAGGATTTTCGAAGAGCATATGAAAGAATATGCATCCTTTCTAGATGGCATTCAATTTAAGGTCAGAAGGGTTGCTTTGGGGTGTGTATTCAGGAAACACCTTCTCTCTGCTTCCCTCTGGGCAGCCAATTGCACTCCTTGCTTTCAAAGTTTCAGCACTGGGAGTTTCTAGGAAAAATAACTTGAACCATGTCTGATGAACTAGACTGGGATAGAAAACAGGGAGCTGATGAAGGAGGAGAGAAAATTTCTACAGGTAGATTTCTCCTAGAATGATAAAGAACTGCACAGGAGCAAGGAGAAAGTACGGCCTGGCTCAGGGGATTCTACAAGACATGGGGGTTGGAGTGGGGGAGTTTCCAGATCAAAACTCCCTCACCTGACCCCACCAGCCAGCACTATGCTTCTTAAATATCTCAAAGAGCTACAGCTCATAATTGGGTTGCCCTTTGGAGCCCAAGAAAGTGATGGTGACCCTATAAGGAAGCATCTCACTGAGGAAGGGTCTTGCTTCCCTTCTTGTTGAGACAGAGTCTTGAGTTAGAAAGGTGGTATCAGGAATGGAATGGTAGCTAAGAACCCAGTGGCAATTAGTGAGCTGTGACAAGAGATGAGCAATTTCAATTTGACCAATGTTTAGTGTGGAGAGGCACTTCACCAGTTTAAGTAAACATGTTTGAACATTAGCCAAGGTAATGCTTGAAGAGCAGGCCTGGGGGTGTGGCCCAGTGGTAAAGTGCATATTTAGCATGGGCAAGGTTCTGGGTTCAATCCTCAGCACCAAAATAAAAGCACAATAACAACAAACACCCCCTAACCAAACCAAACCAAACAAGCCAAAACACTTGAAGAACATCTTATAGGAGAATAGAAAAGGAAATCTGGGCATTTGGGACCCCAAAGAGATTTGTGCTGGTAGATGGAAAAAAAACAAAATTTGGAACGAGGTTGATTTCCTGTAGCTACAAGGGTGGGAGAGTTAAGATTGAATGTTATTGTCACCTTTTTTGCACTCACAGGCTGGGAAGTTGCAAAAGCTCACAGAGGGAATAAGTTTCTAACCATGATCACTTTTTCATATGGAAAATTCAATCATGTTAAAATAGCATTTTGAAAAACATGTTTGTTAAAGATCAAAATTAGGTTTCAGTTACAGAAACTCAAAAATAGTCAGATTTGGGGACCAACATTCTCTGTCATGGACATACAATAAGACAAAACTTTGAAACCGTGGAACTCACCTTGCCAGTAGATCAGAGTAATAACTCTATGTCGTACCATTATTGTGCAGATAACAAGAATTCTGGGGAAGTGTTTAGCACAGTATCTGGCACACAGTAAGTGCCCAGTTAGATTTGCTCAGTGATGAGTGAAGAAGCCTTCACCAGAAAATTTAACTGTGTGCCAGAAGAAAGACCATTAGAGCAAATGCCAAGAGATTTTTTTTTTTTTACTATTCTTCTTGTCATTATGGCCATCAAACCACATTTGTTAGACATTCATTTTGCCAAGAGCTTTTGATAGCCACAGCACCATGAATGAGAAAAGAGATGACAGGGGAGATGGGGATATAGCTAAGTTGGTAGAGTGTTTGCCTTGCATACACAAGGCTCTGGGTTTGATCCCCAGCACCAAAAAAAAAAAAAAAAAAAAAAAAAAAAAGAGAGAGAGAGAGAGAGATGACAGATACTTTTGTAAGGAAAAATACGAAGAAAACACCCTGAGAATCAGGAGCATTGGGTCCTTAGTCCTTCCTCTTTAGTTCCCTCAGTATCTTTGGTTAGCCCTCAACTAACCTCCTGTATCAGATGGGAAAAATGAACAGCTCAATATCTGTCATAGCTAAGGTCATGTTTAACAATAATTCACACCGCGTCTATAACACCTGCTTTAAATTGTTTACTGTCTTTTAATGGATAGTATAGCAATTAGGGTAATTAAATAGTGATTGAAATATTTTGTAGTTTTAATTTTCTAACACTGTGTTTTTATAGAAAACACCTATATGTTTTCTAATCCTCAATTAATTAACTGTGATTGTGGGAAACTGAGTTGATTGGACTGGCTGGGATTAGCAATCCTCTACTCTGGGTGCAAATATTTGAATTAAAGCTAAAGGAGGAGAAGCTGGTCTTGCATATCTAAATATAAGAAGTATAGTGATGGTGGTCACAATTTAAATGTGTCCTAGTCTAATGTATCTTCTCAGGAAAGAATAGGGTAAAGGATGAAGAAGACAGTGATGAGACTAATATTATGGGTAAATTTTATTGACCTTATACTATGTGCCAGGGACAGCAAAAAGCACTTTACATACTATATCCTTTGCCTGTAAGTCAGCACAGTAATTTTCATTGTATAAGAAAGCAACTTGCCAACGTTACCTGAAGGGTTGTTGGGATTTGAGACCAAGTCTGTGACTTTATTTGGTATGTTTTTCAGATTATTTCCTGAAAACAGGAATTGCATGAAAATATTTGGGACTGAAAAATATCAGGAAAGGACTGGGTGTGTAGCACAGTGTAGAGCACTTGTGTAGCATACACAAGGCTCTGGGTTCAATCCCCAGCACAACACACACATGCACACAAAAGAGAGAAAAGAAAGAAAAAAATAATAGGCAAAATCACACATATATGATTTACAAAGCTTCCCAATTTGCAAAGTGTGCTTACTAGGAGGATATTTGAGCCATATTTTGTGGGGAGGCAGGTTGGAGACTGAACCCAGGGCCTTCTTGAAAGTTAAGCATGTATTCTACCATGGAGTGACAACCCTAGCCCAAGTAAAAGGATATCTGAATATTACATAATTTTAGCAAATTCTGACCTATGTTCATCTGGAAATGTAGATCAGCACTGTATCATAAAAGTTTCTAGTTTGTGTCATTTTCATGTCATTAAAATACGTAACTTGATTCTTTCCCAAATGTTAAAATGGTATTTATTTTTAGATATTTAAAAATTTGTTCTAATTAGTTATACATGACAGTAGAATGCATTTTGACACATCATACATATATGGAGAATAATTTCTCATTCTTCTGGTTGTACATGTTGTAGAATAACACCAGTCTTATAATCATATATGTACATACGATAATAATGCTTGATTCATTCTACTACACTTCCTTCCCCCCATTCTCCCTTCCCTCCCTTCACTCCTCTCTACCTAATCTAAAACAATTCTGTTCTTTCCTAGCTCCTCACCCCCTTATTGTGAATTAGCATCTGTATGTCAGAGAAAACATTTGGACTTTGTTTTTTTGGGGATTGGCTTATTTCGCTTAGCATGATATTCTCCAACTCTATCCATTTACTGGCAAATGCCATAATTTCATTCTTTATCCATTCATCTGCTGAAGGACACCTAGGATGGTTCCATAGTTTAGCTATTGTGAATCGAACTGCTATAAACTTTGATGTGACTGTGTCACTGTAGTATGTTGATTTTTAAGTCCTTTGGGCATACACCAAGGATTGGTCAAATGGTGGTTCTATTCCAAGTTTTCCGAGGAATATCCATACTGCTTTCCAGAGTGGTTGCACCAATTTGCAGTCCCACCAGCAATGTATGAGTGTACATTTTCCCCCACATCCTTGCCAACACCTATTGTTTGTTGTATTTTTGATAACTGCCTTTCTGACTGAAGTGAGATGAAATCTTAGAGTAGTTCTGATTTGCATTTCTCTAATTTCTAGAGATGTTGAACATTTTTTCACATATTTGTTGATTGATTGTATTGCTTCTTCTGTGACATGTCTGTTCAGTTCCTTAGCTCATTTATTGATTAGGTTATTTGGGTGTTTTGTTTTGTTTTGTTTTGTTTTTGGTGTTAAGTTTTTTGAGTTCTTTATATTTTCTGGAGAAGCTGTATCAGAGGTGCATGAGGTAAAGGTTTTCTCCCATTCTGTAGGCTCTCTTCACATTATTGATTGTTTCCTTTGCTGAGAAGAAGCTTTTTGGTTTTAATTCATAAAATTCCATTTTTTCTTTTTAAATTAATTTTTAAAATTTATATATGACAGCAGAATGCATTACAATTCTTATTACACATATAGAGCACAATTTGTTATATCTCTGGTTGTATACAAAGTATATTCACACCAATTCATGTCATCATACATGTACTTTGGATAATGATGACCATCACATTCCACCATCATTTCTAACCCCTGCCCCCTCCCTTCCCCTCCCACTCCTCTGCCCTATCTAGAGTTCGTCTATTCCTCCCATGCTCCCCCTCCCTACCCCACTATGAATCATCCTCCTTATATCAGAGAAAACATTCGGCATTTGGTTTTTTGGGATTGGCTAACTTCACTTTAGCATTATCTTCTCCAACTTCATCCATTTACCTGCAAATGCCATGATTTTATTCTCTTTTGTTGCTGAGTAATATTCCATTGTGTATAAATGCCACATTTTTTTAATTCATTCATCTATTGATTCTTGATTTCACTTCTTGTGTTTTAGGAGTCTTGTTAAGGAAATCAGATCCTAGGCTGACATGGTAAAGATTTAGGACTACTTTTTCTTCTATTAGGCGTAGGGTCTCTGTTCTAGTACCTTAAGTCTTTGATCCACTTTGAGTTGAGTTTTGTGCAGGGTAAGAAATAGGGGTTTAATTTCATTTTGTTACATGTGGAATTCCAATTTTTCCAGCACCATCTGTTGAATAGGCTATCTTTACTCCAGTGAATGTTTTTGGTGTTAAATGGTATTTTAAAAGGACGATTGCATCAACCTTCAGTGTAATTTTTCACTCTGAAATAGCTGTTAACTTATTAGAGCAAGATAACAGCACAATTTTGTGTCAAACCCTGAGTTTCATTAGAAGAGACTATGGATTCATTAACAACAGTGATCTTCTCAAACAGAAATGCATCTGGTGCAGCCATGTAATCCCAGAAACTCAGAAGGCTGGGTCAAGGAGGATTGCAAGTTCAATGTCTGTTGCAGTAACTTAATGAGATGCTCTCAAAAAAAAAAAAAAAAAAAGGAGCTCAGTGGTAGAATGTCTCTGAGTTCAATCTCCAGTACTGGGGAGAAAAACAAACAAACAAAAAAGCATTTGGTGGCCAAGGGAGGAGACCATATTTGATCCCTAAAAATGAGTTCAGTAACTGTCACAATATTTTATAACCATTTTTTTTTTAAAAGAGTGAGAGAGGAGAGAGAGAGAGAATTTTTTTAATATTTATTTTTTTTAGTTCTCGGGGGACACAACATCTTTGTTTGTATGTGGTGCTGAGGATCGAACCTGGGCCGCACGCATGCCAGGCGAGCGTGCTACCGCTTGAGCCACATCCCCAGCCCCTTTTATAACCATTTGGACTTTAATTTTACCTACTCTATTAGCCTGTTGTGCAGCATATACAAATCTACACCCTGTTAATTTCATTGCTTTACTTAAAGTTAATACTATCACTTTATTTATTGGCCTCAGTTTCATTTCTATTTTGCTTTCTCTGTCTTATTTTGTCAGTGAACCAAGCTGAGAAGCTGAGGTCATCCTTACTCTTTACAGCCTCTATTCAGCACATGCGTGATCCCAAAGAGTCTCTCCCTTCCTGTCACCTAGGACTTGGTTCAGGTGCACATCCTCATCTTGGCTTTCCCAGACTACTTCAAAACTACCCTGACACCAGGCAGCTCCTCAAGCCCACTCTCCACTCAATGGAAGGAAGTTAGGTCATTGGGGGTACCCTTGAGGGAGCCACTGGGATCCTGCCCCTTCCTGTCTCTCTTTGCTTCCCAGATACCATGAGGTAAGCCGCTTTGTTCTGCTGCACACTCCTCACCATGATGTTCTGCTTTGCCACAGGCTCAAAAAACATGAGGCAAAACGGACCATGGACTGAAACTTCTGAAATCGTGAGCCAAAATAATACTTTCCTCCTTCTAAGTTGGTCTATCTCAGGTTTTGTCACAGTGATGGAAAGTCCTGGTCACGACGGCAGCAGTGCTCAGCTTGTGTTTTTGCCATGTACTGCGCTGTTGGTGATTCCTCCCCTCTAGCCTTTTGCTCAAGCTGTTCCCTTTGCCTAAAATGCCTTCTCCGCCCACCCCACCCTCTGGCTCTCTCTCCCTTTGCCTATTTTCTACTCACTCTTGAAAACACTGTTCAGATATCACCTCAAAGAAATCTAGCCTTCCCACACTGTGAGCCTCTCCCCTTCCATCTCAGGCCCCACCACTCTGTGAACAAAATAGCCATTTATTAAATATATTATTATAACCATCATTACTCTTATTACATTTTATTGTAATTTGCAATGTGTTTGCTGTCCTTCTTTAGAATGTTAGCTCATTCACTGTTTTTTTTTTTTTTTAAGTATTTGGATTTGCCCAGGGGTGCTTTGTCATTGAGATATATTCTCAGTCCTTTTTATTTTTTATTTGGAGACAGGGTCTGAGTTATCCAGGCTGGCCTTGAATTTGCAATTCTCTTGCTTTATAGTGTCCTGAGTAGCTAGGGCTAAAGGCCTGTGCAATTTCTCTTAAAAGTAGCATATGAAAAAGTCAAAACCCAATAGGAAAAACACAAGAAAGAGAGCTGATGTATAGCTCAGTTGTAGAGAGCCTGCCTAGCATGCATGAGGCCTTGGGTTCAGTTTCAAGTACCTTAAAGCGCACACACACATACACACACACACACACACAAGCGATAAAGCTACACAGATCATAAAGTCATAAAAATAATACTAATAGCCCTTAAACATATGAGATTTTCAACGATGTTGATGAGAGAAATTAGGTTACTTTGCTTCCATTTCTTACCGATCACATTGGCAAAGTCAGAAAGTTTGACAGTATATTCTCCCAATGAAAATAGGCAAATTGCCATTCTTAGGTATTGTGAATAGAATTACAAAGTGGTACAGCCATTGGTGGGGAGTTAGCAATACTGAGTAAAATTATATATGCCTTTCAAATTTATATATGCAATATCCCTCTTAGAAGTCTATTCCAAAGATGTCTGCAAAAAATATGAGACTGCAGAAAGCTATATTTTGTAGCACTATTTAAAATAACAAAAAATTGGAAATACCTCAAATGATAATTAGTAGTGGACTGGTTAAATAAATTATAGTAAATGCATAGAATTAAGCATTTTGTACAGATGAGAGAGAATTCTTTACATAATGCTACAGAGTGATCTCCAATGTATTAAAAGAAAAAAAAACAAGGTAGAAAAAGTTTGTTTCACCATTTCTTTAAGAAAAGTGAGGATATGATCATAAATGCATATGTGGCTATATTTTTTGAAATATTATAAGAAAAAGGAGAGCAAATGGAGTTAACAAGGATAAACACTAGATTTCTCTAAATATCTTTTATTTGAGGATTTTACTTATAAACAACGTAAATATTTTCCTTAATTATAAAATTATTTTTTAAGTTTCTAAAACAATGAAACAGAAGAAACCCAAATGAATCTAAATATGTACCGAGTTGGTGGAATATTCTTGTAGAGAAAAACTAATTCTGGTTTCTCTCCTCTATTTCTTTTAGCTTTTTTCTCTTTTTGCTTTCAGAATTGCTAACCCTAAGCCTGTGAAGCTGAAGACTACACTTCCCATTATGGGTTAATGAGAGGTCCCCTCTCAAAAGCCAAGACCTCCTTTTTTTTTCTGCTTAAGTTATGAAAAAATTACTATTCTTCATTTAGGTTCCTCCTTCCTTTCTCTTTCCAGCATCATTAAAACCACAAGCCAACAGGGCACATTGGTGTGTATCTGTGATCCCAGTGATTTAGGAGGCTGAGACAGGAGGATCACTTGAGCCCAGGAGTTGGAGGCAGCCTGGTAATATAACAAGACTCGTGTCTCTGATGAACAACAACAACAAAACTGCAACAACTGACATACTCAAATGAACAGATTCCTCTCCTCTACTAAGAACTTTGCAACCTAGATGCCTTGGAAGATGGGAGTCCCAGCACACAAATAGGGAATTTTCAGAGAGGGATGCTTTCAATTAGCTATACAGAGCCCTTGACTATAGTAATTATAATTAGCTCACCTAATTATAAAAAAGCTTACAGAAGCTTCTGCACATAAAGAAGAGTGTGATGAGGATCAGGACCAAAGATGATCAAGAACGTCACAAGGACTGACTGACCTTGTTGCCCACATGGGAGAAACAGAATCTGCTTCCCGTTAGAAGGGTGGAGTGGTCAAAAGGGTGGAGAAAAGAGGGGGAAAGGTGGAGAGAAGTGCTATTTGTGTACATTTTTGCGTATGTGTCTACGCTGTCTGTCTCAGGTCAGGTTCTCTGGAAGTGTGAGGGAGGCAAGATGGTTATTTCAGTTATACACATGTGAAGGAAAAGGGGAGGAAGCAGTATTGAGCTGAGGAAGAAGTTGGGTTGGGGGACCCAACAAAAACTGTCCAGGAGGTGAAAAAGTTTCCCATAGCTACCTGGAATGATTGTCTCCACCCCCCATTTCACTTAGTCACTGGACACAGACTGTGCCAGAAGGGCTTGACCTCAGACAGAGGAGGCAGCTGTCTGTAGCTGCAGCCCTTGTGAGGGAGCTGATAACCGGAGACAGCCCTCCCTGCAGCAGGGATGCAAGCTCTTCCTTGAAGGGGGACGTCGGTAGGCATCTCTCTGCCTACCATACTAGTAAAGCTCTCTGTGGTTAATGTAGTATTTTTGTTTTTATTGTAGTTCTCAACAGACCAAAGGTATTAAACGTTTCAGTAAAAAAAAAAAAAATTTAGTGAGCTTAAAATTATTTTTCAGATATTCAATGGATTATCAGGTAGTTGATATTGTTTCTAAGCAGGCTGGAATTACCCGTTCAATTGATTTATTCATTCCATAAACATTTATTAGCTATCTGTTGCATACAAGACTTTGGAAATTTAAATATAAATGAAGATGTTTTTATATCATGACCTTCTGGAAGTAGAGAAAACAAATAGAGGACTGGGAATATAGCTCAGGTCAGCATGTGCAAGGCCCTGGGTTTGATCTCCAGCATTGCAAAACAAAACGAAAGCAATAAATGAATAAATAAACAATTAAAACTAAGTAGTAAGTTCAAAAGAAATATCTAAACACAATGCAATGGAGGTTAAAGACAAATGAAGAAGAAAATACTTACATAGATCTGCAGACATCCTCCTGGAAGAAGAGATGTGGGCATTGGCTTTCGGAGGACAAGAATAATTTGTATAGGTAAGTTACAAGAAGAGCAAATTGTATGTGTAAAGGCTCAGAAGAATGAAAGAGCACTGCAGGGATAGAGAGAGCCACAAATAAACTGATATGACCAAAGTAGAGTGTGTTTGAGGAAGTATTAGAATGTGAGGCTAGAAAGAAATATATATAAAATTGTCATTTTTATTAATGTAATTTTTTTGCATTTTATCTGAATGGTGATTTTCAAATGTATTTAACCATGGTTTACAGATTTTTCTTTTTGTTATTTTATGTGTGTATATATATATATATATATATATATATATATATATATATATATATTTGTTTTGTTTTGTTTTGTTTTGTTTTTGCCTACATGAATCCCTGCAGAACATTCTTTATGGAATGTCAAAAAACACTGGTGATTGAACCTGCCAGGTTATCTGGGATAGAAGCATGATCTAAGACTAATACCTGCACAGGTCTTCTTTCTTTCTTTCTTTCTTTCTTTCTTTCTTTCTTTCTTTCTTTCTTTCTTCTTTCTTTCTTTCTTTCTCCTTCCTTCCTTCCTTCCTTCCTTCCTTCCTTCCTTCTTTCTTTCTTTCTTTCTTTCGGTGATAACACTGGCTTTGTGTGTATGTGTATGTGTGTGGTGTTGGAGATTGAACCCAGGGCTTTGTGCATGTAAAGCAAACACTCTACCAACTGAGCTATATCCCCAGTCCAACACTGACTTTTATTCTTAACACTCTGCCAATGTATTATACATGAGATCTTCTGTAAGATCAGGCTAACAAATGTTTAAGACAGTGGGCACATTCATAATGAAGGGAGATACCAAGAGAAATTAAGAAAAATACTCTAGAGGTAATTAAGCTTCAGCAGAATAAACAAAATACACCAGGATGTTTCCATTAGAGGTTTCTAGAAAATCCAAACTAAATTGCTCATAGGGTCCTGGCCAGGCAACAAAAGGTTCCTTCCTATGTCAAGGTCTCCATTCTGAGCTTGGAAGATGCCCTTGTAGGAATTAATGGGTATCCACCTCTTCCATTATGCAGATGTGCTGTGGATCGACATTCCATGGATATAAACATCAATTTAACAATACTTTGTTCAGATTCCAATGTAGAAAACAAAATAGATAATCAGCTAGAATCCTACAGATAATAAAGGGGAAAAATTATGGTAAGTTGAGCATAATTTGTTGATTTTTATCTTCCTTCCAGTTTAGTTTTAGTATATTAATTGAAGAGAAAAGAATTTCCACAAAATGAGCTTTTGGGAAGGCCTGAAAACTCTGACCTAAACAGTAGTGAGAAGGTCAATCACTCATGTTTTAAACATCCGGAGACTCTTATATAAGTCCTAAGGGTTCTAGTTAGCTGATTACCTTTCCCATGGATTGAATAGTTCCCCATAGGTCCAAATAATGTAATGGTTTCAAAAGTTAGTGGCTTATATTTTGCTCATCTGTGAATCAACATGAATAACTTCTACTTATTTAATATAATAAGGGAGAATTTGTCCTAATATATACAGGGGGAAAAGAGTATTAAAGGTAAGAAATTTCTCAATACTCAATGTGCTAATCTCAGCAATTAGGAAAATTATAAGTGCTTTAAATAAGAATGTAATTTTTAAAAAGGTGTTTATTTTAGAGAAAAAGTAATTGACTTGTAAAAACAAGTCATGGGAATAGGGTGTTTAAACATTATTTTTAATAACATGATTAATAGGATATTTAGAGAGAACATATAAAAATATAAAATAGGGTAATTGTGAAGTCCAAAATAGTAGGTATTTTTCAGTATTTTAGTATACATTCCTTTTTTTGATTTGTTCTTTTTAGTTGTACATGACAGTAGAATGTATTTTGACATATCATACATGCATGGAGTATGACTTCCCACTTTTGTGGTTGTACATAATGTGGAGTTACTCTTGTGGTGTATTCATATATGAACATGTTATGTCCAATTCTTTTTACTGTCTTCCCATTCCCATCCCCCAACTCTGCCCTGTCCAATCCCATGAAACTCCCCCTCTCCCCACCAACCCTTCCCTCTTACCTATTGTGAATCAGCATCCACATATCAGAGAGAACATATGGTCTTTGGTTTGTTGAGATTGGCTTATTTCACTTAGCATGATAGTCTCCAGTTCCATCCATTTACTGGCAAATGCCATAAGTTCATTCTTTTTTATGGCTGAGTAACATTCCATTGTGTAAATGTACCACATTCATCTGGTGAAGGGCACCTAGGTTGGTTCCATAGCTTAGCTATTGTGAATTGAGCTGTGGACAGGTCTTTTCTAACTCAACATTGACAGATAAAGAAAAGTCATTGAATGCAGTTTCTGAAATGTCACTGCTGCCTGTATTTGACTGTTCTTGGAGACTGGAATGCTAGAACTCTGTTAGAAGTTTTCATAAAGAGTCCTTAGCAACCACCCAGCCTATGTCATTGACAGGGAGAGTAAGAACTACAGTCTTTGGTTCTAACTGGTGCTGGTTAATTAGTCTGAAGAAATTGAGAAAGAAATTCCATTGGCACAATTAAGACCATAGCTATGGCATCTGTAACATACCGGGAGCCAATATCTACAACTGTGGGAAGACGGATGATTTTTTCAGGTAAACAGAGTCTTAGTATACATACTCACAGAGGGAACTGAACTTTTCCTCTCTCTCACTTCTATGATTTTCATATAAGGGAGGTAATAATGAAATAATTACATGTGTTTATTTACATGGGTCTATCTGGTTATGCTCATTTGGTTTGGCGTTGGTATCTTGTTGCCATAAATACATCTTTATCGAAGTTGCCAAAATATCTGAGCCAATTTTTGCATTTTTATTAGCATGGCATTTTTGGTTTGTGTAAGGAGAACTCCTTGATGTTAGTAAAAAGTTTACTTTTAATCAAATTTTCGTTAGTGCTTTAAGCCTCTTGTATCATACAAACTTGATATATTTGCTTGATTAAAAATTTGAGCATGGGGGCTGGGGTTGTGGCTCAGCGATAGAGTGCTCGTCTGTGTGTGCGAGGCCCTGGGTTCAATCCTCAGCACCACATAAAAACAAATAAACAAAATAAAGGTATTAAAAAAATTTGAGCATGATGTGCATTAAACCTAGTAAAGTTGTTGGACTGTGCTTTATCTTTCCTTTTTTAAAAAATATTTATTTTTAAGTTTTAGGTGGACATAATATCTCTATTTTACATTATATGGTGCTGAGGATCGAACCCAGCACCTTGTGCATACTAGGTGAGCACTCTACCACTGAGCCACAACCCCAGCCCTATGTACTTTATCTTTCAATTTAAATAATTTGGGCCGTATATGTGTGTGAAATTATGATTAAATAAAAACTAGAATATGACTAATTGTGATAAGTCCATAAGGCATAAACTAAGTTTCATCTTATCTTCTTTATTTTCCAAAATATAAGCATATTTTATAATATTACAGAAAGATAATAAAATGTATATTTATGGTAGGTATTTGTGATTTATGTTGATCATTACCTATCTCATCTACTTTGCTCTTGTAATATTCTCAACTTTGGAAAAACCACTCATTTCCCACAGAGAGTCTGCTTAAAAGAAGGTTATTTCAACTCTTGGGTTGTGTTGGAACAGATGGAGCACATGACCCAGACTAAGCCAATTACACTTCATTTCCCTGGACAGAAGGGCTTCTGATGGGCATAGGACCCTTGTCATGCCAACCAGGCCCAACTGGACTCAAAGATGACAAGTATGCCAAAAAAAAAAAAAATTACTCTCACTGCTAAAGGGCAGTGATAATTTGTGTCTGAAGTTGCTTAAAAACCACATAGAGGTTGGGAACAAATGGAGTCTACGTAGGAGCCAATCTGAAAGAAGTAGAGTCAAGGAGAGGATCTGGGTGTTGAGTCCTGAAATAAACTACATCTGAGACCTCTCCTACCTCTGAGACTTGTTTTTAATAGTCTTTATTTTGTAGAGAAGTATATTTACAGAAAAATTACAAAGTTAGTACAGAGCATTCTAATATATCCCCTCCACACAGTTTCCTCAGTTATCATTACTATTATTAATTTTACTTGGTGTTGGGGATTGAAACTAGAGCCTAGTGCATGCTAAACACATACTGTGCCACTGAGCTAACCCCCCAGCATTCCTTAATTGCTACATCTATGGCACATTTGTTACAATTCATGAACAAATATTGATAAAATCAGCTAAAATGCATACTTATTCATATTAGTGTTAGCTAGTGTCCTTTTTCTGTTCCAAAATTCTATCCAGGATGCTGCATAACATTTGGTTGTCATATTTCCTTAGGTTACTCTTGGTTTTGACAGTTTCTCAGACTTTTCGGTGTTTTTGATGACCTTGACAGTTTTGAAGGAATACTAATCAGGTATATTGTAGAATGCTTCTCAATTTGGATCTGTCTGCTGTTTTTCTTATGATTAAATTGGGGTTTTGACTTTTTGGGAGAAAGATCATAGAGGTAAAGTGCCATTTTCGGGGCTGGGGATGTGGCTCAATCGGTAGCGTGCTCGCCTGGCATTCGTGCGGCCCGGGTTCAATCCTCAGCACCGCGTACAAAAACAAAGATGTTGTGTCCGCCGAAAACTAATAAAATAAAATAAAATTCTCTCTCTCTCTCTCTCTCTCTCTCTCTCTCTCTCTCTCTCTCTCTCTCTCTTTCTCTCTTTAAAAAAAAATAAATAAAAAAAAATAAAGTGCCATTTTCATCATGTCATAGAAACGTACTGTCAACATGATCTGTGACTATTGATTTTGACCTTGATCACCTAGCTGACATGGTATTTGTTGGGTCTCTCCATTGTAAGGTCATTTTTTCTCCCCTTTCTCTACTGTGCTCTTAGGAAGTTGCCATGGGCAGCCTATACTTAAGGAGAGAGAGTTTTGCTTCTTTTCCTTGAGGATAGAGCATATATATATATATATATATATATATATATATATATATATATATATATCTGCATGAGAGAGTTGTCCTTTCTATCCTATTAATTTATTTAATCATTTATATCAGTACAAACTCCTGGATATTCATGTTCTGTTAGAGCTATAATCAATGCTGATTGACCAATTTTGTTGGAAATTGTTCCAGCTTTGTGCGTTGAGAGTTGTCAGTTTTCTCCTATGTCCCTTTAATGTATTCCCATCAATGTGGGTTGGCTTATCTGCTTTGCTTGGGGTAGCACTTCCTTACTTTCTGGTACTAGAAGTTTCTCCAAGATCATTTGTGTATTTCTTGCCCCAGTGCTAGAAGTGGCCATTTCTCCCAGAGCCCTAGTTCCCTTATTGGAGAATGGATTAGAAACCCATGTCTGTACACAAGATGTGCTAATTGCTACCGGACTCTTGTTTCCTTTAGGCCTTCTCAACTGACAGAGCAAGGAAATATATGTGTATATGCAAATCTATAAAATTTCCAAAGTGTAACCATATGTGTCTATATTAAGTTCAAGGTGAATTTTTGATCATGTCCCCAACTCTAATCCATATCTGTATGAATCATTCTAGCCTCTTCCCCTTGCTTATATGTAAAGCCCCACTCCAGTATTAAGAAATATGACTCCTACCTATATACCATCCATTTACTTATTTATTTAAAGTCTTCATGTACAGTACCATCAGAGTTAGTAATTCATATTCACTTTGGGAAAAATCTTTACCAGCTTGAGTACAGTGCTTACTTGCAATTCCTTTGGCTTTTAGTCTTACATACTGCACTCGTTTCCTAAGTTATTTAAGTCAACAACTTTCCCCCCTGCTCCTTTAACGAAATTGTTTACTACATTTGTAATATAGTCACAGTTACAGTCTGTGACTGTATATTCTTGTCTTACTCTGAAATACTTCCTGGAGTCCCCCAACCTCCTAAATAATTTTTAAAATTTACATGCATTTAAGCTTACTATTTGTGCTATAAAGTAAAGGAGTTTTTGAAAATTCATAAGGACATGTACCCACCACTGTACAATCATACAGAATAGTTTCATTCCTCTAAAAATATCCTGTGCCTCACTTATTTCTTTCCATTCTTTTCTCCCCTGATTGCCTGACTTTTTTCACTTTTCCTGAATGTCTGCATTAATCAGCTTTTTGATGTTGTGAACAAAATACCTAACAAGAACAACTTAGAAGAGGGAAAGCTTATTTTTTCTCTCAGTTTCAGAGGGTCAGTCCATGGTTGGCCTACCCCATCATTCTGGGCCCAAAGTGAGACAGAGCCTCATGGTGGAAGGATGTGGCAGATGAGCACTACTCCATTCATGGCATCCAGGGAGAAAAGGGAGGTAGCCACACAGAAGATGAACCCTTCCAGGGCACACCCAGTGACCCATGCCCTCCTGCCCACCCCACCAGCCCATAGTTAACATCCAGTTAATCCAAACTAGGAAGGACTGATTAGGTTATAGTTCTATTAATCCAATCACTTCATCTCTGAACATTCCTGCATTAACAGGAGCTTTCAGTGAACACCTGGTATCTAAACCATAGCAATATTATAGACCCAGAATCAGATATGGAGTCTTATTAGATTGTCTTCTTCCCCTCATCAGTAAGAACTCAATGATCCTTCATATCTTTCATGGCTTGGTGGCTCATTTGTTTTTATTAATTAATATTTAATTGTCTAGATATGCCACAATTTTCTTATCCATTCACCTATTGAAGGACATCTTGGTTGCTTCCAGTTTTGGACAATTGTGAAAAACAAATTCTATAAACTTTCATGTACACGCTTTTGTCTACACATGTTTTCAAATCAATTTGGTAAATATCTAGGGGTGTGATTGGTAGATTATATGTTTAGCTTCATAATAAACTGCCCAACTGCTTTCCAAACTAGATATACCATTTTACACTTCCGCTAGCAACAAAGGAGAGTCCTTGTTGCTTTGCATTTTTATCCACATGTGGTATCTCTCTCTCTCTCTCTCTCTCTCTCTCTCTCTCTCTCTCTCTCTCTCTCTCTTTTTTACTTTCAATCATTCTAATCCGTGTGTAGTTGAATCACATTGTTTCAATTCACAGTCCCCTAATTACCAATGTTGAGTATGTTTGCCATTTGTATATTTTCATTGGTTAGGTATCTATTCATGTTTGTCCTTTATATAATGGGCTTTTTTTTTTTTTTACTGTTTTATTGCCAAGTTTTACAAATTTTGTGTAGATTTTGCATACACAAGTCCTTGTTTTGCAAAAATTTTCTCCCAGTCAGCTACTTGTCTTTTCATCCTCTTACTGTAGTCCTTCAAAGACCAAAGTTCTTAATTTTAATAAAATGCCACATCAAGTTTTTCTCTCATAGATTATGCTTTTCATATTGTTTCTCCTGTGTTCTCTTCTAGAAGTCTGTGTTTTCATTTAAGTCTGTGATACATTTTGAAACAATTTTTGTGCCTCTTACATTTGTCATTTCCATCAGCCAATAAATTTCCTCTTTTCCTGGGCTGGGGCTGTAGCTCAGCAGCAGAGTGCTTGCCAAGCATGTGTGAGGCACTGGGTTGGATCCTCAGCATCACATAAAAATAAACAAATAAAATAAAGGCATTCTGTCCTTTTTTTTTTAATTTCTTTTATCCTTCAGTCAGTTTAGGTTGGGTTTTCTCTCATTTGCAACTATAAAACAATCTTAATTGACACTTAAAATTTAATTTTTGTCAGTGTTTATTTGTTATGTATTTACATGGTTCAGATTCTTGTCCCTTTGATAGATTTATGGTCTTTCATTGTATAATAATCAGCTTCATATTCGCCTACATTTTATATTTAATTTCCAAATTTCACTGTCATTAATAAAGCCACATGAATATTTTAGCATACTTTTTTTCCTTTTTCTGTTATTTTCTTGTGGTATATTTGCAAAGAACAGAATTAACAGATGAAAAGAACAAATAGATGTTTAACTTTTATTAATGACAAAAGCTTTGAAGGATTATATAAAATACTATGAACAATATGTATGTATTTAAAGCCCCCCATATATTAAAAAATCACTTTTATTTCTTTTGAAGAAGTATGTATAAATTATTTTTCCCTTCAGCTTTTGAACATTTCATTATGAATATTTTTATAACATGTCAAAAAACTCCCACTTACCTGTCAGCCATGTTTAACAATTATTGAAATTTTGCCACATCTACCATTTTACTATGAAAATCTAATATTATAAACAAAATTATAAAGAGATTTAAAAAATATTTTACAGTATGTTTATATGTTTTTGAAACATCTATATACATATAAGTGATATAATTTGTGAACCCATTTCCAGGTCCTACATAGTTTTAAAGTTAAAAAAAATTATATTTATTAAAATTTACATTTTGTGTGTATGTGTGGTGGTGGGGATTGAACCCAGGGCCTTGCACATGCTAAGCATGTGTTCTACCACTGAGCTGTACCCCAGGCCCTAAAAAATACATCAATCAAAATCTCTCATGAATTTCCACTTGGTTCAGGATACTTGTGGAATAATAAATATAGGACATTTTAAGAGTACATAGGCAGGTCTGTTAGCACACACCTCTAGTGCCAACACCTAACTCTGAAGGCTTAGGCAGAAGGATCACCTAAGCTGAAGAGGTCAAGACTAGCCCGGGCAACACATCAAGACTCCACCTAAAAAGTACAAAAATAAAAAGCCATAATAACAGATAATCTAATTCAACCCAAAATTTTCCAGATGGGTTCATAGAAGTTAAGTGATTCATAAAGCCTGAATCAGAAAGAATGGGAGCCTCTGTCTGTCCCTTGTTTATGCGGTGTATTTATGTACATTTTATCCAGGTTAGTATCTAAATAAAAATATTAATGTACATAGTCAGCCATAATATATCTGCTAAAAGTAGTTATTATGAAAACCAGGAATATTGCAGAACCTCACCTTATAATGGAGTGGTCATAGCACAGGATTTTTGTTAGGAGGATATTACAATTGAAAATGGCGAAAACCAATGTGATGAATGAAACTGTAAGCGGTAGGACAAGTACATAAATGCATACATAATTTTGAAAAGTATTGCTCCATTAGTCTGGGTTTCAGATCCATTTATTCATCTCATTTTTTTTGTCCTGTGAAACTGTCACACTAATAGTCATGTCTCAAATTCAATTATTTTAAAAATAGAAAATGACTTCACACTGAATTGCCAGTGGTTTCCTGTTTAAAGAAAGAATAAAATAGCCATGCTGCTGCAAATTCAGCTCCAGTCTCAGAACTACTTTATATTTTTAAATACTAATTCATGACAAAAGCTTATACATTTTAATGATACTGAAACATTGGGTTGGCCAAATTGCATTTTACTTATATATTTTTAAATTTATTTTAAACTGCATTTTATTATGTTGTCATAACATGCCATTTGCCAACTCATAATTTGTTCTGTGATTTACATCTATCCTTACCATAAATTGTTGGTCTATTCAGATAGGATAAAAATGTAGGAGGTGGGCGTGGTGGCGTATGCCTGTAATCCCAGCAGCTCAGTAGGTTGAGACAGCAAAATTGCGAGTTCAAAGCCAGCCTCAGCAAAAGCAAGGCACTAAGCAACTCAATGAGACTTGTCTCTAAATAAAATACAAATAGGGCTGGGGATGCAGCTCAGTGGTCGAGTGCCCCTGGGTTCAATCCCCACTACCAAAAAAAAAAAACAAACCCCAAAAACATGTAGGAGCTGAAAGTGTAGCTCAGTGTTCCTGCTTAGCATGTGCTGGGTTTAGTCCTCAGCACCAAAAACAATAGTATAAAATAAAAATAAAAAAATCAAGGGGCTGTGATTGTATTCATTGGCAAAGTTCTTGCCTAGCCTGAGCCAGGCCCTGGGTTCAATCCCTAGAACCACAAAAAGAAAAAGAAAAAGAAAGAAAGAAAGAAAGCTTAGTTGGAAAAGTTCTTGTGATGGAATACATGAGCATTTATGTAAAATAAGATAATGGAGCATAGTTTGCTTAACCGCGTCCAGCTGCATTGACTTATTTACTTTCTAAGGGCCTATTAGATGTCAGGTAATCCTACTAGGATACCAAGAGTGGCAGGCCTAATGCAGTCCTTATTCATTTTCCACCGTGCATTGTTCTTCTTACATGATACATTATTATTTTGATGAAAGTGTGTGTCATGTAAGATAAGGCTGGGATGAAGGGCTTATCCAAGGTACCTGCAATTTCAAATCAATCCTACCTTAAATTGTTGACCACCCAAATGATTACCAATATGATTTGTTGCCATTACTTTGAAAAGCATTTAAACAACCTCTTAGAAGAGGGTTCCCAACAAAAAGCTTTGTCTCAATCTCAAGTACTTCTCTTTTTGTTTTAAATTATTATTATTATTTCTTTTTCTTGAGAACAACAAGCACCTTTATTATGTAAGCTAAGATGAAGGGACGAGAATTTGTCTTCTTGTCTTGATTTAATTTTCCAAACTTGATGCTTTGTAGGTTTTGTTATTATCGCTTTTTAAAATCAAGGTGAAGTGCTCATAATTAGGGTGGAAAAAAAACCAAAGATTAATTGACTGTTTTCTGTGTGCTAAGCACTGTGTTACCTAATAAGAAATAGAGATGAAAATGATGTTCCTGCTTTAAGATGAAAAACTGAAAATTAGACATCAATTTTGGCTTTCTCCCTTAACCTTTCTGAATTTAATTTTCTTAACTATAATTTGGGTACAATAGTACCTACTTCATATAAATTCAACTGTTTTCAAAAAATTTTTTTCCCTTGAAGATGATGATCTGGGAGAGGGAGGTGCTGGGAAAAGGACAGGACAGAAAAATAATGTTAAAATCCCATTCCCCCCCCCCCCGCCCACCTCTCTTTTGTGATGCTGGAGACCCCAACCCAGGACCCTGCACATACTAGGTAAGCCCTCTATCACTGTGCTACATCCCCAGCCCTTTTTAAAGATTTTAAATTTTGAGACAGGGTCATGCTAATTGTCCAGGCTAGCCTCCAATTTGTAATCCTTCTGCCTCAATCTCCAAAGACACTGGGATTACAGACATGCACTACCATGCCCTGCCCATTCTTTTTTTCTTAAAAAACCAACAAAGTGTACTTTGTTTCCCTATGTCTGAAGTCATAAGTAGGTTTTTAAAGGGTAGAGGAAGAAATAATCTAAGATTATGTAAGTGGTTTTAAAACCTTAATGTGAATATGATTCACCTGGGCAGTCTCATTAAAATGCAGATTCTGATTACAAAGGTCTGATGTGAGCCTGAGAATCTACACATCTATCAAGCACCCAGGTGAGACTGCTTTTGGTTCAGGAACCACACATTGTAGCAAGGATCTAAACAATCCTGGCTCTACCATTTACTTACAGTTGTGACCTTTGAAAATCTAACTGCACCTCTGTGCCTCAGTTTTACTCTCCGTTAAACAGGAAAAGATCTACTCCATAGTGTGGCTGGGAGTTTATGTGAGTTAATGCATGCAGAGTATTTGCCATTTTGGGATGTGGTAAGCTCCAATATGTGTTAACTATTGTCATCTGATAGATATCACTAGCAATGCAAGTAAACTGCTGGCTACAGGGCCTTGAAGATGAAATTATTTATCATGCTGGTAATGAAATACCACACACACACACACACACACACACACAATACATACATATATATATATATATATATATATATATATATATATATATATATATAAATACATATACATATATATTTTTAAGGGAATACTGGGGATTGAATCCAGTGGCAATTAACCACTGAACCATATCCCCAGCCCTTTTTATGTTTTATTTTGAGACAGGATCTTGCTAAATTGCTTAGGACCTCATTAAGTTGCTGAGGCTGGCTTTGAAAACATGGATCCTTTGGAAACTCAGTCTCCTGAGTCTACAAAATAATTTCTTAACCTGCCTTTTGGGTTTTCCTGTAAACCTGCTCTCAATAAAATTAAAGAAAAACAAGTTCCATTAAAAATATTTTCTGGCTGGGCACAATGGTGCATGCCTATAATTCCAGCAGCTTAGTAGGTTGAGGCAGGAGGATCACGAGTTCAAAGCTACTCTCAGTAATTTAGCCAGATGCTAAGCAACTCAGTGAGACCCTGTCTCTAAATAAAATACACAAATAGGGCTGGGCATGTGGCTCAGTGGACAAGTGCATCTGAGTTCAATCCCTGGTAACCCCCGCCCCCCCAAAAAAAATTTCTGGAAAGATGGCAGATTTTAGAATTCTACCTATAAACTTTACTCACTAGTTTATATAATCTTGGTTGAAATGTGTCATTCTATAGTCAGGAAGAATAGAAAGATCTCATTAGGGTGTTCTAGTGGAAAATCTTTTACTATGGGTGTCTCTTTGTTTACCTTCAGTCCATTTCCCTTTCCTTTCCTCCCTCTCCTGCAAGAAGAGAAAAGCACATGCTGAACTCTGGCAAGGAAGCATTTTACCCTTGACACCTGCTGCGTATGATCCTAGTCAATTTCATTCACAGCAAGTGATAAAGGATAAAGTGCCTCACTCTCTTGCTAATGCCAATTGCCAGCAATTATCTCAGAAAAGGTAAACCCTTTCACAGTGCCTATTAAAAGGCCCTTTTGACCACCAATATCACCTTGTGGAAAAAATATACCCCAAGAAAAAGGCTGAGGTGGATAGATGATTAACCGCTTCCTCAAGAAAAATGGCATGAAAGCATATATCAAATCATCACGTTGGACAGATCATGTGTTTGGGGCAGCACCTTCTAAAATAGAGATAATTCTGGGGAAACTGCAAGAGTGCAGAAGATGTAATGACTTGAGGGGAAGAAATGAGCAGACTGGTGACTTCTGCTTGGTCGCAAGGTTGAACCTAATGCCCCAAGGAGTCCAACTACTCCATTTACAAGCAGAGCCTGAGCAGGATGGAGTCCCTAATCAGGAAGATGCCTGACCCTGGCTCTGAAAAGTACCTCCACAACCTTAGGAAACCTCCTTCTGGGGGGGGGGGGGGAGATCTGCTCTATTTCTGTCTTGGCAGTCAAGTGAACCACCCCAGAAACAGAGAAGAGGGGACCTGAGGGCAGAGCCAGCAAGCCTACATGGCTGGAACAAATGTAGAAGCTTCCAGGTTCACTGAACAGTGATCAAAACTCACCAGTGCATGGCTGGGAGAGGAGGTAGCAACCCAGGGAAAAAAATGACAGTGTGCTATGAAATGTGAGCCACATCCAGTTTCTGGGTCCTTTGTGACTTTCTATCATGGGTAACACTAAACTCTCTGTACTAGTCATGATCTCCTAGAAAAACAGAGGATAAATGTAGATATACAAAAAGAGGTTTATTGTGAGAGATTGGCTCAAGTGATTAGGGAGGCTGAGAAATCCTGTGATCTGTGTCTGTAAGCTGGAGAACCAGAAATCAGTGGTGTAGTTCCACAAGTTTACCCTTCCACCATCAGTTTCCCCGCCCCCCTCTGGGGCATTAACAGCTTGGATCATGCCCACTCACATTGGTGAAAGCACCTCTTTCCTCAGTCTACCTACGCAAATCTTGATCTTTTCTGGAAACACCCTCTCAGATATACTCAGAAACAATATTTTACCAGCTATCTGAACATCCTCTAGCCCAGTCAACTTAACACAGAATTAACCATCAGAATTTCCCTGAAGGCAACTTAGAACTTACCACAATTCCAAATCTAGGGCACTGATCCTCCAAATGTAAGTTTTCTAACAACCACTTACAGGAGACTTTGATGAATGCCAAGTCTGGCCCTGTACTCCAAATTCTGAGCTAATTCTTCTGAAACTGTGAAACCTGTATGGTAAAGAAGCACACCAAGCCAGGCATGGTAGCACAGGCACAGTTGCTGTAATCCCAGCAATTTGGGAGGCTGAGGCAGGAGGATCGAGAGTTCAAAGCCACCCTTAGCAATTTATCGAGGCGCTAAGCAACTCAGTGAGACCCTGTGTTTAAATAAAATACACAAATAGGGCTGGGGATGTGGCTCAGTGGTCAAGTGCCTCTGAGTTCAATCCCTGGTACCCAACCACCACCACCAAAAAAAAAAAAAAAAAAAACCTACCAGGAAAATAACTTACATGTGTCACATTGTGGGAAAGTCAGCCGATCTGAGAGCAATAGGAACTCTACATGTTCTGCTCCTGGAAGCTCTCACATGCTCCAATTCTATTTCTTCTTTTTTTTGCTTCAGTGCTGGGAATTAAACCCAGGGCAATGCGCAGTCCCCAAACCTAATATTGCTCTTCAAGATCCAATTTACCTCTAAGATCAGAGGCTTTTTCTTTCTTTCATTCTTTCTTTCTTTTTTTTTTCCCCCTTGAAGTGGGAGTCTTGCTATATTGCCCAGTCTGGCTCCAAACTCTTGGGCTCAAGTGATCCTTCTGTCTCAGCCTCCCCAGCTGAGATTACAGGTGTGTGCCACTGTGCCTGGTTTTTAACCATTTATTAAAAAAAAAAAAAAGTAATTTAAAAGCCCATATTTTTTAAAAAAGAAAAGGATGGGAATGTTTGTATAATTCAAATTAGTGTGCATTGTACTATTTTTTAAAATGATTATATAAAAAGGAAATCTGTTTTTCAGCCCCAATGAATGATAGCACTGATGACAGGATAATTAGCAATCTGAGTTGTCAAAACTTATGCAAACAAAGCCATGTGAAGTTAAGGGAAGATTAGTGAATAAATGCTGATAGCATTCAGTTAGATAAATTCTCTGCTATGAGCAAGGAAAAATACCTCCCACATCTCTTTCCTTTAAAGATTATTCTAGAGTCTTTCAAAGCTCAATTTATAAGTTAAGTAGCTATCACTGCCTTCTTTCCACAAAATGGCAACAGAACA
Organism: Spermophilus citellus; assembly: GCF_964194105.1. Classification (NCBI taxonomy): domain Eukaryota; kingdom Metazoa; phylum Chordata; class Mammalia; order Rodentia; family Sciuridae; genus Spermophilus; species Spermophilus citellus. The sequence continues at coordinate 121,853,878 of NC_138189.1, forward strand.
AAGTTGATATGCTAGTCATGTGAGCTAAATAAAGATGTTTAAAAAAAAAAAACACCTCCCAAACCTGTAATCTCACAATATTAGGAATCGATGTGGCAGATCACATTAATTTCCTTTTCTGAGGATTCTGTAGCCATTTAGAACACAAGATCCACCCTTGAACTATGCTCACCTTCCCTATAGCCACCCTCCCCCAGGGTGTGCAGGCAGGCGCCTGAGCACACACAAACCCTTTGAGATGCAGAAATGCCCTGAGGGACACCTTGTCTGCATGGATACAAAACAAACAAAATTCTCGCTTTCGTATCTCAGAGATTGCTTTTTTCCCTTCTCAAAAAAAGGGAGTATCTTAGACTCCCTTGGGTTGAGCCGAAAATAAGTGAAAGCTTATCATTGACCTAAACATATAACCACTCAGAAGATAAAGACTGAAATGAGAAATCCGCAGTAAATTGCACAATGCTGTATGAACTCTACATCTGCTTCTGGGGGGCGGAGGCATGCTGTGGAAACATGGTGTGTCTGCGTGGATTTGTTTTATGTGAAGACTATAATGTAAGAAGCTATTTATGTGCATCTACATGTTATCAAGGACCTCATTAATCATTCCTTGATAAACAATTCCCTGCTGCTTATGGAACATTATGAAGGGTGAACTCCAGTGTGAAGAAACTTCAATTTCAAGTCAATATGGGAGACTGAGAATCTCTGCCCTATGATTTGGGGTTTAAGGTTCATGGCCGTTGGTCCATGTTATTTTCTTTCTTTCCTCTTGACTAAAGATAACTCACGTAAGCCCATGTGTTGAGTTCATTATAAACCCAAGGAGGCTCAGAAGTTATCCTAGATTGTTCTCAGTAATTCAGGGATGTCCTTAAGTTTTGCAAGGGGACATTCTGAACTGTTTTACTTGCTTAGGGGCAAAAATTAAAATCTTTCATTTTTTAATATATTCTTTGCCTTGTTCAATGATAAGCTATCTGTTCAGTTCCTATTATTGATCGATATATATTGCCTAACACTAGAGTCAAATCCATATAAAGGACAAGTAAGAAGAAGAACATAGTAATATTGCTAAACTGAACTCTCTGCCATGACTTGAACAGGGTAGTTTTGTGTTGTCATGTGAGCTAAGTTGGAACTACAATTCCCAGAATCCCATTCCCCATATAGTTTTGGAATAGTCTGGGCCACAGGAAACATTTTCTGTGAGATTTGGAAGGCAGAAGTGAAGCAGCAGATGTATTATTTCTGTGCTCAGAAGGCTGGTGCGGGCCACAGGTGCTGTTGCCGGCAAGCACACTGTCTCTGGTGTGCAGGGCTCACCTTGTGGTTGGGGACTACAGTCATGCCCACAGCAACCTCCACCTCCTTCTCCAGCTTCCCTGATGTCAGACCAGGTGGTGGTAAACCCCATGTTGAAAGGCACCAGCTTTTACTAGAAGCCACTGGAATTCATCCAATTTGGGAGTTTGGAGGAGTTAAGAGAGCTACATGGGTGTAGCTAACTGTGTTCCAGTTAGTCATACAACTTTAAAGTCCACTTTGATTCTGTCCTGAACACCTCAAGCCACAGCTGAAACAGATACAGTATGATTTGTGTTTTGTGTGATTCTTATTTCAGTGCCACTGCTTGCTCTGTCTTACTTCCCTGTTTATCTTCAGGGACCAAGGCTCTCTCTCTAACCATTTTCAAGTCCATGTTGGTTTTAGCCTATGGCCTGTTTCCCAGCATCTCAATCATTTTCCTGGACTGTTGATGTTGGTAGACTGTCCACAGTGGGTACATCACAGGCAGAGTTCTGTGAAGCTGCCTATTTGGGGGCAGCTCTAGCTGGGAGACCAAAACTGTTGGGACTCTTTTTTTTTTTCTGGTTCCTGCTTTGGAGGATAGGGAGAGAAGACATATACAGTCTCAGCACCAAGACCAGCCTAACACAAAGGACACTAAAAAGCAAGTATAAAGGACTAAACTGATTGACAAGTCCTCAAGTCCTTGAGAAGTTTGCAGTCTCAGGCGTTTTTCTTTATCTTACTATGCATAGGCACTAACTGACATGTTTGACTGATTGTTCTCCTATCCAGAGAGTCATTCTAGATAACTTTTTATTCCTAAACTGGGTCAATAATTATCCTAGCATAAAAGGACAATGAAGAAGGAACACATAATTGTTCACTAATTTTGCTTATTTCTTCTTTGTGTGGAATAGGGTATGTTGATGGAAAGGAGTCCTCTGTAGTACCTTCCTTTCTATCCCAAATTTTTCTAACACTATTTTCTCAATGATTTATTTTTTAAAAAATCACTTTAAAGGACTGCTGAGACTAACATACAGAAACAGAATTCAGATAAAGAGCTTCCACCTGCTGCCTCCCATCCAATCCATGTTTTATTCACCCAGGCCCCTCCTCTCCCGTCATTCCCCACAGAGCTGACCAGGGTGTTGATTACTTATGCTCCTTTGGAAGAGGCAGATTTGCTTTCTAGTAGAAATGGAAAAGCGTTAAGTATTGCAGGTGCATTGTGAGTCGCAATGGGAGCAAATCCCTGAAAGTTCAAAGGGAAGGCATTTCACCCATCCCTTCCTCCAGGGGCTCAGCTGTTGCCCACCCAGCCTCTTTGTGGGGGGGGGATAGACTTCAGAAAAAAGGCAAAATTGAAAGCACAGTAAGACTCCCCACTTTAGCCTTTTTAGCTGGCAAACAAACTTGAGGGAGCCAGGCTGCAGCCACAAGGAAACCCCAAAGAAACAGTGGAGAAATAACAGAAGAGATGCCAATCTAGAGAGCCCCCCCAAGAGAACAAAAGACCCAGAATCCCCTGTGTGTGTGTATATACTAGAAAAAGATATGTAATTTTGAAATGGTTGCATTTTTCTCAACAATAATTAATACAGAAAAGTAACATCCCAATGAAGCAAATGTAATTATCTATCTACATATATATATATGTGTGTGTGTGTGTGTGTGTGTGTGTGTGTGTGTGTGTGTATAATTTGTGAACAGAATGATAAGTGGGCTATAGAGAGTTCAGCTAATTGGTCCAGGGTCATCACTTTAATTTGTTCATCTGTGCAAGGACTACCTTTGAGAGTTCTTTGTTTCTTTTTACAAGGCTTTATCACATGCTAGGCAAGAACCCTACCACTTAGCTACACCCCAGCCCAGCAATGATCAGCTTTTGAAGCAGGTAGAGAACTGTGAGATTTTCTTATAAGAATATAGCATGTCATAATGGTCTAGTTAATGGATTGGCTGTGATTTTGGAAATCTGCTTTATATTCTATTTCTCATATAAAAAAATTTTAACAAACTATCAACCCCACATTTCACATGTATTTGACTGTGGGATTTCACCCCCCCCACACCCCCCCCCAGCCCTTGGAATTAAACCAGGGGCCCTCTACCACTGAGCCACATCCCCAGCCTTTTTTATTTTGAGACAGGGTCTTATTAAGTTGTCCAGGCTATCCTCGAACTTACAAAACTCCTGCATTAGCCTCCAGTATAGCTGGGATTACAGGTAGCAGGTAAAACTATCCACAGGGGCTGTGGTTCTCTCCTGTAATCCAAGCTACTCAGGTGGCTGAGGTAGGAGGATTTCAGGTTTGATGAGGAGTCTGGTGTTTTTTTGTTTGGGGGAGGGAGGGGCAGACAAAAAACAGGCATCAAAAACAGCTGGGGATGTAGTTCAGTGGTAGTGTTCCTGGGCTCAATCCCTAACACAAAAGAATGGAAAGAAGGAAGGAAAAAAAGAAAGGACTATTTTTTTTAATAGATTTTATATACCTTGAGAGATGGACCCATATCCTTTTGCCTTCTCCTGATCCATCAATGTAATAATGGTATACATGGAGTAATCACTTAATACAATTTTTAAACAGTTATAACCATTCATTCTAATTGCAAAAAAAATTCTAGTTTTTTTAATGTCAGTGTTAAATATACATTATTCATATTTATGTATAAATTCCAATGCAAAACATTGCAAAATCTAAATTTGTTTGTCCCAGTTCTCTTCTTTCTCTTCTCGTGGTCTAGCAAATTTTGAAACATTTGCATTAAAATCTGTTGTAAAGGCATAAAAGACAGATATGCAGAAGTTGCCCCAGTTTTTCTTGTTTTTGATTTACAGAAGGGACTAAGTGATATGGAATCAAATTTCACTTCTAAATGTTTTGCTGTGTCTGAAAAATAATTCTGTCTACATGGAAAATTATCAACTGTATTTTAGAAGGGAAATTATTCTTGCCATAATGTAATACTATCCCAAAATGTGATGCTTCTCGGTCTGCACATGACTGGTTTGTGGGGAATTCTTTTTATAGTCTGCCTACACACATGTATTCATTTATTCACAAATATTTATTGTGTGTTAGGACCCAGGCATTCCCTACTTTTGAACATTAGTTAAGGAAGGGAAAGAAACAGAAGACATAATCAGCCTGGGACTTTTCCACTTCTGCTTTTTTAGAGTCAATTAACATCTGACAATATGGTTAAATCATTTACATTCTTTCAGGACTTGGAAGTCCCCAAACTGATTTTCCGTAATTCAGTAAATTTATAATTTAGTTATCATCACTGTGATGATACATGGGGAAAAAAAGAAGCTGCAATTCACACCAAAAATTTAAGATTGTATGGAAAGGCAAATGATGAAATACCCATCAAATGCCTTTGAAAAGACAACACGATAAAAGCATAAACCAGGGGCTCAGGCTGGTGGTTGTAGCCTGAAGGCACAACATGGCAACATGGTTAGTGTGGGTGTTCCCTTTGGCTTTAGGAGAAGTAGATCCATTGAGAATGAGTGCTCTGTGGAGTCACACACTAAAGCATGGATGGTATAATCTGAGAATGCTTTACTCGTTTGTTGAAAATTGTGGTAAAGCAAACCTAACACACAATTCACCCTTCTCAAGGGTACAGATATGGCATTAAGGACATTCTCATTGTTGTGTAGCCATCATCCATCTCCAGAACTTTTTTGTCTTGCAGGACTGAAGCTCTGCACCCATTAAACACTAATTCTCCACTTTTCCCTCCTGCCAACTTCTGGCAATCACCATTCTACTTTCTTTCTCAGTGAATTTGAGAACTCTAAGAACTTCACATCAATGGAATCCTTTGGGGACTGGCTTATTTTACTTAGTATTATGTGCTGAAGGTTCATCCACATCATAGCATGTGTCAGAATTTTTTTTTCTTTTTAAGTCTAATTCCATTGCCTATTGTTATGGACTGAATTCCCCGCCTCTTCCCTGACCCAAAATTCTTAGGTTGAAACTCCAGCCTCCAATGTGACTGTACTTGGACTTTTATGAGTAATTGATGTTAAATGAGGTAACAAGAATGGGACCTTAATCTGTTAGAACTGGTGTCCATAAAAAGATGAGGGGACACGGGGCTTTCTCTATCTGTACATGCACAAAGGAAAGGCTATGTGAGAACCCAGCAAGAAGGTGGCCTTCTACAAGCCAGCAGAGAGGACTTAACAGACATCATTTCTGACAACACCTTGATCTTGGACTTTCAGCCTCCACAAAATGAGAAAATAAATTTCTGTTGTTTAAGCCACCCTGTCTGTGGCATTTTGCTATGGCAACCTTTGCAAACTAATAGATATTCCGGTACCATATTTTGTTTATTCATTCATCCATCAATGGACTCTCAAGTTGCTTCCATACCTTTTGGCCATTGTGAATAATGCTGCTAGGATCTTGGGTGAGCAAATATCTGTTCAAGTCCTCTCTTTTACTTCTTACAGATATTCACCAAGAAATGGAATTGCTAGGTCTTAAGTCATCTCTCTGTTTAATTGTTTGAGGAATGCATACCAATTTCCATAGCAGTTGTACCACTTAATGTTGCCACCAGCAATGCACCAGAGCTCCAATTTCTTAGAATCTCTCATTTTAAGGACATTTAAATATGATATTTTGGTTATTGTGAGGAATCTGTGGTTACTGAGTAATAATTATAGAAGGGGGCCTATTGACTGCATATTTAAATTTGTAAAGTTAATTTGCTTTCCTATAAGCAGTAATACAATAATACACAAGACTGTTTTTTTGTTTTGTTTAAGACTCTTTTTTTAATGTTTATTTTTTAGTTATCGGCAGACACAACATCTTTGTTGGTATGTGGTGCTGAGGATCGAACCCGGGCCACACGCATGCCAGACGAGCGCGCTACCCCTTGAGCCACATCCCCAGCCCCACAAGACTGTTTTTGAAGGGGAAGTTTAAATAAGTAGGATCATTGGTACCATTTTATATCAGAATAAATTTATCAAAATTTATTTCAAGGGAGCTCAGGGTATTTCTCAGTAAGTGGAGCACTTGCCTAGCATGTGTGAATGTGAAACTGTTGATTTAATCCCCAGCAGTGCCAAAAAAAAAAAAAACAAAACCCAAAAAACCCAAAGTGAACCAATCGACATGCAGTGGTGCTAGGTTAGCAAGGATTATTCATGTATAAAAGCAAAAAAGTCACTCCCCTCCCTCCCACAGTGCCTCCACTCTGTCTGCTGAAAGCACATTTTCTAATCTTTTTTCTCTGGATGCTCTGAAAGTATCAGATGAGATGTCATCTCAGAGACCACGCCTGAATTGAACTGCGGTATTTGTGATCATGATGTTATTGGCTTTTAGCTTCACATTTCACATAATTAGCTACTAATAGATTTCTTCTGTGTTAAGTAAAAGATATTTTAATATTTTTTTCTTTGTAATTATTTTAATAGAATTAAGAAGCCATGTGAAGAACTATTTTATAAACACAAAATTCCTCAAAGTGCAAAAATATCTAAATTTTTTCATACTGGTTATCATTATAGTATAACTCAAAATTCTTCAATTAATTCCAAATCATAACAGCCTTTAAATTATTCTGTGCTATTCTCAAACTATCTTCTTCTGCACACAGCAAAGAATGGGGATATATACTTCAAATATCAAATACTTGTTAGGCATTCTAAATGTTTCCTAGGAATTATTTACAGGGGTTGCAGATTTTCATTTCTCAGTCTATGTCAGCTGAAAGTCAGAGGAAAGTAAAATTGGCAACTGAAAGTCAATGTTTAACTGTCCTTCACTTAGACATTTCATTCAAGTTTTAACCTTTAATGTTATTAATTGATTGAAAGAGAGGAGCAGGAGTTACTTTGTCCTGTTCAATACTTTTGCCAGTGGTTTTAGAGAGAGAGGGAGGCGCTAAAGGTGTAAACCAAGGAGGAAGAAAGAGTGAAAAATTAGATGACAATTTGAATTATAATGGATTTTTCTCTTTTAGAAGTAAAGATCCCCCAAATAAGGTTGTAATTTAATAGGAATAAATATGAACTTTACACTTATGGCTAATAATCAACAATTGGAGTAGGCCTTATGTAATTGTTTGGTGTGGAGTTTGTAGCTGATCATAAACTCAAGATGTACCCAGAGTTTAGCACAGTTGTTGACAGAACTAACATAATCACAGAGCTCTGTGTTCAACAAATAGATTCTACCTTGATTGGACCATATCGTAGCATTGACTCGACTTGTGTATGCCACATTTTAAAGGGAAATACTTATAAATTGAAGAGCATCAGGAGGAAGGATGATGGAGCCCTAGAAACATATTACATAAAGAACACCTGAAAACAGTGGAGAAGCCTGATTTGCAAAAGAGCCTAGTGTGAGTTTTCCTAGTATCTGAAATGGCATCCAATGAGAGATTTTTAACTAGAATTCAGACCCATATATGAATTGTACAGGAAGCCAGATTACAGTTCAAAGCATGGAAGAGAAGTTAGACATGTCCAAAAATAAAATGTGCTGCTGTTACTGAAGATATTTTGGCAGTTGGATGAACTTGTGCTGGGGTAGAACCCTACCTAGGGCACCAGATTGACCTTTATAGGATGCACCAGTCCAAAGTTCCAGAACATGCCGGAAACTATGTACTTCTCTGCCAATACAGTGGAGGGTATAAATGAATTTGGGGTTGCATTAATGTGACTTCCAAACAATCAACTAGTAAGACAAGTGGGTTAGCAGGACATGTGTCAATGTTAGCCCAGGAAGTTTGCCCAGGGTCTCCACTGCAGAAGTCACCAGAGATCACAGCCAGTAGCTCCTAACTGCCCCTTCTCAGAGCTTCTCAACAGCAACCAAAACATGAGAACATTTGAACATAAAATTACCCCCAAGAGCAATATCTTGATATCGTTTTTCTTTTCCTTTTAATTAAATTCATTTTTTTAAAGAGAGAGAGAGAGAGAGAGAGAGAGAGAGAGAGAGAGAGAATTTTTTTTTAATATTTATTTTTTAGTTTTTGGTGGACACAACATCTTTGTTTGTATGTGGTGCTGAGGATCGAACCCGGGCCGCACGCACGCCAGGTGAGCCACATCCCCAGCCCTAAATTCATTTTTAACTGATATATAAAACATGAAAGTTCACATGTTAACTGAGCAATACTATGTTTCAATAAATGTGTGCATTGAATGTTTAAGTCAGGTTAAGCTTATCTACCTCCTCAAACGTTTATCATTTCTTGATTGCAAAAACCTTCAAAATTCTTCCAGCTTTTGAAATATGCAGTACATTAATATCATCTATATTCACCCTACTGTGCAATAGCACCGAGGACTTCTTGTTTCTATCTAACTTAGTACCTATTTCCCTAGATTTTCCCCATCTCCTGCTGTTCTCCCCAGCCTTTGGTAACCACCATTCTACTCTCAACTTCTGTGAGATTAACTTTCTTAGCTTTCACATATGAGTGAGATCACGCGGTACTTGTCTTTCTTTGCCTGGCTTATTTCACTTAGCATAATGATCTCTGGTTCCATCCACGTTGTTGCAAATGAAAGGCTTTCATTCTTTTTGTGTGTGTGTGTGTGTGGTTGAATAGTATTCCATTGCATGTACATGCTGCATTTTCTTTATTTATTCATCAGTTGATGGACACAGGTTGTTTCTATTTCTTGGCTATTGTGACTAGTGCTGCAATGAACATGGCAAGCAATGTGTGATTCCAGAAATATATGACTCGCAATTTTACAGTGCACAATTCAATGCTTTTAAGAATCAGAACACCACGGACTGAGGTTGTGGCTCAGAGGTAGAGCACTTGCATCATATGTGTGAGGCACTAGGTTCAATTCTCAGCACGACTTATAAATAAATGAATAAAATAACCCAATTAAAAAAATATTAATAAAAAAGAATCAGAACACCAGCATTGTTAGCCTGGGTACACTAATTAATGATGTAAGCTGCTAGGTTGGCATGTCCACCCTTTCAGAACCAACTGCAATAGTATGATGCCATGGTTTAATTAAAATCACATTAAAAGCACTTAGAGGAATTGTTAAGTCTCAGATTGCTAGGTCCCACAAACAGAGTTTCTGTTTTCGAGACATAAGGTGGGTAAAGCCTAAGATTTTTGTACTTGTAATAAATTCCTGAGTGAGCTTATGTAATAAGTCAGTAGAGCACATGTTGAGAACCAGTGATATAATGAATGAATGAACCATGCTGTAATCAGGAAAGTGTCTGTAAGAGTAGCGTGTGGGAGTCGGTTTACACCTGCTTGACAGAGTGGATTATTAACAGCATCTCTTTCCAACTTTATATTCAGTGACATTACATTGGTAGTTTGAAATTGGCCATGGTGGGAATATTTATACCATAAAAACTAGTAAATGCTAAAACTTCCTTTTCCCCTGGAGAGCTAGTTGTTGGACATTTGCCAAGTAAACTTATGCTGTAGACGCAGGGCAGAAAGGAAATGTTGGATGATCTAATGTCTAATGCAATATTTCTCAGATTTACTTCATTCATATTTCTTGAGTCCTGGCAACATAACCACAGCAATATTTTTTCAATTTTAATGTGTTGAAAGAATGGAATTCAGGAAATAAAATGCATTCTTGGATTAAAGCAGACAATGAACTGTGGTTTCATATGCCAATTGCTCAAATAAATAGCCAACATTTGATTCATTTTATAAATGTGTCTTAAAATTAAAACAAGAACATGACCATAGACCAGTAATGTATGTACCAGTTCATGTTGAATGTATATACCAGTTCATCCTCCTTCTCATCATGTAACATTTACTGACTGCTTAAAATAGGCACTATTATAGATTCTTTTTTTAAAAAAAATATTTTTTAGTTGTAGTTGGACACAATATCTTTACGTATTTATTTTTATGTGGTGTTGGGGATCGAACCCAGGGCCTCTCCCGTGCTAAGCGAGTGCTCCACCACTGAGCCACAACCCCAGCCCATAAATTCTTTACATAAATTATTTAATTTAATCTTATGAAACTCTGTGGTATAAATATTATTGTCTCCACTTTACAGATTTTTAAAAAATGGTCACAGTTATAGGTATTTGATACCTATTATCAATGTGTCTGTGGAATACGAAACAGTCATATATCAGATAATCTCCATATAATATCCTGGAAACTTCAAAAATAGCATTTATTTTCTTTCTTTTTAAAAATTAATTAATTAATTTGTTCTAATCAGTTATACATGACAGCAGAATGCTCTTCAATTCATTGTACACAAATGGAGCACAATTTTTAACTTCTCTGGTTGTATGTAAAGTAGGATCACACCATCCGTGCAAACATACATGTACCTAGGGTAATGATATCCATCTAATTCCACCCCATGCCCCCTCCCCTCCTTACCCTCCCCTTTAGCCAATCCAAATTTCCTCCACTCATTCCATGCCTCCCCCTCAGTTATGGATCAGCACCCACTTATCAGAGAAAACATTTGGCCTTTGGTGTTTGGGGATTGGCTTACTTTGCTTAGCATGATATTCTCTAACTTCGTCCATTTACCAGCAAATGCTATAATTTTATTCTCTTTGAGTGCTGAGTAATATTCCATTGTGTATATATACCACAGTTTCTTTATCCATTCATGTATTGCAGGGCATCTAGGTTGGTTCCACAGTTTGGCTATTGTGAATAGAGCTGCTATAAACCTTGATGTGGCTGCATCACTGAAGTATGCTGTTTTTAAGTCCTTTGGGTATAGAACAAGAAGTGGGATAGCTGGATCAAATGGTGGTTCCATTTCAAGTTTTCTGAGGAATATCCATACTGCTTTCCAGATTGGTTGCACCAATTTGTAGTCCCACCAGGAATGTGAGGGTTCCTTTACCCCCACATCCTCACCAACATTTATTGTTTCTTGCATTCTTAATTATTGCCAAAATAGCATTTCTTTAAAATAATTTACTGGAAACAATTACATCATCATCATCATCATCATCATCATCATCATCACTGGCAATTGAACTCAGGGGCACACTACTACTGAGTCATATCCCCAGCCTTATTTTGTATTTTATTTAGAGACAGGGTCTCACTGAGTTGCTTAGTGACTTGCTTTTGCTGAGACTGGCTTTGAACTCTTGATCCTCCTGCCTCAGCCTCCTGAGCTGCTGGGATTTTAGGCCTGCACCACTGCACTGGGCACATGATTATTATTATGTTATGATCACTATATTTTAAATATATTCTTTTTAAATATGTTCTTTTTAAAAAAGAACACACCGCCAGCATCGATACTTTCATAGAACAACTCTGGCATTCTAGAGAAAGTAATGATAAATATTGACTTAATAAAATTAAACATAATTGCTTACAAACCCTAATTCTGCTCTTTTATTATAATTATTTATATATAGTAATTATACCAGTTAACTGTTTCACTGTGGTGTTTCCCTAAGTCCACATATAATATTTTGATCACGTCTACCCTCCCTTCTATTCCCTTGCCCCCTCCTTCCAGCTCCACTTCCTCTTCCCTCTTTCACTTTAGGTCATCTTTATTTATTTCAGGCAGAAATAAATGCAATCGAGACTAAAAGAACAATACAGTACAAAGGATCAATGAAACAAAGCTTTGGTTCTTTAAAAAGATAAACAAAATTTATGAACATTTAGCTAAACCAACCAAAATAAAGAGAGAAAAGATCCAAATATATAAAATTAGAGATAAAAAGGGTTTATTACAAAAGATACCACTGAGGGCTGGTATCATAGCTGACTGGTAGAGACGTGTGAGACACTGGGTTCAATCCTCAGCACCACATAAAAATAAATAAATAAATAAATAAATAAAAAAATAAATAAATAAATAAATAAAGGTATTGTGTCCATTTACAACTAAAAATATTTAAAAACTATATACCAATAAATTGGAAAATCTAGAAGAAATGGATAAATTTCTGGAAATATAAGACCTATGGAAATGAATCAAGAGTTCATAATAAAACTGAATAGATCAATAACAAGCAATGATTTGAAGTAGCAGTAAAATGTCTCCAAAAAAAGACAAGCCCAGAAACAAACTAATTCACTACTAAATTTTACCAGAGTTTTAAAGAATTAATGCCAATGCTCCTCAAACTAGCCCATAAAATAGAAAGACAAAGAATGCTTTCAAATTCATTCTACAAAATCAGTACTACTCTATACCCAAACCTGATAATAACATAACAACAAAAAAAGAAAATTATGGACCAATAGCCTTAATATGAACATAGATGAAAAAATTCTTGGGCTGGGGATGTGGCTCAAGCGGTAGCGCGCTCGCCTGGCATGCGTGCGGCCCGGGTTCGATCCTCAGCACCACATACCAACAAAGATGTTGTGTCCGCCGAGAACTAAAAAATAAAAAAAAAAAAAAGAAAAAATTCTTAATAAAACCCTAACAAATAAAATTCAATAGCACATTGAAAAGTTCATATATAGCCAGGCATGGAAGGGCCTGCCTGTAATCCCAGTGACTCAAGAGATCTTCAAGTTCAAGGACTGGGGTGGTAGCTCAGTGGTAGAGCATCTGCCTCACATGTGTGAGGCACTGGGTTTGATCCTCAGCACCACATAAAATAAATAAATAAAGATATTCTGTCCATCTACAACTAAAAAAGAAAAAAGAAAAAAAGAAAGAAAGTAAGAAATCTTCAAGTTCAAAACCAGCCTCAGGGATTGTCAAGTGCTGGTGTCTTCCGGCAGCCCACCATAGTCACTGGGTTAGAACATTGAAAAAATTAAAGGCCTTGTCTTAGAATTTAAGTTCCAAAGGAGCCATAAACGAATACATATAGTGCGAAGTGCTCTGAGGTGTTTTTATACCATGAAAATATTACTTGTCCAAGTAATATTGTGAGCTACAAAAATGATGTACCACATTGACATATAGTGATTTTATAGCTTCCTGAGTTTTGTTCACTTCTTCTTAAAGATCTTGCTGAATTGTTTAGGGCATCGTGAAATTGCTTTGAACTCGGGATCCTCCTGCCTCAGCCTCCCAAGCCACTGGGATTACAGTGTGAACCACCCCATCCAACCTGGTGTAAAGCTTTGCTGAAATGCCCCTCACATCAAATACAAGCTCATAAGTGTTAAGACACTAAAAGAAGATACGCCACCACCCTGAGGCACTGGACGTCAATATGTATCTACATGCGTCTGTGCTCAAGTGATGTTAGTAAGATCAAGCTTCAGTTTGTAACCTCTACCTAACTCCTTAATAGTTGAAGTAAATTCTGTACCTCTAAATGCAAAAAAAAAAAAAAAAAAAAAAGCCAGCCTCAGCAACTTAGCAAGTCTCTAAGCAACTTAGTGAGACTCTGTCTCAAAATAAAAAATAAAAAGGGTGCAGCAATCATATACCATGATCAAGTTGATTTCATTTCGTGGATGCAAGTATGGTTCAACATATGCAAATCAATAAGCATCATACAAGCACATAAATAGAATCAAAGATAAAAATCACATGATCATCTCAATACATGCAGAAAAGGCCTTTGATAAAATTCAACACCCCTTCAAATAAAAGCTTAGAATAAACTAGGAATAGAAGAAACCAACCTCAACTTAAAGGTTATATATGACAAATCCATAGTCAGTATTATACTGGGGGTTTGAATGGGGAAAATTAAAAGCATTTTCTTTAAAATAAGGAACAAGACAAGGGTGGGTGTCTATTTGTTACTCATTTTCCATGGAACAAAATCTCAGTTCTTTAACCCTCCAGAGCAGATCAATAATCACACTAGAGGTCCTTGGGACAGTGACGGGAGGAACCGGGAGCTGAGCTCTTAGGTCAGTGCCCTGCCTCTAGCCAACAAAGGAGTGATGTACTTTCATAAAATGGGAAGGGTCAGGTTGATTAATAAGTGGGAAGAACAGCTGGGCAAGGTGGCTCACACCTGAAATACTAGCGACTTAGAAGGCTGAGACAGGGGCATCAAGAGTTCAAAGCCAGCCTCAGCAATGGTGATGTGCTAAGCATCTCAGTGAGACCTTGTCTCTAAATAAAACACAAAATAGGGCTGGGGATGTGGCTCAGTGGCTGAGTGCCCCTGAATTCAATCCCTGGACCCCTCTCTCACTAAAAGGGTGGGGGGACACACATATGAATTCTTCAGGAAGTCACTGCTATATCTCCGAGAGTCTTGTCTCCCAGTCTTGTTTGACCATGTTAATTTTATTTTTTTCTGGAGGTTACCATGGAACTTGTAAACTGTAATGGCGTAGGCAGGAGTTTTACTATGGAAATGAATTAAAAATGAGAGTGGAGGGCAAACTCAGGTCAAGATGGTGTCCAAACTAGTTTAGAAGAGCTTGGTTTTGCTGAACCCAGCATCCTACTTCTGCCTTCAGGTTTTAAGATGATGGTGATTTCCTATTTTTTTTTCTTCCCCACAGAAACTCACCATCATAAATCATTCATTGGTGGTGCACGTGCTGTTCATGCTAGGGTGGTTGGACTGGGGTCCAAAAAGGGAGCACAGGGAAATCAAAAGAAGGGCGAAGACAAGAGGGGAAAAAAGAAAAAAATAGGAAAATGCATGGCAGAGGGTAACCCTCTCACCATTCTTATTCAGTATAGTATTTGAAATTTTAACCAGCACAATCGGGCAAGAGAGAGAAATAAAGGGATATAAATAGGAAAGGAGGAAGTCAAATTATCCTTGTTTGCAGATGAGAAGATTCTTCTTTTGAGCTATGTTGCTCAAACAGAGAACCTCAGCCCTCTTTCACTACAGGTGGACATTATCAATGTTTGTCTGATTTCCTAACATCTGTGATTCCCTGAGATTTATAGCTATGTAAGACATATTTGAATATATGTATCATTATTATGTTATTATCAGCCTATGATTGCTCTGACTTAAAAACTTAAAGATTATTTTGTAACCATTTGATCACAACCAAAACAAATCCTGGGTGTTTCTGTCACTTAGTATTTCACACAATTCATCTTTCATGCTCAGTTGTTTTGTTCAAAGCCTTAATATGACCAAAAATGAATATTAGGTTGAATAATAATAAAAAAAAAAAAAACTAGAAATTCTCAGGATGACGGCATGTGCAAAATGTACTGGAGGGAGTGCAATCTCACTTTAGAAGGCATCCTACTGCGAGCAATTAGCTACAGAAACCTGGGGGGCCTGTTTCATGGATGAGTAACAAGTTGAAAATTACATTGCACTGGTAAGGCGTGGGACATTCATCTATAAGTTAAAGCCACTGGCTTTCCCACGGCATAAATGTGGTTGCTCAAATTAGTTTCATTTTGGTCTTCGGAATGATCTCTTCTATATTACCTCTGTCTGACTCTTCAGCCAATTTTATGCTAAACACCTAGCCCTTGCTACCATTGTAACAAGTTTTTCAAATCTTACTGAGCCACAGTTATAATTATCCACCAGCTTCATATATATAGAATTTCAGTTTCTAAACTCTAGACCAGCACTGTTAAAGAGAAATAGAATTTGAACTACATACATAGTACAAAATTTCCTAGGAGTCACATTAAAAGAAAAAAAAAAGTTAAACAGATGAGATAATTTTGTAACAAGTGAAAAATAACTTTAATAATGTATGTTGTTTAATTCAACATATTTAAATTATTATTTCATAATATCAATATTGAAAATATTAACAGAACAATTTGCATTATTTCTTTTGTATGAAGTCTTTGAAATTGGGTGTATTTTACTTACTAGAGCACATCTCAATTTGGCTATCCACATATCAAGTACTTAAGAGTCACATGTGGCTAATGGCTACTGGAAATTGCAGTTATAGACCTTAAATAAAGCCCAGGCTAGCCTGGGGCTCAGTGCTAGAGAGCTTGCCTAGATGCATAAGGCCCTGCGTTTGATCCCCAATAACACAAAAAGTAAATAAAGCTCAGGTTAACATCATCTTGAAACATCCAAATATTCAACACCCCAACTGATGGTTTTTTTAAACTAAGTTTCTGAAAGGAAGTATTAATTAAACATTCTTGACTTGGTAGCTTCAAAATGGGGTTGAATAATTAATATTAAGATGAATAATAATGGATTAATTATACTGAAGAACAACTAGAAACTTACTGTGTATAAACAAAAGGAGTGAATTTATGAAATTTGTGATACCATGGAAAAATAGAACCACCAAGTTTGATGCCCAAATATCATTATGTATAATCTGGTAGGGCCACTCCTAGAATTCCTAAAAAGGAATGATTAGAAGGTATGTAATATGATAATAGCTATGATAATATGTGCCAGGTATAGAACCAGACATGAAGTACACATACAAAAAAACGATATCTTGCTTAATTATCTCCCTCCCCAGCCCAGCAAGGGTGCTTTACCATTGAACTACACTCCCAACCCCTTTTGATTTTTTTTTATTTTGAGCCTTTTTATTATTTTATTTAATTTTATTTATTTTTTTTTCAGTAAGTTGCCCAGGCTGGCCTCAAACTTTTGATTCTCCTACCTCAGGCTCCCAAGTAGCTGAGATTACAGGGGTGCATTACTGAGCCAGACTATTGCTTCATTCTTGTAATAAGTGTATGAGGTTGTTAGCTACAGTTTCACTTTTCAGGTAAAGAAAAGGAATCTCAGACCAAAAGTATTTTGATGAAAGTTACAAGCCTATTGTGATACAGAGTTCAGATGAACTATGGTCCATTCTCTTTTTTTTTTTCCACATCATGATGCCTCTCAATAAAACAAAACAAATGAACCAGGAATTGGTTTGCTATAAACCAGTGCAAACCCCAAAATGTTGAGGGAAAGGCCAGAGTGTGAATTATACATGGAGAGTGATAGAAATTTGGTGGGGAGAAATAACATGTTTCATCATTTCCCTCTATCGTAGACAGAAGAAGGAAAAATTGAAGAAAGAGAAAACAATGGTTTTCTGGGGTGATCAAAAATGTGCTTCCATGGAGAATGAAGCTTTAGAGGAAAATGGAAATTGAAGAAGTGGGAAATACTGAATGCATAGATGTGATCGATGAGTACAACCAAGGGACCCAAGATGGGAAAAAATAATTTAGGTCATTATTACAGTGTGGCTTTCAAACTTTTCTGACTGCAGCCCACAGTAAGAAATATATTTTTACACAGGGACCAGTTAACAAACACTGTGAGTGTGTGTGTGTGTGTGTGTGTGTGTGTGTATGGACACAAATTTGGAAGCTTCACTAAAGAAGATACACAAGTGACAAGTAAGCATGAGGTGCTTAACATGATTGGTCACTAGAGAAATGCAATTAAAACTGCAAGGAAATACCACCAGTTGTGTCCCTGAAAAGTTCATGTGTGAGGCAATGCAAGAAAGTTCAGAGGTGAAATGATTGGGTTATAAAAGCCATAACTTAATTTGAGTGGTGATTGTAAACAGGTAAGGTGTGACTCGAGGAGGTGGGTCATTGGGGGCATGCCTTTGAGGTTTAGATTTTTTCTCTGGTGAACGGATCTCTCTAAGCTTCCATGTTGCCATGCCCTGAGCTGCTTTCCTCCTCTACACCCTTCCTCCATGATATTCAGCCTGACTTTGGGCACAGAGCAATGTAGTTGTCTGTCTATGGACTGAGACCTCTGCAACTTTGAGCCCCAAATAAACTTTTCCTCCTCTAAAATTGTTCTTGTTGGGTCTTTTGGTCACAGCAGTGAAAAAGCTGATTAACACAACACCATACACCTATTAGAATGAAAAAATTAAGAAGACCAACTCTACCAAGTTTTGGCAAAAGTGTGGAGGAAGTAGAACTCTCATATACTGCTGCTGGGAATGTAAATTGACACAATCACTTTTGAGAACAATTGGTTCAATTCAGAAGTTTCTTAAAAAAATTAATATACCTACCATATGATTCAGCCATTCTACTCCTAGGTATTTATAAAGTATATGTCCATGCAAAGATTTTTTATAAGTTTTTTTTTAATATCTATTTTCCAGTCGTAGTTGGACACAATACCTTTATTTTATTTATTTATCTTTATGTGGTGCTGAGGATCGAATTCAGGTCCTTGCACATGTTAAGTGAGCACTCTACCGCTGAGCCACAACCCCAGCCCCCAGGCAAAGATTTGTACTCAATATTCATAACAGTTTTATTTGTGACAACCCCAAGCGGTAAATAACCCCAAAATCCATCAAGAAGCAAATGGGTAAACATACTGTTGAGTATTCATACAATGAAATATTACTCAGGAACTAAAAGTAATAAACTATTGGTACATGTTATAATATGGATGATCTCAAAATTAATGTAAAAGCTGAACAAAAAAGAGTGATACCATACAATGCTATTATGTCAAATTCTAGAATATACAAACTATACTAACAAAGAGTAGAAAAGTTCCCATGCATAGACATAGAAAAAAGGGCAAAGAATCAGAGAAGATTTACAAATGGTCATAAAGAGACTTTTGGGAGTGACATTCTTGATCTTGATCGTAGTGATGTTCTAAGGACAGGATCACTAGATTTAGGAAATAAACATAGAGGGTACCCAGTCAAATTTGAATAGCAGATAAAAATATTAGTATATGTATAAACCATTTAATGTTCGGGATAAACTTAACCTAAAAATATGATTCATTGTTTATCTGAAATCCTAATTTAACTGGGCATCCTGTATCTTATCTAGCAACTCTGTTCATGTGTGTACATATATGTAAAAATGTACAGATTATACACTTTATATATATGCAGTTTTTTGTGTGTCAATTATACCTCAATGAGATTATTAAAAAAGAAACTGAGATGCTGGGGCTGTGGCTCCGTGGTAGCACACTTGCTTGGCATGTGTGAGGCACTGGGTTCGATTCTCAGCAGTGCATACAAATATAAATAAAGATCTATCAACAACTAAAAAAAATTTTTTTAAAATTAAAAAAGAAAGAAAGAAAGAAGCTGGGTTTAGCCAAGGAAGATGACATAACTTTGCTAGGTCCTGTCTATCAAAGGCAGGAAGGCTAAGATCAAAATCCAAGTGCTGTATTCCCTGTCCAAGTGTTCTTTTTTTCTTTTTTGGGTACTGGGGATTGAGTTCAGGAGGGCTTTACCACTGAGCTACATCCATAGCCCTTTGTACTTTTTATTTTGAGACAGGATCTCACTAAGTTGCCCAGGCTGGCCTTGAACTTGTGATCCTCCTGCCTCAGCCTCCCAAGTAGCTGGGACTATAGGTGTGCACCACCAGGCCTTACTTTCACTTCTATCACTAGTAAGTTGGTTCTAAAGGTTTTGTTCACATGGATGGAAAATTAGATCTTCAAAGTAAGGATATTCAGATATGGACTGACAAGGCAATTTAAATTATTTGATAAATCTCTGATGTCATGTGGTTTTATCCACCTGATACTTTATCTGTTCACAAATCCATATTAAAATCTAAAGTGCTGCAGCATAGTGAAATCCATTCTTGGAATGAATAAGGCCATTTCATTTCAATCTTCCTAATGATCTGGAAGCACACCCAGTCCCCTGGCTGAGAAAAGAAGGGTGAAAGTGCTAGAAAAAGGATACCAAAAAATTTAAAGAATCCTTGTGCTTACTTGCTTTTTACAATTAAATGTAACCAAGTAGCAGGTTTACCTATGTTTTTCTTATAGCATAGTTTTAGTCATTTTATTTGTTAATTACATAATATACAAGGTTAAAAAATGCCACTTAGCTGGTGTAAATTACCCTGGCATAAATTGAAATCACTTACTGCCATTTAGAAACAGATAAGTCTTTTCTTATGTACTATTTACCCAGGGAGTAGAGAAGGGAATTTCCTGCCATATTTCATTTAGGCTAAAAACTATCATTTTAATAAATTACATTTTAACTTGTGGGTAATTGAGATACTCTTTACTATTGAAGCCTGTGTTTAAAGTGGTAAATTTCTTTGCTTTTCTCTTTTTTGAAGCAAAGCTAGTATTAAGTCAATGGTACATTTAAACCCCTATCACCACAGAGTGGAGAATTTAGAGAACGATTTCCACTCAGTCCTCTGTGAGTTATGTTTTTCTCTTTGGATTAGGTGGTAATTACTATCATTATTCAGGGTAGCAAAGGAGCAATGCAGACACCTTCTCAGCTCTTTCCAGTGTGGATGAAACCAATTCAATTCTTACCATGTTATTATTTCCAATCTCTTTGTGTAATTTAGTATCCTTCCACTTTTTAATTTTTTATTGCATTGACAAATCCATTTTATATTTGCATCTTCTCACTGGTCACTTAAGACAACTCTGGAAAGAAAATGAATTATCACAAAGTCAGAAATTAGATGAGGTCAAACTGACACCAGAAAAGTAGAATAAAACAATACTCTTCATTAGGACATTATTAGGCAATTTAAAATGTACTCTTAAAAAAATAGTATACTCTGGATTGGAAATGTAGCTCAGTGTAGAGTACATGCATGCATTCTACATGTGGTTCAACAAAATATTAAAAAGGTAAAAATAAAGTTTATAAAAAGTAGACTCATGATTTCATGAGTCTGCAAAATTGTGCATTAAATAAAATATTTATTTTTGCAGTGAGATTGTCAACTATTGAACACAGAGAAGCTTCGTATCTAAAATATGCATGAGGGGTTGTGGCTTAGAGGTAGAGCACTTGCCTAGCACTTATGAGGCACTGGGTTCAATCCTCAGTACTACATAAAAATAAATAAAATAAAGGTACTGTGTCCATCTACAACTTAAAAAAATATTTAAATAGGCATGAGAGAGGTATAAGAGTATAAGATAAATTGTAAATATGACAAACACTTTAGATCAGAGATTAGGAAAACTCTGCCTCCTAGGCCAAATCTGGTTTGCCACCTGTTTTTGAAAGGTTAAAAATAGTTTTTCACTTTCTAATTTATGGAAAAGATTAAAAGAATAATATTTGTCACCTGTGTAAAGAATACAGATTTCTAATTTTAGGGCTGGGAATGTAGTTCAGTGGTAGAATGTTTGCTTAGTATGTTTAAGGCCCTGGGTTCCATCCCAAGCACCTCAAAAAATATTCTAATTTCAGTGTCCATAAGTTAGGTTTTATTGGAACATGAGTTAAATACTGTGTTTGATTACTCTAGTACAGTGGCAGGTTGAGTAGTTGCAACAGAAATGGTCCAGCCCGTAAGCTTGAAATATGCATTTTTCTGGTCCTGTTTTACAGAAAAGTCTAGTGGCTTTTCCTGTAGATCATAGAGTTCAACTATTGAGGAACATCTTTAAATTGCTCTCTCCCTTGCATTTGGAAAAGATGATGTCTCTGTATTATTACAATAGAAATACATGTCCTCAAGCATAATAGTACAAATGGCAAACAAACTATATTTTAGCAAAACAATTAAGAACCAAAGGAGAAAAAATTAGTGACTTCAAATAATTTCATATTTTATTGTTTTTGTGGTACTGGTGATTGAACCCAGGGGTGCTCTACCACTAAGCCACATCTCCAGCTCTTTTTATTTTGAGACAGGGTCACCCTAAGTTGCTGAGGCTGGCCTTGAACTTTGAAATCCTCCTGCCTCAGCCTCCCAAGCAGCTGGGGTTACGTGTGTGCACCACTACATGGAGCTTCATATGGTCTTAAAAATGGACTGAAAAGTAGAATCAAACTCATTCCATGTGAGTGTGTTTCCCATGAAGTGTTTTCTTTTATGATTTGAAGCTGTAATCCACAAGCTGGTATACCTTTCTCTTTTTAGAGAGCCTCCATTTTATGTGGGTATCTACATTGACCTCACATGACTCAGGATTAAAATCCTGATTCATGCAAGCTAGTCACTGAAATCCCAATCTTCTTGCCAGTGTTTGGTTTTAGGAAGTGATGAATGACTCAATTCTGGCAGAAATGAGAGAGGAATTTATCTGGGGCTTTCTAGGAAGTGCTTCTCTGCTGATTAAAAACAGATACACAGGACTAGGGACATAGCTCAGTGGTAGAGCACTTGCCTAGCATGTGCAAGGTCCTGGTTTGATCCCTAGCACCACAAAACAGACACACACACACACACCCTGTTGGAAGTTTTTGTATCTGCATATGGTTGCTGGCACTGTGATATCCTGCTTTGGACCTCAAAGGGAGCTCATCTGAAGACAACCTTATATTCAGAGGATGCAGCACACTTGGGTGGAAAGAACTCATGATTCTGAAACCATCATCGAGCTCCTGAATTAAGCAACACTGGATTCCTCCTATGCTAGAGTATCTTATTATATAACACAATTTTCCTTTATTATTTAATCCATTTTGCAATAAATTTCCTTTTACTTAGAGTATGCTTTTATTAGTTTTACACATACTTTTATTAGTCTTACACACACATGTCTTTGTGTGTGTATCTTTTTTTATGGCAATGTCGAATCTTTGTGTTTTTTTTTTTGTTGTTGTTGTTTTGTTTTGTTTTTTAATGGTAATGTTGAGAGCCCTGACACATAAATGATGAGAGTATCTTAGAGTAAAATTGATTACTCCCAATGTGGTGGCACACACTTGTAATTCCAGCTACTTGAGAGGCTGGGCAGGAGGATTAAAAGTTGGAAGCCAGCCTGAGGAGCTTAGCAAAACCCTGTCTCAACATAAAAAGTAAAAAAATCAAAAGGGCTGAGGATGCAGTTCAATGGTAGAGTACTTGGCTAGACTGTGAGCCTCTGCATTCAGTCCCCAGTCTTGCAAAAACAAGCAAACAAAAAAGACTCTATTATGCATATTTATACTAGAAAGATTCTCAGTCAAAAACAATATTAGAACATGATTTATTTTCTACTTGGATCTCCTCTTCTGGTGAGATAGATATGTCAAGAGCCACCTAGTTGTAAAGTTTTATCAGGATAATGAATCAGTTTTATTTTCTGAGTAGAAGTAGTCCTGGAATTTGTAGAAAGTTTTTAATCCTGCCTTCTTTCTTTACTCACCTAGAAAAACATGGAATTTTTTATTTTTGGATTGCATAAGCAACATTAGTGGTATAAAGTAGTCCTTTTTTTAAACAAATATTAACAAACATATTAGTCATATTTCCATCACTGTGACCAAAATACCTGACAAGAACAATTGAGAGGAGGAAAAGATTATTTTGGCTCACAGTCTCAGAAGTTTTATTCCATAGTTGACTGGCTTCACCACTCTGGGCCCAAGATGAGGCAGAGCATCATGGCAGAAGGGTACGACAGACGGAAGGTGCTCAGTGCATGACATTCAGGAAGCAGAGAAAGAACACTAAGGAGCCAAAGATAAAATATAAACCCCAAAGTCACATCCCCAGTGACCTAACTTCCTGTAGCCACACCCCACCTGTGTACAGTTCATTCAAGTTCAAAGAGCTCTCTTAATCTGATCATTTCATATTCTGCTTGAACACAGGAGCTTTTGTGGGCCACCTCATATCCAAACTATAACACCAAGCTTAAGCTTGGGATAGTGCAAATTCCTAAAGGGGTTGGCTTGACAAGCAGACAAAACATACACTCCTGAAACATCTAGGAAATATCAGCATGTGCATGAAACAGATCAAACAATAAATAAATGTTTGTTATAAAGAGCAGAAAATGTGTCCTAAAGAAGATAAGCATGGTCCTTTTTAGATTGTACAGAAAACCAGAAAAACATGTTCATACTGAATTAGCACTAGGCACTTAATAAGGTGCTAATATTATTTGAACTATTGGTTGAAATGTGCATAAGCATTATGTGTATTCTTTCTTATTTATTTATTTATTTATTTATTTATTTATTTATGATACTGGGGATTGAATTCAGGGGCTGTCCACCACTGAGCTACACTCCCAATCCTTTTTACTTTTAATTTTGAGACAGAGTCTCACTAAGTTGCTTAGAGTCTTGCTAAGTTGCTGAGACTGACCTGAAACTTGCGATCCTCCAGCCTCAGCCTCCCAAATTGCTGGGATTACAGGCATAGGCCATCACTTGGATTCTCTAATACTTTATAACTCCAAGTCCCAATCTCTAATTCAATGCATAATTATCATATCACTTATCTTATTGTTAGATTAATCCCTTTATAGTATTGGAAGCATTCTGACTAGAAACTGTGACTCAGGTAACCCACAAACAGGTTTATCATTTGAGAAAAAAACCTAATGCATGTACAAAGGAAGTTTCTGCCTAATGTTTATTTGGCTCATTCAGAAACTTGACAAGCCACGTCATTCAGTTTGGACCCATTGCGTAATTGTACTGACTGGATTAAATGTAGCATTTAAAAATTTTCCAGTCCACGAGTCCATCCTGTGGTCACTGTTAGAGCTGGAGAGGTTTATTCACATGAGGACTTGAGGCATTTCGTCTCTAACATTGTCCTCTCTTGCTCCCTACCTACATGTGTCAAATATGCCCATTAGAGTTCATTTCATAGTTCCACATTCCCAGCACTGTCCTATGACCCGTGCCTGGGCTTGATTCCCCTGACAAGCTGTTCTGCACTGCATATCTGCAATGGCCAAATTATGCCGTTGTTTGTCAACAGATTATCAAAATGTATTTACTAAAATACCCATTTTCACATTCTATGTGATTCCTTTTGATTTATTTCCTTGGTATATTTCATTTTGGTCACTGAGATGTAGGATTGGCCTCATGAGGCAATATTATAGAATGAAGTAACATTACTATGAGCTCTTGTCCTTCTCTTGTCCTTCTCTCTGCTTCTTGCTGTCTTGCTGCCCCAAGATTTTTTTTCTTTTAACATTTTATCTCTGAGAACTTCTGTAACATTTAGTTTACTATGTGACAAATGATTTGAATTTTTTTTGTCTGAAAATGTCTTTTATTTCCCCCTAATTTCCTGAAGAAATACTAGATATAGAATTCTGGGTTGACAGGTCTTTTGTTTTTAGGAACTGAAAGTAATTGCTCTACTTCCTCTGGCCTCTGGTTTCAGATGAGAAAACCCTGTCATTTGAATTTTGGTTCCCTATAGAGAAAAAGGAATTAGGATATAAAGTACCCATCTTTTTTTGGGACAGAGGCCACTATAGTTCAAAAGAGCAGGTCTCAGGATAGTGGGGACAGTTCCTCTCTGAAGCATGGCTCACGTGAAGGATTTCAGGAATCACTTTTCTCATTAACACCTGAAAAGAGGACTTGTAGAAAAGCATCTTGAATCATCCCCTCGACTCTAGAAAGAATTACCTCATCTGAGAGCACAAGTGGGCTTACAGATAGAATGTGGAGCTTCTGTCAGATGAAGATAAGACACTTTCTAAATCACAACAAGCTAATGGCATGGCTCTAGAAGAGGCAGGTTTTGCAACAGGAATGTTTTATGTCCAGAAGATGGAGCTGGCAAAAGTAAATTGCTAGCTTTGTAAGAAAACTAGTTTCTGTTAATATTGGGTTCCATATTGAAAGACACATTCCTCACTAATGTGTACTATGCCAGTGATTCCACTGAGTTCCAGCCTCTGTTCTAAGCTCTTAAAAACTTTTTTAAAATTTAATATCCCACAAAAACTCTGAGAAGTTACCAGTATTATAAACATGCATCTTTGTTTTCTGTTTTCTTTGCAATGCTAGAGATTGAACCCAGGGCCTAGTGTATGCTAGGCAAGCACTTTACCACTGAGCTACACCCTCAGCCCCAGCCAATATTATTTTTATAGTTAACAACTTAAGTTTGGATCTGTTAGAATTAGTTGGGATTCTATTTTAGTTCTATGTTCTCTCAATGCCTATATAATGTTGCAGCTATACTGCCTTCTTGCTATCATTGGGTAAATATTATGACACCAACATGTAGCAGTCAGTCAGTTGGATAGATGGTATTTCGTGTTGTATCATGCTCTAGACTATTTAAAACAGTTTCCTAACCTTGTGACTATTGCATTTGGGGCCAGGTAATTCTGTGTTAGAGGGAAGAAAACTTTGCTGTGTGTAGTAGAGTATTTTGTACCATCCTTGAACCACAGGAGCAAACATCCCCAGTTGTAATAACCCAAAATGTCTTTGGTTGTTGTTAGGGACCACTGAATGATAAAATCACCCCTAGTTGATAATCACAGGCCTCGAACTACGGAAATATGTTGTTTTGCAAATTTAAAAATATACACCACATCTAGAAGGTTTAAAAGTCTTAATAATTTTAAAATAAATTTGTGATTATTTATTTATTTATTTATTTATGGTACTGGGGATTGAACCCAGGGGCACTCAACCGCTGAGCACATCTCCAGCCCTATTTTATATTTTATTTAGAGATGGGGTCTCACTGAGTTGCTTAGGACCTCACTGTTGCTGAGGTTGGCTTTGAACTTGTGATCCTGCTGTCTCAGCCTCCCAAGGGATTACAGGCATGCACCACCTAAATTTGTGACTTTTAATTGATGGTTACTTGGTAAGTCAAGGTTAGGTGGATATGGACCAGACTCTCTGGAGGGTTGTTATTATAGTTTGGATATGAAGTGTCCCCCAAAATCTTCTGTGTTGAAGGTTTGGTCCCTAATACAGAGTCGGGCTTTTGGGAAGTCACTGAATCATGAGGACTTTCACCTCATCTGTAGATTAATCCATAGATAGAGGAATAGACTACTGGGAGGTGGTGGAAAATGTAGTAGGTCATGGGCAGTGTGCCCTAGAGGACTGTATCTTGTGCCAGGCCCCCTCCCACCTTCCTGATTCCCTCCCACCCCCTGCTGTGCCTACTAGCAGCCATGAGCTGAGCCCTTTTCCTCCACTATGTCTTCCACCAGGATGTTGTGTCTCATCCTCAGGCCCAAAGCAATGGAACCAGCCCCAACCATCAACTGAAACCTCTGAAACCATGAGCCAAAAACCAATCTTTCTTCCTCCAGATTGTATGAGGTATTTTGGTCACAGTGATGGAAAGTTGACTAACACAGTGGTTAAGTTCTTTTGACTACTTCATAAGCCATTTTGGTTGGTAGCTGGCATTAACATTTTAGTTGTTTTCTGGTGAGGTAGTATTTTCAGATTGTATATAATCAGATAGTGCTTGTATTATTATTTCAGAAATATCAAATGATATTCATTGTTAAGTAATTCTTGGTTTGTCTTCACACATTTTAGAACACAATTGCAATATTAAAGTCTTTATGATTTTTGTGGACAAAAATGGATGATATGTGAATTATAGCTTAGTAAAGTTAATGTTATAAATGAATGAGTGAATGAAAGAATGATTGAACATAGTGAAAAGCAGTTCTTCTGATTTTACCCTTTGGTGTCTTACCTTAAAGTCCAGAATAGAAGAATTTAAGACAGTTCTGAAAGTTAAATGGCTCATTAGATATTTAAAACAGCACTTACATCTTTCCAACATGAGTTTATATATCTTCAGTCTTATGATGGAATTCTCTAATTCATTTGCTCAATTAACAATTTGCTATATCCATTCAACATGTATTTCTTATGTGGATCTTCACACACACACACACACACACACACACACACACACGACAAACAACAAAAAACGAAAACCCCACAGCCACATTTCTAACTGTAGATGGCATTTCAGAGATAAGGGAGCAAGTAATTTGAGGACAAAGAGAGATGAGAGTAGAAGTTGGATCTGCCTACTGTCCTTAAAATCATAGTTTTTCCAGGGCACAAAAATAGAGGAATGTGGAATCATAATTCATGATACAGAGTTTCATGGTACATTTCCTTCCCTGTGACAATGTAGCTACTACACCAGAGCAAGAGTTAGGGATTATGACCCACATTAGATGACAACAGCTCCTTTTAAATATTATAGCTAAAAGTCATCCTGCTAGAGTTGGTGCCCAGACATGAAGGAAAACTTCAAAGAAGATAGAAAATGGGATGGATTTATTTATTAATTTTTATTAACCTAAGAGCAGCCAACTTCATTCTTGGCAAATGAGGGCTTGAGTTTGTGAAAAGAGGATGAAATGTCCAAGAAAACTTGCTGCAGGATGAAGAAACACTAGAAACATTCTGAGGGATATAGCAACAGTAGTCAATTAAACAAAGATGATACTTGTTAAGGGAAAAATAAAGAGACCAAAAGTTGGCATGAATTGGAAGATTTACTTTTAATCAGGGAATCCAATCCAGCAAAGTCTAGGCTCTGAAGAATGAGGTTTAGAAATGAAAACGTGGGTTACTTAAAGCCAAATGCCTTCAGAACTGTCTTATTTGAGAAACCATGTGCACTAGTAAGCTTTATATTACTATAACAAAATACTGGAGGCAAATTACTTAAAAATAGAAAAGGTTTATTTAACACACAGTTCTGAAAGTTCCAGTCCAATACCAGGTGGCCCGATTGATTTGGGCCCTTGAAGAGGGACGGGTGGCAATGGTTGGGAGCACATGTCAGAGAAAACTGCTCATGTCATGAGTCAGGAAGGAAAGGAACCAGAATCCCCAAATTCCCTTTGAAGGTACAACTTCAAGATCTCTAGATAAGGTCTTCTTACTCGGTCCCACCTCGAAAAGGTCCACATTACTTCCCAATAGCGCCACCTGGGGACAAAACCTTTAACACAAGGACTTTTGGAGAACACTATATTCAAACCATACACTGTGTTTTTGGGTGTTGCTATGGGTAGTGATAAGGGGATGTTTTGGTTAGGGAAACCCAGGTATGGCTGCAGGAGACCAGCTGTGATTGTGGGGGTTTACCTCCTACCATAGCCTACTCATGTCTCTGCTTCATAGGCAGGCACCTGAGTCAGCTACATAGCTTACAAGGCTAGAGCAGGGTCTTCCCAGGAAGACTGTGAGCCAGGAAGACTGTAACTAGCACTGTGCTGTGCACATTGCATTTTGCATCTCTAAAGCATATCTGAGGAGGCAGAGGCTTTGTGAAGTTTAATGACTTCACTAAGTCAGCCATGGAGCTGACTTAGTCTGGACACACACACACACACACACACACACACATTTCAGAACATGAGCACTTTCCAAAGTGCTTTGGGTTTCTGGTACTACGGTTGAAATGTGTCCCTTACAAATTCAGGTATTCAATACAAATTCAGGTATTCAAACATAATGGCCAATGTGATAGTAGTAAGAGGTGAGCCATTAGGTCATGAGGGGTCCTCCGTCATGAATGGGATTAAGACCCTTGTGAAAGAGGCATCACCTAGAAGTGTGCAGCTTGCTTGCCCTCCTGCCTCTTGCTAGGTGAGGACGCAGCAACCAGGTGCCATCTTGTAATCAGAAAGTGGCCCCCACCAGAGTCCAAACTTGCCCTGCATTGACTTGGACTCAATAGCTTCCAGAACTGTGAGCAAAAATAAATTCCTGTTCTTAATAAGTTACCCAATCTCAAACATTTTGTTATAGCAGCACAAATGAATCCAAACAGATGGCAAATAATGACTTAAAAAATTTATGGTAAAAAAAAAATTATGGCAGTCCACAGAATGAGGAATTAACGACAGATACACACTTACCCTCACTTTTTTTTCTTTTGGGGTACCAGGGATTGAACCCAGGGGCACTCACCCACTGAGCCACATCCCCAGCCCTATTTTGTATTTTATTTAGAGACAGGGTCTCACTGAGTTGCTTAGTGCCTTGCCATTGCTGAGGTGATCCTCCTGCCTCAGCCTCCTGAGCCACTGGTATTACCCTCACTTTTTTTTTATTTAGTTGTAAATGGACATAATAACTTTATTTTGTTTATTTAGGGTTTTTTTTTTTTAATGTGCTGCTTGGGATCAAACCCAGTGCTAGGCAAATAAATTCTCTACCACTGAGCCACAACCCCAGCCCTACCCTCACTTTTATAACAGTGTGTGGTGACAAAATTTTAACAACCGAAATATTATATAGAAGGTCATTATTGCCCCAAATCTTTCCATGTCTGTAGAATGCATATAAGTAACCTGATGGAGAAAAAAAAATCAATGTTTAAAATCAAATTTGGAGACTCTAGATTGCATAATTATAAACAGGTTTGCTTACCCCAGGACTCTCAGAACTCTGAATATGCTTTTGCAGGCTGGGAGTATCCAAAAGGCAGTGTTCCCAAATGTACTTGACTACGGAGCCTCTTCCCTTCCCATATACCTACATGGTATATTCATGGGATCAGTATTTGAGGAAACATGTGGGAATGCTCTGACCTAAATTCCAGCAAGACTAACACAGTTCTTCCATTATTTCACCCTGTTTAGAAGAGATTGCATTCATGTCTCTATGATGGGAGTCATACAGATGAAGAGAACAGTTTTTTGTACTCTGACAATTCTGCACCCAAGCCATTAGATCTAAGTGAAAACCTGAAGCAAATAAAATTGAAGCTACAAAGTGTTCATCAGGGGAAATTAGCTATTTGGTGAATACTCAGTGCATCCCGGGGAGCGATGGTGATTAGGAAGCTGTGAAAACACCTGCCCAAATCATGTGTCTGAACAATTCTCACGTTTGCAACCTGCCTGGAAAGCAGAGATGTCTCTTCTAATCACAGACTCAATAGCACATTGACCATCCCACAGGGACACCTGGGCCACGTGGCAGGGGCAGTGAATCCAAGCCCCTGCTCCTCTTGTGCTCCCTGCAGATGCTCAGCTCCCTGATCTGAGAGTAGAATGAAAGGAGCCATGTGGCCTCCAGGAGCCTGGGCAGTGACCTCCATGCAGTATTCTCCTCCAAGGTCTTAGGTGAACTTTTGGATTGAAAGCAGAAATTCCTTCTTTGTGTCCCTGATTTACCTATACAATCTTTTAAAAAATTACATTTATTTTTAAATTATAGGTGGATACAATATCTTTATTTTTATGTGGTGCTGCGGATCGAACCCAGTGCCTCACACGTGCTAGGTGAGCCCTCTACCTCTGAGCCACCCCTCCAGCCCTACCTATACAATCCATTTGGGTTCTGGAATTTTCAAAATTGTTCCTGGACAAGTGACTCCATTGTCTCTCTGTCATCTGTACCATCCTTCCAGAAGGACTAAGCTCCCCTTCATCACTTTTAAATCATTGACTCCAAGAACCACCTTTAAGTGATGTTTTCCCAGATGTCTGATTTTCCCCTGTTTCATTCACTTTCACTTTCATCCTTCATTTTTGTTCCTTGTCTGACATTTTAAATACCAATATTTATTAAACACCCCTGACTTTGCTCATCATCATCTAGTAATTTTCTCAATTTCCAATTGCTTTTAATACATGTGGGGAATATCGTCTCATTTCAGATTTTATCCAGAAAAACACCCCAACATATGAAGACCTACACTCTGAATATGTGTGAGGAATTTTTGTATATCAAATATGTCTATATTAAACAGAGCAGTTAGTGGGGTTATCAAGAGCCCAACTTTCAAGGCAGCCTCTCTGGGCATGAAGATCTTGTTAGCTATGACAAGCTACCAGTCTTTATGTGCCTTACTTTCCCATCTGAGGAAAATAATTCTACCTCTCCCATTTGGTTATTAATAAGGATTAATTGAATTAACACATCTAAAAGGCTTATAATAGCACTTACAAACATGGTAAGCAGTGGCTATTATTATTTCCACCATTAAAATAAAGGTATCTTAGCATAAAGTGGGAGGAATGTTGTTAAAGTGTTTTTTTCTTTTCCTGTCTCTTTAAGGTCCACATTATGTAAAGGATCATTTACCTAAAGTTCATCAGCACACTTCCTATATAGGAGAAAAGCGTCCAGTGTTAGAAAAAACTGGAGATCTTAAGTATTTATGGAGGCCTGCCTCAAACAGAAGCTGGCCAGCAAAATATAAACATGAGTATGTCGGTGGAATTGGTTGGGGAATACAAGACTATAATTTCATCAACAAATCCAGACGAGAGAGCGGCTTTCATATCAAGGTACTGGCCTTAGATTTATGCTCTTCCTAGCGTATTGTTTTGTGACTTCAGTTCTTTCTGGGTTTGCTTCCACAAGCTATTTCAGGTACTTGATCTCTTATGGAAAAAATAATGGGATTCTAGTTTTGCAGAAACATAAATTGTTTGAATAAATGTTCTTGCTACCGCAACGCCCCCTTATCCCTTTTAATACAAGAGAGGGGAGGTGTGAAGAAAATGAAGCGATGGATGATCCCAAAGCATTTGGACTTGGTTTGGGGATGCATTCTGAGTCACATGGATGCGGAGGCATTCGAACACTCTTCCCCCATCCCAGCACTGTTCTGTGAGTGGGTGGTGTCAAGGAAGGAAAACGTGTTGGACATGATCCACAGAGCCCAAACAGGAGTCTCAGATCTTTGGAAGCCACTGAATTGCACACGCCTGTGTGTCAGTAATTCGGGGTATGCAGTCAAATGAGATTTAGAAACCTTGTCTGATTTCCTTTAGGTGATGTGGACACAGGCATGTGCCCACCGTCTCCTCTGGGAATGGAAGAGAATGTAAATGATTTTGGAACCAGAATCTGAGAATTCAGGTATCTATTTCTAGGTAGGCCTGTTGCATTGTCTGAAAACTGAATGTGCCAGTTATGCAATAACCAGAGTTCTTAAAATTCTTAAGGCAATGTAGTGCAGTCCCACATGGTGAAAAGAAAGAAAGATGGACCTTTGAATAGCCCAAGTTTGTCTATGCAGGAGAATAGTTTGGAACTCAGTCTTGGAAATTGGAAACTCAGATTTGGGTCTATCTCTGTGACTTTGGGCAAATGACTTCACCTTTCTGCATTCCTGTTCCCTGCTCTGCACCTGGCAGTACTGGCAGCGGGAGGCCCACGTCACAGAATCACCTGAATTCCTATCCTGGTTCTACCAATTCCTGGTTGTGCATGGCCTTGGTTAAGTTCTGCTGTGATTCTGTTTCTTCATTAGGAAATCTTTTTAACCTTTGCTTGTTTATGTATTTGTTTATTTGATGCTAAGGCTCGAACCCAGTGCCTCACACATGCTAGGCAAGTGCTCGGCAAGTGCTCTACTACTGAGCTACAACCTTGGCCTCCCATTATGAAATCTTAATATCTACCTTAATGTGCTGTCATTGGCACTAAACAGGTTGATCCATAGTGCCTGGCATGTAAGGAGCTCTATATGTATTTAATATTATTATGTTGCAAAGATTAAATATGAGAACACAGAAATGCACTAAGCCTGATGTCTGACAAATGGTTGCTATCTAAATTTTAGTTATTTGTATTAATTCTTGTGTTTCTTTTCATTTTTAGTTTGTTTTGTTTTGTTTCTGTTTTATGTTGCCTAGGCTGGTCCTGCACTCAGATGATCCTTCTGAGTAGTTAGAAGGACTGGTGTGAGCCACTGTGCCAGAATTGTGTTTAATGTTACTCAGTATCATTGAAACAGAATGAATGCCCTGAAACGTAATGTTAAACTTTATGCTATTCCACTTAGGCAAAAATAAAGTTCTGAAATTTGATTAAATATCAAACTGGCCACCAGCAAGGAAAGTACAACCCCAAAGCAAAGCAGTCAGTTCTAAGAGATCCCAAACTCTGGTTGCCTGGTTGCTTCCCTTTGGTTGGGGATGTCCTGCTTACACACAGTCTGCAACCTGTCTGGCCATCTGAGCATGTATGACCTCTCCTCCTTCTTAATCTTTAACTTAAGGACCCATTTTTCTGCTCAAAAGAAGTGCAACCAAATATTCCTTAGTTTTTAAAGCAAGTTGAGAATCTAAAAGAGATGGTCACTGGAAGTTAGCTTTCCAAGAAGGTATTTATTCAGTTTCTCTTGTTAGTGTTTCAGACTGCATTTAATGGGGCTTGGTAACAGTATCCTCTTGATCTCTGTGGCAGTTAGTGTGAGCCATGCAGGGATTTTCTTTCCCAACTTTTCACACACTCAGAAACTGGACTTGTTTGGCATGTGGTATAAGATGATCCCAAGTGTGCTGAGCATCTACACACTTTCTCAGTCTTGGCACTTTAACATTAATTATTTCCAAGGATCTATCTGTCTCAGATAACAAGCTTGAAGAACACTTTAAAGAATTCCTTGGAGGGCTGGGGATGTGGCTCAAGCGGTAGCGTGCTCGCCTGGCATGTGTGCGGCCCGGGTTTGATCCTCAGCACCACATACAAACAAAGATGTTGTGTCCGCCAAGAACTGAGAAATAAATATTGAAAAATTCTCTCTCTCTCTCTCTCTCTCTCTCTCTCTCTAAAAAAAAAAAAAAAAAAAAAATCCTTGGATATAGAGCTTTATAATGAGAACAAAATTATTCTAAGAATGACCATGAATATAGTCACTTAGAATGAGTATTCATATTAGCAAAGAACCATCTGCGATTTAACTACCGGTTAAAACTGGTTTTGTCCCTGGGAATGCTAATCTTCTGCATATCTAAGGTGAGCTTCCTTCCCTCTGTTGTTATCCAAGGAAAATCACAATACCATTCTTTGAGTCTAGACTCAGATTTTGATTCCTTATCAACCCACAGCTTCAGGCAGCTACTTCCAACCAGTTAGACCTGGCGCATGATTGACACGTGAACTGACACACACATATACACACCACACATGGCAAACGCACTCCCACATACACAGAAGCTGTCAGAGTAGTGGTCTTAACCTAGGTTAGCCTCACTGCGGAGCCAATCAGTTCTCCAGTGTGGTGCCACTTAGGAAATGTCCCAGTCCACTTCTAGTTCTTTCTCCAGTACCTCACCTTTCTGTAATCTCTACATCCCTCACTCTTCCTGGTCCCATCATAATGCAAATTAAAAATGGTCAATTCTTGTTTTGATCTGACTACAGACACTTCTCAGTGTCTCTCACTTCGTGCTCAGACCTTCATCTACTGGATTTTATAGCTCTAACAGCTGCTTTTCTTAATTTATTGATGCAGGTCTAAGACAGGCAGCAAAGGAAGCTCAGCCACCTTCAATAAACTCCAGGTTAAAATGTTTTGGGCAGCTGCCCCCTACCTGGGAACTGTCTCTCCTATTTGGGGCAGGAGGAGGGTTTCTATAGATCATCTGGCTTTTGGCAGGAAGATAATAACTTCCATGCTGAGTGACACCTGAAAAATTCCTCCCACATTTTAGAGGTCAGTAAAAAACCACAAGATTGGATTTCTCTTCTGGGTATTTTTTTGTTGTTTTTGTTTTTTTTTGTGTGTGTGTTTAGCTATTTCCTCCTCACTTTATGTGGTTTTGATGCCATAATAATTCATGTGTGTATCACTGAGGAACCATTATTTTTGTTATTATTTCAGATTTAAGAGCAGCAGATTCCTTTTGTTTAAATGGATCTGGTTTCTGCCAAACTATATACATTGCCTCCACAAGAATCTAGGAGTTCAACCTGCCTCCTCCTGGCTGGTGTGATTCTGCTCCCCTGGCCTTTCTTCAACCCAGACCTCAAAAGAGTCAGCAGCTTCCTTGATGGCTGTTTTCTGCTCCTGCACTCTGGCCTCATGACAAAATGATTTAAGTAATTTGCGTTTCCCACAGAAATGATGTCACACTGTTCTCAAGTACTAACTCTTCATTGATGTGATCCCAAAGACAACATTAAATCAATTAATCTTAACATATATCACAACCAATTCATTGCACATTATGGTAACTTTTAAAAATCCCAAGAGAACCAGGAAAATCCATCAACATATTCACATGTGATATAGTAACTAAAAAAATTTGAGGTTTTGTTATTTCTGCTTCATTTTTTTTAATATTTATTTTTTAGTTGTAGGTGGACACAATACCTTTATTTTCTTTTTATGTGGTGCTGAAGTTCAAACCCAGTGCCTCACACTTCTAGGTGAGCCCTCTACCTCTGAGCCACAACCCCAGCCCTCTGCTTCATTTTTTTTAAAAGATGAGAGAGAGAGAGAGAGAGAGAGAGAGAGAGAGAGAGAGAGAGAGAGAGAGAATTTTTTAATATTTATTTATTTTTTTAAGTTTTTGGCGGACACAACATCTTTGTTGGTATGTGGTGCTGAGGATCGAACCTGGGCCGCAAGCATGCCAGGCGAGCGCGCTACCGCTTGAGCCACATCTCCAGCCCCTCTGCTTCATTTTTAACTGCACCAAATTCCACTATCATGAGCTAGGAGGGCTTCTTTGGGACAGTTTTATGGACATTTGAACAGATTTCTGATGAGCTATTGAATTTCTTGAAGGCCAGTAGGATAAGCTCATTCAATATTTGTCGGTTTTTTAGACTTTTTCCTCATGATAGATTTACTTAGAGAATACATATATGAAAACAGCTACAAGTAACTGGGTATTTAATAAGGAATTATCTTTACTTTACAGGTAGGAAACTGAGATATGGACAGGTAAGATTTTTGCCTGAGGCCACACAGCTAGTTAATGGTATAGCCCAGATTTCAGCCCAGGACATGGAATTCAAGGAAGTACATGATGTAATAAATGAAACAACAGACAAAGGTCCAAACATTAGATTGGAACTGCTGGGTAGCATGTTCATGTCTGTTGTCAGTTTTCTGTAAAGTGAGGTGGTATCTGACTAGGTCAATTCTAGTTGCCTTCTCTGGTAAGGAATGTCTGTCTGTCTTCATGGTGCTCTTAGTTTTCTCCGAGTTTCCCACTCTGCCTTGTTTGCACACAGTATACTTCATTTATAATATTAAAACAAATTGTACCACTCATATATTTGATGGTCAAATAGCTTGGTAATAGCTATTTTTGAATTTTTTACTTAATAAGTATTTTATAACCCTTTAAAAAAAATATCAAATATAACCATTAGTACTTTACAGGGAGGTGGGAGTGGGACAAGAGAGATGATAGTAAAGTCTCACCAAGCCAAAACCTTTTTTCCTTGTCCCAACCTAACTTATGCAGTACCAAAATGTCCTTCCCTTTTTTAAGTTTAAGGGTGGGGGGGAAGCATTAACAGTGTGGAGTTGCTAAGTATATAGAATACCCAAAAACACATTTCAGAATTTCTGGGTTTCTTTTCTACCCCCCAAATTTTCATTTACCTTTGGCTCATTTAAATAATTATAAAAACAGCCACATTGTTGAATCTCATTAAAAATCCTAATTTCCAGATGTTGTTATCAATATAGAAGATTTGAAAAGATAATAATGCTTCCCCATTCTAACCAAGTTATCTAAGCAAAATAGAAAATAGCTTTTCTAAAATTAGACATGTTCTTTTCCAGACAGGCATGTGTTTAGTTCTCACTCTTTTCTTCTTGTAGTTATTTGCATCCTAACAGTTGTGGTTTAATATAAAAATAATTGCATTATCACCTTTCATCCTTAAGTGCTGGATAAAATAATACATTTCATGATCCCCCCAGGAAGCTCTTAGGGAGTGCCACATGCTGCCCATCTGTGAAGGAGGAGAAACCCTTTACTTCTTTGAAAATAGTATATTAATACCATTAACCTCCTTCTACACAGGGTTATGTTTTAGCCTATTTTATAAAGCTTGGCTCTATGGAATTCTTCAAATAAATTGAAGGAAGTCTTATCCTTATGAAATCTTACTTGGAACTGAACCTCCTGAAAATAAATTTTAGGTTTGATGTTTTCTTTCTCTAACAGGCCGTGGAAATAGCAAGGTGGTTGGGTCTTGCTGATCTGCACTCTCTCCACGGTGTTTGGGGCGACTCCATGAGGAATAGTGAATTCAAATGAGCCAGGCACAGAAAGACAAGCTCCCACTCTTATGTGGAATCTCAAGACTTTGACCTCATAAAAGTAGAGAGTAGATTGGTGGTGACCTGCAGCAAGGAAAAATGGGGAAAGGGAGAGATGGCCCAAGGCTGATCAATGGGTACTAAGCTACAGCCAGATAGGAGCAAGGAGTTCTGGTGTGCTGTTGCACAATAAGGTATTTATCAATAATGATAATATGCTACACATTTCAAAAAATCTAGAAGAAAGGAGCTGGAAAGTTTTCTCAAAGAAGTATAAGCTGGGCACTATGGTGCATGTCTGAAATCCCTCTGACTTGGGAGACGGAGGCAAAAAGATCACAAGTTGGAGGCCAGCCTCAGCAACTTAGCAAGACCCTGTCTTAATTAGGGTTCAGATGTATCTCAGTGGTAATGCAACCCTGAGTTCAATCCCCAGCACAAAACAAAACAAAACAAAAGGGACGGGGTGGGGGGGGGGAAGAACAAGAAGATAGATGCTTGAGGAGATAAATATGTTTAATCTGAGTTTAACATTACATAATTGGGTATTGAACATTTCAGGTACCCCATTAATATGTGCAACATTTTTTATACCTTTATTTTATTCATTTATTTTTATGTGGTGCTGAGGATTGAACCCAGGGCCTTGTACCTGTGAGGCAAGCACTCTACTGCCGAGCCACAACCCCAGCCTCTAATATGTGCAATATTTTATGTACAAATTCAAAAAAAAAAAAATTAAGAGAAAGAGAAAGAGAGACAATTTTTTAATGTATATATTTTTTATTTTTTAGTTTTCAGTGGATACAACATCTTTATTATTTTTATGTGGTGCTAAGGATCGAACCCAGCGCTCCGCGTATGCCAGGAAAGCGTGCTACTGCTTGAGCCACAACCCCAGCCCATCAAAAACAAATTTTTAAAAAGTAAAAATAAAATATGATTAATAGTTTTAAAAGAATAGTGCCTTCAGTAGCTCACAACATAGCCACTGATCTGCACTCTCTGCACTGTGTTTGCGGCAATTCCATGAGGAATAGTGTATTTGAATGAGCCAGGCACTTTCTACTGGGCATTTCAACCCTAAATGACCTGGCCTCTCAATTAAACATAATACTTTCTCTATTGAGATGACTAATAGGCAATTATTGGTAAATTGGAAGAGAAACACATTCTGATTTTCCCATCTTTTGTTAAGATGTGGATATGTGAGTAGAAACAAGAAAAAGGTACCAAATGCTATTTGAAGCCTCCTGGTGGTTTTATCCTTTAATTAAGGAAAGCTAAAAATACCTCCTGGTGGTTACCAACTTTTCTAGAGCCTGACATGTCTCAAGTATATATCTAAATGTCTTGAGTATATATCTAAATGTAATCACCTTTTTCTTAAAAAAAAAAAAACTTCTTAATGTTAATTTCTCAAAGTTAATAATTAAGCATATGTTGTATATTTTCAATAAATATTATTCAGTAATGATGGAGACACAGAAAATTAAAAAAGGATTCACTTAAAATGGATTCTAGTAAAGTCGTGATATGACTTCACTGCTCTTTCAGGTGTGTTGTCAAAGAATTCTGAAATTTGTGCATGATCTAAGCACAGGTGTATTTAAAAAAAAAACAGGACATCTGTTTTCTAAATCTACCATTGATCCTGTCTTTTTAAGGTCACCGGGGAAATCCTTAAATCATCATAAACTGACAATGATGGTTTTCCACTATTCACACCCAACACCCCCAGGGTAACTCCACTATGCTGACAAAAATGCATAGAATGCAGAGCAAATGAGACC
Source organism: Spermophilus citellus (assembly GCF_964194105.1). NCBI lineage: Eukaryota > Metazoa > Chordata > Mammalia > Rodentia > Sciuridae > Spermophilus > Spermophilus citellus. Next base: position 121,893,505 of record NC_138189.1, read on the forward strand.
AGAAATCTGGAGCTATCTATTCTTTGCCCAGGAATGAATCTAGGAAATCAAGGAATCTTAATTGAGAAAATTAGAAATAATTCATTTAAAATGGGGACCCCTGCTATGTGGTCCCCGCTCTGTGTTTGGGCACAAAAAAAATTACACTGAAATTATGTGCTATAGGAGTCTACTGTGAAAGTTTCTTTGTGTTGTTGCAGAAGTTCTTAGTGTGACTATTGTCAGCAATTATGCTATTCGGTCCCAAGCCATGTTCCAACCAGCTTTGAGCAACTTGGCTCTGAAATTTGTTGTATTTGACTTTATACTGATAATATTAGCACTACTTATGCCTGTCTACCACCTCCTAGTGCATCGCATGAGTTAGGTGATTATCCAGAAATGTTGAGAGATGTCGACTCAGAATTGCCATTATTCTCATGCAGTGACTTTGCTGAGAGACCAAATTGTAGATAGAAATGACATTTTAAGTGTGCATTAGATTAGCAATTATTCTACTCCCAGGTTATTCAATAAAATCATTCAAAAATTATTTACCTTTTTTTTTCACTGAAATTTATACATTCTGTTAGCATTTAAATGCCTGAACTACCACCCCTAGTGGTAGAGCTAATTGGGCAATTAACTTGGGGGAAGCTCACTTTTTAACCTTACAATTAACAACAGTGGTAAATGCATTAGAAAACTCCAAGGGAGAGTACAAATGCAAAATAGGCGCTTGATTGTATTTCAGAAACTGTGCAAAGAGTGCTCAGAGATTTGGGAAGCTCTGGTGTTGCTTTCTTGTAGCTTGAATAGTGGAAATTGCTCAAATTTCAGACCCTGGTAGAAATAATGAGCCAATATGGCTCAAGAACTATCAGAAAGATTCATTACCCATCACAAATCATAGCAGTTCCCAACAAAATACATTCAACAGAATAAATTCTGGTCTTTCACTGAAAGAAAATCTCAGTGTATCACGAATCATAGAAACACTGAGGAAAATGTATGTCTCCCTGAAAGAGTACAGGGAGAACATAACAGAAATTTGCGTTTTCTTCAAGAATCAATTAGATAATTAGCATTAATTTTCCAGGCAAATCTATTGCTGTATGTGGCTTACAAGCTCAAGTGGCCAGTTGCAAAACTTTTTATTTACCTCTTTCACATGCTAGTCGACTATTGGTTGTTATTGTTTTTGTTTTTTTTTTGAGAACTCCTCAGTTTTCCCATCTATAAAATGGAGATTATATTGGTTTTCAATTGCTGTATTACAAGTTAAGCAATTTAAAGCAACACCTATTTTCTCAGAGTTCTTAATTTAGGTCAGCAGTTCAGAGCTGGCATGACTGGTTTGTCTGCTGAAGTCTCTCAAAGTGGAAATCAGAGTGATACCTGTGGTTTGAGGTTTTATTACCTGCACAGAATTTTGAACTACAGCATTATAAGGACCCTAGAAACATGATGAAATATGTTGCTCCTTATTTGAACACCCGACAGAAAACAGAAACACCAGGACCATAGTCAACAAACTCATGAAACCCAATTTTTAGCTTATTTGCTGGAAATTGATCAATTAGTTTAAATTATTTAAAAACCCTGCAGTTATATTAAAAAAAAAAAAAAGAAAGAAAGAAAAGAAGAAGAGGAGGAGGAGGACCAGGGTATCATTCCTGCTGCAATTCAAGCCCGCCTATAATGTGGTATAAAATGAAATATGGTCTCTATATTGTTCTTTTTTTTCCCTTTTCTTTCTTTTTTTTTAAACTTTTTAATAAGAAAAATGCATCAGAGTAGTTATACCTTAAATACAGATTTTCCAAAAAGAATTCTTTTGATTCTACCCATGCTCTGAATATAAAACAAATACTTCAAATGCTCCATTCATATCAAGGCCTTTATGCCCCTTTCTCCCTCCTGACAGCTCCAGTCTTGAAGAGGTAATATTATGCAACTTGCTGATGCAGCTTCAACAGGAAACACTTCTCACAGGCTGTGGGAAGAAAGACACCTAAGGGGTTAACTGTAATATTTTGCAAATTGAGGCAAGTGGAGAAAAATACATTAGCATAAGAAAAGGTAGCCTTAGGGGGATTTTTCCACTCAAATGTTTGGTACTGAGAGTTCTATGTTACCAAGGAGGAGGCTAGAGAAGAAAACCCTAGTGTCTACAAATTCTCCAAATGCACAGCCACTGTATTCATTCTACCGGTGAGAAAGACCCAGGGTTATAGAGATGGAAAAAGGGTTCTTTCTAGTAAAGAGAGCTAAAATTGGATATACTAAGAAAAGCATCCTGGTGTATGATAATAACGCAAGAGGATTCCACAGGGATCAATTCTAAAAAGATTTCCTAAGCATGTCAGGACTAGACAAGTGGTTTGAGATTAACAGTGAACATCTTAAGCAACAATTTTGATATTTAACTAAAATGCACCTCAAATGTCTGTAATGAATTAACTCAAATTTAACAGATCTTTCTCATTTCAGAAGTTGTGTTTAACTCACAGTATTTGAATGTAGTGTTTTCCTTTTAGTAATGCCTACACTAATTTAAATATTGCTTTGCAGAAAGTATCCAATTTGGAGCTATAATTATTTTTGTTAGTTGAAAATATTCAAAATAGGTATGAAAGGTTTGCATTAATTTCCTTAAAATACTGCAAATTAGTTAACTGTTTCTATGAATATGTTAAATTTTTATTAATTTATATTATATTTTTGTGGTGCTAGGGATTGAGCATGCTAGACAAAACACTGAGCTACATCCCCAGATGAATTAGTTGTAATTTTATTTTATTTTTAAATCGTTGATAGATAGTTATTTTATTTATTTATTTATATATGGTGCTGAGAATTGAACCCAGTGCCTCACACATTCCAGGCAAGCTCGCTACCGCTGAGCCCCAGTCCCAGCCCTATAATTTTATTTTTAATTAATTACTTTATTGGTACTGGAATGAACCCAGGGGTGCTTTACCATTGAGCTACAACCCCATTTCCTTTTATTTTTTATTTTGAGACAGGGTCTCACTAAGTTGCTTAGGGCCTTGCTAAATTGCTGAGATTGGCTTTGAATTCATGATCCTCCTGCCTCAGTCTCCCAAGTCATTGTTATTTTTGAATTTTTATATATTTGTTTTTTTAGTGTTGGGAATTCAACTCAGGGCCTCACACATGCTAGGCAAGTGCTCTACCACTGAACTATATTCCCAGGCCTGAATTCATTTTTTATTTTATTCTTTATTATAATTACTAATACATAGTCATTGTACAAATTAATATTTCAAAGTGATACTTCCATACATCCATATATTATCCTTTGATCACATCCACCTTCCCTCTTCCTTTTCCCCTCCCATCTCCCTCCCCACTTCCACTTCCCTAATAGTCCCTTGTCTACTTTCAGGGCATTATTTCCTGGTTTCCATGTATGAGAGAGAATATTTGATACTTTTCTTTCTGTGTCTGGCTTATTTCATGTCACATGATGACTTCTAGTTCCATCCATTTTCCTGCAAATCACATGATTTTGTCCTTCTTTATTGCTAATAATACTCCAGTGCATGTATACCACATTTTGTTTATCCATTTATCTGTTGATGGGCACCTAGGCTGATTCCATAACCTGACCATTGGGACCAGTGTGCTGCAATGACCATGAAGGTACAGGTATCTCTTTTGTTTGCAGACTTCATTTCCTTTGGGTAAATACCAAGGAGTGGGATTGCTGGATCTTACGGTAGATCTAATTTTATTTATTGAGAAACCTCCATACTATTCTCCATAGTGGCTATACTAGTTTACACTCCCACCAACAGTGTAAATGTCCCTTTTCCTCATATTTTCACCAGCCTTTGTTATTTTTTGTTTTTGATAATAGTCACTGAATTAGCCTTTTTATTTTTCTCAATATTTATTTATTTTTCCACATTTTTTAAATCAGTGCATTATAGTTATATATAATAATAATGGGATTTATTGTTACTTATTCATGAATGTACACAATATACTATAATTTGGCCAATATCACTCCCCAGCATTTCTCTCCTCCCTCTTCTTCTATCCCCATATCTCTTTCCTCTACTGATCTCCCTTTGATTTTCATAGATCCCTGGGTCCCCCACCTTTTCTCTGAATCAGTTTTTAAATCAGTCTTTTCCTATTCTTATGAATTACTAACCAGTAAAAAAATAAATTGATTTATTTGATTCTGAATTTCATTAGGTTTCACATCACAGTGAGCATGTCTGTCTAAATAAATCAAGATAGAAAAAGGGCAGGTTATTTTAGATCATATAACTTTTCTGAAATTATCTACTGATATCTATAGGAAAGATGGGGGGAAAAAGATGTTTTATTTTGTTTCTAAGAAAGATCTTTCCTAAGAAGATGTAGTTTTGGGTTATGAAAAAACTGGAAGCATGCTGGGTGTGGTGGGCATGGCCTGTGATCCCAGCAACTAGGGAGGCTGGGCAAATTCAAGACCAGTCTCTACAATTTAGCAAAACCAGCTCAAAAAATAAAAAGGGTGGGGCTGTAGCTCAGGAGGAAAGCACCCCTGGGGTCAATCCTCAGTATGGAAAAAAATGGTGGGGGGCATTAATAGTTCAAGATCAAAAGTTTTCCAAGTCCTGGAGATGTTTTGCAGATGCTGATAATTAAATTATGTAGAAGTTAATGGATATAGTCCATTTGCAGGGAATCATGTCAAGAATTGATTGAGGAAACAAAGTTACACCATGATCTTTCCATTATATGCAGATTATTACTTTCACATTTTCTGTGGAGTAGTGGGGGCAACCCTGCATTCAAATCTTGTTCCTTTTCTGTGTGGACATTCTAGAGATCAAGTTTCAGGTCTTTAACCTGGATAAGGTAACATAAAGAAACAATTCAACTGGGCACTGTGGTGCACACCTATAATCCCAGTAGCTCAGGAGACTGAGGCAGGAGGATCACGAATTCAAAGTCAGCCTCAGCAATTTAGTGAGACCCTGAGCAACTCAGTGAAACCCTGTCTCTAAATAAAATGTAAGAAGGACTGGGGATGTGGCTCGGTGGTTAAGTGCCTCTGCAGTCAATAAGCAAAATCTTTCTAAACCAAAGCTTAAGGGAAAAGGAAGAAAAAAAGGGAAGAGAAAAACAAACTAAAGCTAGCAGTAGGTCATTCCTTTGATGATAACATTTTCATAATCTGACTTGCTACTTTTGGGGATGTTACAAATCTGGCATCTTATATCAATGTAAATAAAGATGCAATCTAAAACTGAAGTGAATTACTCTTTGATAATTTTTATCATAGTTTCCCAGCCCCTTTATGGAAAACTGAGAAATGAGTATAGACTCATACCCTTTTCAACATAAATCTGACACCCTTATTTCCCATATTTATTTCCAAGATATGCCACTCACTGGATGGATCCTGGGGAGGAGGAGTTGGTCCATAGAGGTCATTCATTCAGTAATGAAAGATCATTTCAGTACACATGGGAGAATATGGGAATTATTTTTTAATGTGGAAAGTGGTACCAAACTCCTAAATATTTTGTCAGTACTCTTATTATATGCTTTCTGAAGGGTGTTTCCAGATCTACCCCTGACCAAAGGTGTCTCAAATCCAGCACTTTCTTATTCTATTGCCACCACATTTTTAAATTCTAGGGCAAGAAGGTAAAGAGAAGAATGCTAGACTGTTATGGTCTAAATGACAAATAGTAGTTTAGAATGCCTGCTTATTCATGGAGTCCTAAAGGTATCAAGGGGCTTGAAAGCCAGGAACTTGACCATCCTTGTCCGCAACACCTTCTTTTCACAGATAGGGAAATTAAAGCACATTGGATCATATCTATTTTAATTCTTATACTTCTTATGTTGGTACCTTGGACTGATGGTACATTTATTTTCTTCCTTTTACAGCGTGGAGAACTAACACTTGAAGCTATTAATAAAGTAAACCATAGATATCAAAACCCATGGTAAGTCTCTCTCTCTCTCTCTCTCTCTCTCTCTCTCTCTCTCTCTCTCTCTCTCTCTCTCAATATATATATATACATACATATGTGTGTGTGTGTATTTTTTGAGGGGTGGTGCTAGGGATTGAACTCAGGACCTCATGCATGCTAGGTAAGCACTCTTATACTGAGCTACATCTCTAGCCCTCCAAATCTGTTTTAAATTAATGAGTTTCCTTCCTAAATTAGTAGCAGGTTTTTTTTTTCAACTTCTGAAAATATACTACCACTTTATTTCTTTTTATTTCACATAGATTAGATGGTTAAGATTATAAACTTTATTCCTACTAGACAGGATAAACTTTCACTATCACCAGGTTTAATTAAGGGAAGGAAGGAGTAAAGCAAGCATTCGAAAAAGAAACTGTCAGAATATAGTAAAGATACACAAACCTGCAGCTCTTAAGAACAGCAACTCAATGACCAGGTTAGCTTCAGCTCTATAAATAATGGGGAAACTATTAACTTTTTTGGTTAAAAAATTCATTTCATGCTGTTGGCCTAGAAACCATAATAGAAGGTAACCTTGGTTAATAAACATAATCCTATTGGAGTCACATAAAGACTTGAATTCATGCTGTCTTAAGGTAATGTCAAACCAAAATAAAACATGTCCAGCTCAAGGCATGGTAAATTAACGGGAAAAGAGCAAAAGGCTGGGCTTGTCAATTAGATGGAACATAAAATTCAGATTCTAAGAGGGATCAATCAGCATTGCTCTTACTAGACTGCAGATTGAATACTGTCTCTATTATTATAGGTTTTGGGAGGTAAAGGTTTCTGGGGTCTACTTTACCTCATTTTTAATTTTTGAAGGATACAGTTCAGTTATTTAGCATGTGCAAAATTATTGTATTTTAGTCCCTTTCTGCTGTACTCCAACAACATAAACTGCACAGACTAAAGACAAGACTTCAAAGTTCACGTCAATAGCCTATTACAAGTCAGGCAGGGTAGCATACTCCTGTTAAGACCAATCACTAGGGAGGCTGAGGCAGGAACATAGTGAGTTCAAGGCTGACCTCAGAAATTTAGTGAGATTCTGTTTCAAAACAAAAAATAAAAAGGGCTGGAATCCCAGTGACTTAGGAGGCTGAGGCAGGAGAATCGCGAGTTCAAATCCAGCCTTAGCAACTTAGTGAGGCCCTAAGCAACTTAGTGAGACCCTATCTCTATAAAATATAATAAATGGTTGAAGATGTAGCTCAATGGTTAAGGGCCCCTGGGTTCAATCTCTAGCATTACCCCCCCCCCCCAAAAAAAAAGGACTGGAGAGGTAGCTCAATGGTAAATAGACCCTGAGTTCAACCCCCAGTACCACAAAAACAAAATGAACAAACAGCCTATCAGGTACTAATTCCAGAATAATAAGAGGTTCCACTGGGCAATTCATGTAACTTGTTAAGCATATTCCACATATAAAGCTAAATAGAATAGTTAAACTTTATTGTATGAAAAGCACGTTCTCACTAAGATATTCTACTTTGTTTAAATGAGATTGTTGGTATCTACTGAAAATACCCTATCAAATATTTTCAAGCAAAGAAAAGCATTAAAAATCACTAGAAATCAAGGAAATTATAACAAGTGTTGGTGATAAAAGTGTGAAAATTTGCTACATTTATTTTTTTTATTTATTTTTTTTTTAAAGAGAGAGTGAGAGAGGAGAGAGAGAATTTTCAATATTTATTTTTTAGTTCTGGGCGGACACACCATCTTTGTTGGTATGTGGTGCTGAGGATCCAACCCGGGCCGCACGCATGCCAGGTGAGCGCGCCACCGCTTGAGCCACATCCCAGCCCCAACATTTATTTAAATATTAAAAAATTTGTTGGGAAGTGTTTGAGAAACATTGAAGCTTTGAATATTTTCTCTGGATAAAAGAATATTGGTGTGGGCTGGGGATGTGGCTCAAGCGGTAGCGCGCTCGCCTGGCATGCGTGCGACCCGGGTTCGATCCTCAGCACCACATACCAACAAAGATGTTGTGTCCGCCGAAAACTAAAAAATAAATATTTAAAAAAATTCTCTCTCTCTCTCTCTCTCTCTCTCTCTCTCTCTCTCTCTCTCTAAAAAAAAAAGAATATTGGTGAATGCTCATTTCTGGGATTATGCTGTGAATTATACCAGCTCATGGGGATAAAAAATGCTTATAAAAAACTACTTGTACTCAGGGAACTATAGATTTAAGTTGGGAAATTGGATTTAAGTAAAAGAAGAAAAACAGCAAAATCAATTTGTATGTGTTGAATGCTGTGTTAGCTTTCTATTACTATTACAAATACCTGAGATTATCAGCTTATCTTGGTTCATAGTTCTAGAGGTTCCAGAACATGATCAGTTGGCCCTGTGCATCACGGCGGGGAGTATGTGGTAGAATAAAGTCATTTACCTCATGGCCAGGACGTGAAAAAAGGAATAAGGGACCGGGTCCGAAACCCTCTTCAGTCCACGCCCCTGATGACCAGAGACATCCCACTAGGCTCCATCTTTTTTGTTGTTGGTACTAGGGATCAAACCCAGAGTCTTGCACATGCTGAGCCTGCACTCTACCCCTGAGCTGCACCCCAGGCCTGAGCTCCACCTCTGAAAGGCATCACCGGCCCAGGACCACTGCTTTAACTTGAGGGCCTTTAGGGGACACTTACCCAAACTATAGCAAATTCCAAATTATTAATGAGGACAATAAGCTATAGCTAGAAAAACTTAATTTTAAAAAATGTTAACACCCCCACCCCAGACTCTGGTAGGTGTCCTATTTCTAAGAAGTCAGACACTGCTTTTCTCCTGAGACTCTAAACACCCATGCCTTTGGAAGGCTTTCTGCCCATTCTGGGCTGGCAAGACACTTTTGAATAGGTTGCTAGCTCTGTAGGCTCAGGTGTGCCCCACCCCTTGTGTACTCTCAGTTGGATTGAGGCCAGGACAGTGTTTGTCCTCCCAGCCAGTGTTCATGCTCCATTCTCAGTCAGCAGCATTTACTCAGTTAATTCAGCACTGCCTTTGTTGAAAACACTGCTAGAATCTATAGTCACAATGTTGAACAGGCCAGGTTCAGCACACACCCTTCTTGGAACTTGTATTCTAGGGGAGGGGAGAGACATTCAATCAACTTGCAGCTTCTAAAAAAAATTATACGTTCTTAATAACTTTATGTGTGTGTGTGTGTGTGTGTGTGTGTGTGTGTGTGTAGCCAGGAACTAAGGGTGCTTTTTAATTTTTTAAATTATAAATATAATTTGTGCTTGTGGCAACAAATTCAATAGTACAGAGATAGATTAAGAAAAAGTTAATAGTCTACCCCAGTTCATCCAGTTCAGGATAAAACAGTTCAGTACAAAAAGTATTTATTGGATGTAAGAGATTTTCCTGGTGAACCAACCTTGGCTGAGGATTGGAGAAGTGTTCTCTGAGGAAGTGAACTGGTATTTGCTTTGGATTAAGCTTTGCTTTACTTAACCCAAGCAGACTTTCCAGTATGCTTATCTTGTTATGACTTATCTCCTCTTATACATTAGTTTATGTAAATTATGAATTTGGCCTGTTATCAAGGTGATATTGAAAAGGTGACTGTAAGATCCACTCCCTAAAAAGAATGCTTACCCACTGTTGGTGGCACTATCTATGGAAATCAGTATGGAGTACCTCAGAAGACTAGGTATGGACCTACCATATGACCCAGGTATACCACTCCTCAATATTTATCCAAAACAATTAAAGTCAGCATACTATAGCAAAACATTCATACCCATGAAAATAGCAGCTCAATCCACTATAGTCAAGTTATGGAGCCAGCCTCAGTGTCAAAAGACGGGTGGATAAAGAAAATGTGGTATTTATACACAATGGGGTTCTACTCAGCTATAAAGAAGAAAGGGGTTCTACTCAGCCTACGTCATTTGTAGGACAGTGGATAGGACGGGAGAACATCATGCTAAGTAAAACAATCCAGTCTTGGAAAGTCAAGGGTCATATGTTTTATTTCATATGTGGAAGCTGCTAGGGCGAGGGATCTATAAAAATAGAAGAGAGACCAGCAAAGTAGAAGAAGATTGGTGGTGGGGAAAGAGAGGAAAGAAAAGGGAAGTATTGGAGAGTGAAAATGGCCAAATTATGTTAGGTGCAGATGTGAAGATATAACAATGTGTGTGTGTATGTGTGTGTGTGTGTGTGTGTGTGTGTGTGTGTGTGTATCATTTGTGGCAGCGGGAAGGATGTGAGCCAAGCCCTGAGGTGGGAAAATGGGACATCAGATTAGGCCCTGGGCTGCTGGTCTACGGAAAGCAACAGGGTGGGTGGTAAGATAAAGTCAGATTTTGCAGAACTTTGTGGACCAGTTTAGAGAATTTGGGTTTTACTCTGAAAGGAAAAAGAATTCACTGGAAGGCTTAAAATAGGAAGCAATATGATCCATTTTTTTGTTGTTGTTTGTTTTTGTTAAGATCACTCTGGACTGTTGGAGTGCTTATGGAGAATGGTGACAGAGGCAATTGTAGAAACTCTTTGATTTACACAGGTGTGTCTTGAGTTTTCAATGAGCTTTCAAAGGGGGAAGGGAGAAGACTTGAGTTGAGCTTTTAAAGAAAGATAGGCTTAAATAAATGAAGAAAGGAGGAGACAATGTTTATCGTAATGATGGGGAGTAAGCCTGTATGTGGACAGCAATCCAATGAAGCAGATTTAACATTATTTTGGTGTTTCAGGTAAAGAATTTGAATTTCAGACGTGGCACACGACCAAGGATCACTTGGCTAATATTTCAGCCGAAGGTGATTAATTGCATTGATCTGGGTTGGGATCTAGCCTTGGACATTTTTAGCAGAGCTCTCTAAGCAAATGGAATGTGCATCCAGAACTGAGAACCGCTAGTTAAGACTGAGAAAAGAAGGGGACTGAGCCTTGGGGTTGGGGAACTGAGCCTTGGTGGTGCTCAATTGTGCATAAGATAAATGGGAAACATAGAGAGAGGAAAAGGAGCTTAGAAGTAGGTCCCTTGAGACAACAGAGGGTATAGGAGCCAGTAAAGGCCCTTTTTTGTATTTTTATTTAGAGACAGGGTCTCGAGCTAAGTTGCTGAGGCTGGCTTTGAACTCGTGATCCTCCTGCCTCAGCCTCCCGAGCTGCTGGGTTTACAGGGAGGCTTACACAGTTTTTAAGAGGTGCATTTAAGAGAAAACAGAGAAATCAAGGAGAACAATAGCAGATAAATACTTGAATGTGATCAGTGTCCTCAGAAAAACAATATAGGAAGATTAGAACAATTTGAGTCAACATCAACAGTGCTAAATAATGTTCATCTATTGACATAATGGAGGCAAGAGTCCAATCTGTTTTCAAGATGAGAAATTCAATAGAGGACAATTACAGGATTTCCTCCATTCTAAGGCATACTTTAAAAATTTTAATTTAATTGAAGTCAGGGTGAATTTTATAATAGTTGTTTATAAATATAGTACTTCTTTTTTTCTCCTCTTATACAAAGCTGTATTGAATCAATGGTGTGTTACACAATTTATTGCATTTTAAAGACCAATAAAGATATACTTTAGCAAATATGAAGCAATGGCCTGGTGTGTGCCAGATGCTCAGAATTTTCAATTTTAAGCAGGATCCTTACTCTCAAGTTACTCAAGATGAGGATTTTTAGTACAGTATACACCAATGGAGAATGATTATAGTAACTGAGTGTGGGGTAACTTTTTTTTTTCTTCTGAATTAAAGTAAACATACTCTGTTTTAAATATCTCAAGTTTCTCTAGATATGTGACCAGATGATTTACTCATTTTCATATTCTGTTTGCAATTGGAAATTTTCCAACACATACATTCAGTATTTCTAATTTCAACAAGAAGGATAAAAACCATAAATAGAAAATACAGGAACAGTTCCCAGTCCAATTAAGAGAGATCACAAGAGAATGTACTGGCAAACAATGAATTTAAGAGTTATGGGATTCTCTGGGAGCTATACACCATCATCAAAAGACCCACCCTACCCTGTAGGCTTTTAACAAATAATGGGAAAGGCAGACTTCAGGAATACCTTTCTTTCTCTTATTTTCTGATATGAGAGAGAACATTTTTATAAAAAATTTTTCATAGGAGAGGTTGTGTTAGTTAGCTTTCTATAACAGTGACAAAATAACTGAGACAATACACTTAAAAGGAAGAAAGATTTCAGAAGTTTCAGTCTATGATAATTTAGCCTTGTTGCTTGGGCATGTAGCAATATAGAACACCAGTACTGGAATGTGGAGGAGAGGAGGCCTGTTCATTTTCTGGTAGCTAGAAAGCAAAGAAAGAGACAGAAAGGGTCTGGGGTCCCAATATCCCCTGCAAGAGCATACTCCAAATGATCTTTCTCCCACTAGTCCCTACCTCTTAAATTTAGGTTCTACCAACTCCCAATAGCACCATGGGTTAGAGACCAAGTCTTTAACACAAGGGTCTTCAAGATCCAAATATAGCAAGGTCTGAGTCATTGAACTCTAGAAAATTATTACTTCCAGGGATCAAAACTTCTTTAGCTAGCTGGAATATAACTTTTCATTTTGGTGATTATAAAAGTATTGTGTTCTTAAATAGCTGAGCATGAGCTTCATCTCAAAGATAGAGTGTTTCTCTAAAGTTACATTGAGTTAAAAGTAGGCAAGTTTGGAAAGAGACAACGTTGCTGTAGTTCTTCTTATTAATTCCATAAAATCTTTTCAAGTTTTGTCCTTTTCAAACAAAAAATAAGTAGAAATGACAGGTTGGTAAATTTTACTTTTTCTTCCATAGTGCATTGATTTTCTTTACCTCAGAGATATAAGTCTAACCTTTAAAGTTAAAATATCAAACCAACAATTCCAAACTGCCCACATATTAGAGACAATGTGTTTTCCTGCCATACAAAGCAAATAGATTCTGGGTTTCCCTGCCATTTTTACAAGTTGGAATGAAGAACTTAGACAGAAAGTACTTTTAGATATAGCCAATGCTAAATCTTACACTACTTCCTTCACTGTACACCTATAGTGAGTATCCATTAAAAAAATCCAAAAAACTATTGAAGGTAATGAAATCACTGGGCACTCTGGACTTTCATCCACACCTGATGTATTTCAGTTAGTCACCTACTTGAGGAAAGCACTCCAAGCAAGAAGAGCTCCCACATGGGAACTTGCCACCCTGCCCCACACCATACCATGTCCCATGGGTCTGACATAAACTCTGCAGGTCTAGCATTGTTCTCTGTAGGCATTTTTTTTTTTTTTTTGCATATGCTTTTTTCCCTACCTGGAATAGCTTAAACTTCCTCACAAAACAACCCCCTCCACATGTGTCTTTGATTTGTTGATAAGATCAGGAATTCAGTACTTGTTTTTCATCAGTGGTTATCTATTAAGCACATACTATGTAGCAGATATTAAGCAAAGCCTTTGGGAAATAAAGATAAATAATAAGATGGTACTTGTCATCAAGAAACTCATAATAGACAGGAAAAATAAATTAGGATATGATAATGGCAGTTTAATCCAATAGGTTAAGGTTGAATGGGAAGCTGTATGCCATAGCAGCTCACAGTAGGAAACATCTCTAGTTCTCTGGAAGTCTATATTTGTGCTTCAAAACACATACTCTCTCCTTTGTGAATCTTTTAAGTTCCTATGGGTCTGCCCTTCTAACTCCATTTTTAAGACTACAACGCAACTCCGTTGCAAGTTGATCTTCCCCATGGGACTGTGAGGCATGGAAATATTTTGTTTTTTTTCTTTCCCTTTCATTTAATCCAGTGCTTGGCATCTACAAGGCACTCGACATAAGGCGTTACTTGCACAATTGGGTATAAAAGTCAAATCCCAGCTCTTATAACAGCACAAATTGGTAAGAGTTCAGTTGAGAAGTGAATGAGGACTTCCTGAGACAAGTCAAACTTAATCTGAATTTGAAAGGAACATTTTAGGAAAATGCCTAACTGCCTTCTTTTTACACATGCAAATGAAAGACTTGCTGAGATTATAAAATCAACAGAATTATCCACAGCAAACGAGGTTCTAATGTCATGTTATGACAAAGTTGCCTCCTTAAACTGAGGACTTCTGAGGTTTGCCACTTATTAGCCAATTTATAGATCTGTCTTGGAATAATGTCTTAAGAAACATCTCCAATTTCTGTGCACAGTCATTGTCACTGGGTGGAGGTTGGGGTGGGGGTTTGTCAAGATGGCTGCAGTTATAAGTAAGGGCCACCAACGTGCATGGCAGCCATGAATAGAAGAGAAGCAAGGACAGCCGCCCCTGACGTTTCATTTACTTGAGAGTCAGCAAGACGCGGTGTTCTCAGTGTTGACTCCCTGTCTTCTCTCTGTGGTGTGTCCTTTCCTAATCAGAGGACTCATTAGTGAGCACCCATGAGCAAGAGGCATGCAGTGCAGCCCAGTGAGGGAGCCCTGAATTGAGAATCAAGAAAGCTCATTGCACTAGGAATTTATCTTTCCCAAGGAAATAATAAAGAAGATGCACAGAGTTTAGCTAACAGAAGTCCAACTGTGTGTTAATAGTAATATAAAGTTAGAAATAACCTAATATCCCCCAAGTAGGGGATTATAAAGACAGATTTTGTGAGTTCAGATTCTAGCTTCACCACTTATTAGTGCTGAAACTTTGGACAAGTAATTTAAACTAGGTCCCGGTTTCCTAATCTACAAAATTATAATAATAGAATCTACTCCACAGGGTTATTCTATAGATTGTGTGTTATATATACAATACTTAGTACAATGCCTGGTACAAACTATGTGCTCAATAAATAGTATAATGATTTATCACTCCTAATAAAATACTTGTGAAAGTGAAAGAAGCAGCAATTCAAATGGGTCTCCAGGACAACAGACTAAACTGAAGCTATCTTGATCAAAGCAGGCCACTATTAATAAATATTACCTTTTAGTTAAATAAATGAGGTACATTGAAATAATGTTGTAAGTGCCTCTGTTAAAATTCATTTGTTGGGTGAAAACTATCAGTTATATAAAGACTAAATATGGTATAGAAAGTTCACACCACCTATTGAGTTGGTCCCCCAATAGAACAAAAAGTCCAAAAAAAAAAAAAATGAGAATGAAGTAAGGAAAAAATATGGAAATGGAGATCAACTAAAATTTCTAATATCTGACTAATAAAAGAACTGGAAAGAGATCAGAGAAGACAGAAATAAGGAGATCAATCTTTCAAGAAACTTTCTCAGAAGGAAATGACATGAATTCCAGATTGAAATCTTCTACCTAATGTGAATGAAAAACAAAGAAACAAACAATAAAACTCAAAACACCATATTGAGGCATTTCATTGAAAAACTTCATGATACAGGGATAAAGAGACAAATCTTCCAGAGGAAAAGTAGGATGTCCACAAGGGACACATGGTATCACATATCACATCATCAGCCAGACTGGCCTTTACAAGACACTGGGCAATGACTTCCATAACTGATAGAAAATGACTTTCAACCTAGAATTCCAGACTCAGCCAAGGAGCAAGTGGGAAGACAGAAAAAGAGGCATTTTTCAGACATGTAGGTACTACTAAAAATAAATGAGTATTTTTCTCAGGAAGCTAGGATATTTCTAGCAAGACAAGCAGGTAAAACAAGAAAAAAGAAAGGGATCCAACTGGGCACAGTAGCGCTCATCTGTAATCCCAGTGGCTAGGGAGACTGAGGCAGGAGGATGTCAGTTCAAAGCCAGCCTCAGCAATTTAGTGAGGCCCTGTCTAAAAAAATAGAGATATCTAATCTAGGAAAGAAGGTACCTACAAAGGTGACAAAGGGAATTTCCAAGACAATGTTCAAGGAAGGCATAAGAATATAGCCAATTCTGGGGCCCAGAGAACCATCAGTTCCAATGGGAACAGGCAGGTAGGAGAGCTACAGACAGTGCTTACTGTATAGAGACAGTGGGTTACATTCCAGAAGAACCTAATGGACTAAAGGTGGTTTTGGTGAAGAGAATGTTGGGACGGGTAGTAAGTAGGAAGGAAAGAGAAATATTTTTTATTATAAGCATTTTGTACTAGTTATCCATATTACTACATATACTTAAATTGTTTTGTTGAAAATGAAAAAAAATACCATTTTAAATACGTGCATAATTTTTTTTTTCATAAAAACGACTATGGGAGAAATAGCAATATTCAGCTAGAATTTTAGTAGTTAGAATTCCTAAATTAAAAAAAAATATTAGTAATTTTCAATCTAAAACCAGGACTTTCCGTGCTAAAGAAACATTCATGGATCCAAATAAGCTAGACTTTTTGTTTATTAAGAAAGGTGCAAGGTGTGTCTTTATTTGACATTAGTTGGGTGGAATGTAGAAAATTGCCTGTTTTTTCTTCCATGAGAAATACTGCCAAAACCAGTTGTTAAACTAGCACAGACTTAATGACAGCAAGTGTTTAAAAATATATTGGTACATAAATGTGTGCTTGTTTTTTGGAGTTATTTTCCTTAAAACATCCATAAATCTTTTGAAGGTTTTTCTATTTTTAAGACTGCCAGTGACTGGCACATGGGTGGGATTTCCGCAAGCATTAAGTATAGCCAAGTTCTGCAATGTTTGACATCATCACCATTCATTCCTGCTTTGGCTTTTAGATTTGTTAACTAAAACCTTTCTTCCCACTTCCTTCTCCTGCGCCTCCTTCTCCCACCCTAGGCTCCTAATCATGGCAATTTCAGAGATTTTTATTATGTTCACCAATATCTACACAAGTGGTTTATGAAAGGTCAGTAATCATTAGCCTAATATCTACATGACCAGATGAAGCAACAGAATAAAAATATTTTCCATTTACTGTGTGCTACTCTCATTTTCTGCTTCTCATTCATTCCTTTAATTTTCCTCTTAAAAGTGGTCACTGTTGCAGGCTTTTATAATTGGAAGGGCATTTTTCTGGCTTTATGAAATTGAATAGATGATAATGAAATGAAAACAATCTGAACACTCATAACATACCTCATCTTTTTCTTTTTTCCTGTGTTCTTTTCAGTACATAAACTCTGTTTGCCTGAGCCTGACATTTTAGCTCAACCGTTTACTTCTAATTTGCAATCCATCTTTGATTTAATTGCCATAAACCATTTTGTGAGATCTAGTAGCTGTTTCCTGGAGAGCCCTGGTCTCCTGAAACATGCTCTAAGATCTTCTGAGACCCGAGATCCTGAAAAATTGTAGCTAATAGGCAGTGGTGGATAATTCCTCTTTCTTAAATATTTAGATGTCTGTATCAAAGAGTAACAGTTGAAGTTGGGCGCCTGTAATCCCACCAGCTCGGGAGAATAAGAAGGATTGCAAGTTCAAAGCCAGCCTCAGCAATTTAGTAAGACCTTGTATCAAAATAAAATATAACAAAAGGCTGGGGATGTGACTCAGTGGTTAAGCACCCCTGGGTTCAATTCCCCGTAGGAGTAAGTTCACATTCTGAAACTAAATTTTTCCCCAGCTGGGCATCCAGTGATAGACTAATAAGATTTCTTCTTAAGAATAGCAATATAGCTGGATACTCTGACACAGGCCTGTAATCCTTGTGGCTCAGGAGCCTGAGGCAGGAGGATCGAGAGTTCAAAGCCAGCCTCAGCAAAAGCAAGGTATAAGAAATTCAGTGAGATCCTGTCTCTAAATAAAATACAAAATAGGGCTGGGGATGTGGCTCAGTGATCCAGTGTCCCTGAGTTCAATCCCCAGTACTCCCCCGCCCACCCCAACCCCCCCCCCCAAAAAAAAAGAAAAAAGAATAGCAGTATGGTCTCTTCTTTGGCTAACTTTTCTT
The DNA here is from genome assembly GCF_964194105.1 of Spermophilus citellus. Classification (NCBI taxonomy): domain Eukaryota; kingdom Metazoa; phylum Chordata; class Mammalia; order Rodentia; family Sciuridae; genus Spermophilus; species Spermophilus citellus. The sequence goes on from NC_138189.1 coordinate 121,911,308, forward strand.
ATAAAACAATACCTTTTTAAAATCAGTTGTATCTTGTCCTTTTGATATATGTGCTCCATCCTGACATGAGAAGTATCCATTTATTCAACATTTACTACATCTTCTCCCTCATGCCACCTACTATGGTTGCAGTGGATCAATCAGACTGTTTCTGTTCTGTCTTCCCTGATAGAATGTAAAGAAGGCAAGAATTGTGTCTGTCTCCTGAAACCTAGGGCTAGCACAGTGCCTGGCACATCGTTTTGGCTCTTGGGTCTCTCTTGAATGGATAAATCAGTATCAATCACCTGTGTGGTAATTGTGACAACCATGGGAGTTCAGTAACAACCTGATGACAGTTGCAGCTTCCCAGGAAGTCTGCTCCCTTAGGGAAGGGTGTTTTGAAATCACTAATGCTCAGAAGGAAAGTTCTTGTCCAGTGTTTGTATTTTTCTTGGAGCTCCCTTTGTCTCTTCGATATTCAAAGAAGAAGAAATGCTCTTTTCTAACTACTTAGGTTTCTAGTCTTTGATGGGACCATTCTTTTATTCAGTGGATAAATCAATAAATTATTTTACAGCATTATTCTTCATGATAAAAAGCTTATCATGTAGTGGGGGGAAAAAAAGAGACAGATAATTCTGAAACATGATGATAGAGTGGCTGTGATGGAGCCCTAGGCATTGTGAATGTGACCCAGAGCAGAAGAGAGGAGGGCAGGCACAGGAAGCTCTCTGTGGAGGAGTCTGAAAAGTGAGGCTAGGTTAGTGGTGCCCGGAAGGACTGGTTCAAGAAGAGCGGACATAGTGGCAAAAGTCCGGAAGTGGCAAACAGCAGGAACTGATGCAAAAAATGTCTTTCAGTGCTGCTGGATCTGGCAGGGTCATGAATGGTGCAGGGCAGGTGAAGCCAGAAAAGCAGTCAGGGGCAAGTTAACTCTTGAGCTGATGAAGAACTTCAGGAAAGAGTTTAAATTTTATCCACCTGTCTTTTTACATGGTACCTGAAGCCATAAGTTCAGCTCTCCACTTTGAATAGAGGATGGATGTGAGGGGGCATCTGTTAGGGTGGCCCATGGTAATGATGATAACCTGGGAGAGTGGGGGTCAAGATGGAGAGGAAGAAACAGATTTTAGAATCATTAAAGGGTAAAATTAACAAGACTTAGGTGTTGGATATGGGGAATAAAAGTAATAATGGCTTCAATAACAACTCTGTGTTTCTAGCTGGAGTGAATGATTTCACGGGGGATGGATTCAGACTGAACATGTTCTCCATCCTTTAATGGAAGAAGCTGAGGAGATGATGAGCTTGCATGGATTTGAAGTATCTGGGGGACATCCAGTGACAGGCAGATGGACCCATGTGTGAAGCTAGATGAGAGGAGCTGTGTCTGTCATCATATTCAGGTCATAATTGAAAATATGTTGAGTGGATGAGAAAGAGAAGACCAGAGAAATAAGCGCAGAATTGTAGGGAATTCAAACCCTGATTGTTTGAAAAAAGAAGAAGAACTCTGAAAGAAGACAGCAGAAACACAGGAGAATCTGGAGGAGCAGTGTTCAGAGGTAAATAAGGTGTGCACTGAACAGTGTCCACTGTAGAAAATAGGGAGGATGTCACTGGAGACATAGGTGAGAGTAGAATAACATGGGGAAGAGAAAGGCGAAGAGAGGTGGTGGTTCGAATACGGTAGACTGTGGTGTGAATGGGAAGTGAAGTGAAATAAACAAGTACAGGCCATGGTTTTGAAAAATCTGGATGATGAAGAGAAGAAAATGTGAGCAGTAACTAGAGGCAGCTGAAGGACCAAGGCTGCTTAGATGTGAGAAGCTTTAACTAGAGACAGACTTGATGCTATGGAGTGGGTGGGGGCAGGGTTGATGCAGTACAGCTTCAAGGGTACAAGTAAATGTGGAGGCCTTGGATAGGAGAAAGCTCCCTCATTCCCAGAGAATAAAAGGAGGGAAGCAGGACTGGCTCATGTACGGAGGTGAAGATACTTGTATGTAGAAGTGGTTTGTGTGGTTGATGGTGGAACCTGATGGAGTTTCGTCCTGACGGCTTTGATGTTCTCCATGCAGGGGTGTGTATGTGTGTGTGTGTGTGTGTGTGTGTGTGTACGTAATTGTTTTCAATGGTGGTAAAATAGACACAGCATAAATTTTACTATTTTAATCATATGTCAGTCTACAATACAGTGGTCCATGAAGTCTGGTACAAGACTATCCTACCAAGGACCAATTAGATTAATGGGAATGGGAAGTAAGTAGGGACTTTGGAAAAATCAGGACAGTCTGGGACAGCTGGGAAAGGGAGTGGGAATGATGTGCATCAAGGACAAGCAAAAGAATTGGATCTCTGTTCTATAGAGTGCTGCAGGTCCACTGGGGGTCAGACTCCATGTGCTTGTCTCAGCAAGCTTACTTACTTATTCTATGGACAAGCTAAGCCACCTTGATATAGGGTCCAAGAAAAAGTGAGTTGGGCAACTGGGTAACTTTCAGCAAAAGTAAAACACAGTACACCTCATAGCATACAGCAAAATAAATTTCAGTTGGACTGAACAAGTAATTGCTTTAAAAGTGAGATGATAAAATGTGGAATGAAGTATACAGGAGCATTCATAGGATGTTTACGAAGTCTGCGCATCACTCCTGTTTTTTATTTCATCCAAGTGTGTGGAAACAGTACCAAGGACATAAGACATAGTTCCTGACCTCAAAGAGCTCATCATCTAGTTGGGGTAGGGATATAAGTAGATAAGGATACTGGAGCATGTTAAGATTCAGTGATAGAAATACTGGGGCTGGGGTTGTAGCTCAGTGGTAGAATGCTTGCCTAACATGTGTGAGACACTGGGGTTCAATCCTCAGCACCACATGTGAATAAATAAAAAATAAAAAAGATCCACCTAAGAGAGAGAGAGAGAGAGAGAGAGAGAGAGAGAGAAAGAAAGAAAACAAATACTGTGCTAGCAAATATTTATGGATTCTGCTTAAACACTGCTTGTTGCTGGGTTCAGATAACTTCATAAAGCTTACCACTGAGTGCAATGCCTGTTACAGTGGAAGGTATTTTGGAAGGTATGTTGGAAACACACATCGGAGAGTTTAGATTTTGAGCAAGGATCAGGAAGGCTCAGTAAGGTCACCTGAGTTCGAAGGCTGAGTTGGAGTTATCTTCTAGAACTGCTGGGTTTAGATTCCAAAATGCTGTTACTTTTAGAGATATGGAGTCTCATGTGTTTGGATGAATTCCTTTGGAGCACAATTACCACACATTTGACAATAAAAACTTTTGATTTCTAGTCTCTACAGCAATGTGTAAAGATGGTAGGGTTTATGCAGAATGCTGCTTGTTTTCTGTCTAGCAGCCTAAAGGCTAGCTCATTAAAATTCAAAGATGGATTACATAGTGGGTGGCAGAACAAATGTTTTCTTCACTGAGCAGAACTAAGGCCTTCAAGACATTTCTCCCAGAATCAAAGTCACTCTTTGCAGCTGTTCAGTAAGACACCACCCTCCCTGTCTCTGCACTGCACCCTACAGTGATGACAGCAAGAAAGAGAATAGGCAAGACTGATTCTAACATGACCTGACTTTGGAACTATGTACATATTTTACCTGATTCTAAAATAAATTATTTTAAACATAAAAAATTTCAAAACCCCAAATATGTTTCTAGTTGAAAGTTTAACCAAGAGAAAAGAATTATTCCGTGGGATTTTTGTTTTTTGTTTTTCTTGCTGTGCTAGGAATCAAACCCAGAGCCTCACACATGCTAGTCGAGTGCTTTACCACTGAGCTAAACCTCCAGCCCCCCAAGGGATTTAAAGCATGGTAATTTGAGTATAAGTCTTGTGGGTTATGCCCTAAGAACAAAAGAACAGCAAAAAGCTCAGTGAAAGTTTAGTCTTGTTTCTCTGGTTCTGTTATGGGTGCACTATGGAATAAAGCAAAGGTGATGTTCTTATTTAGTCATTCCTGCTTTGATTTAGGGCAAGATTTCCTAGAGTAGGGGAAAGGAAATACAGACGTTGAGAGAAAAGAGCTGAAAACAAACCCTGAATTTGATTAAAATATTTTATAGGTCTGCCTATCTTCATGTATGTGTGTGTGTGTGTGTGCGCGTGCACACACCACGTCTACATATATGAATGATTGTGTGTTTACAGTTTTTCATTACTCTGTTCACTATAAACCCTAGATATAGGGACCAATTCAGTAGCTGTCAGCTTCCTAAGTGCTCAGATTCTTCAAATACCTTTTCCATTAAACTAATTGGTGCTTCTTGGAGAAATGGCTGATTATGGATCTGGAGAAAGAAATTAAAAGAGGTGAGCTTGGAACATCTTGCCAGACCAGATAGCAAGGAAGACTACTAACAGTCCTATCTAAGGGTCATAGGAGCCAAACTTGAAAATATTTCCACCGGCCCCAAACAGGACAACTTGAACTATAAAGGTATAACTACAATGGATTAATAGGTCTCAGAGATACATGTCATATACATAAGTATTTATAAGTTCATAATATCACTCATAAAATATAACGTGGGCTGGTGGCACTCAGTGGTAGAGTGTGTGCAAGGCTTGGGTTCAGTCCCAGTATCACAACCCACATGACACAATAACTGAGTCACGTTGGATCATTCCAATGAACCAACTCATTGTTTTGAAAATGGTAAATAAGAGGAGAGAATGAAACATTAATACTACCTTTGAAACAAAAATAATGCCATTATATAAACAAAAATAAAACAGAGACTTTTTTTTTTAAAAAAAATCAAAGTAATTGAGTTAATCAATAAAGAAGGAATAAGAGAAATTAGTTTATCACCACCTTGCAAACCCTAATAAATCAATGAATGTAAGCACTTATCATCAATGGTTGTCAAAAGCTTCACAAGGAAAATAATCAGAAAAGATTGATACAAGAATATCCTACCACATGTAAACACATAAGAAGTGTTACGGGCTGAATAGCATCCACAGTACCTCAGAATGTGACTGTGTATGGAGACAGGGTCTTTAAGGAGTGATTAAGTTAAAAAGAGGTCATTCAAGAGGGTCCTAATCCCACACTAATGGTGGGATTTTATGAAGAAGAAATATGACAGATATCCTTATAAGGAGAAATTTTGGACATAGGCACAGAAGGACAACCATATAAAGACATAGGGAAAAGAAGCCATCTATAAGGCAAAGAGAGATCACGGAATGAACCAACCCTGCCAAAACCTTGACCTTGGACTTCTAGCTGCCAGAATTGTGAGAAAACACAAATGCTGCTGTTGAAGTCCCACAACTATGGTGCTTTGTTATGAGCCTAGCAGGCTCATGCAGTAGTCTTGTCCAACTCAGATCAAGCCTCTAGATCCAACCAAGAGTATATAGCAAATGACAGTGGAAAATGTTACATGGTTTCACGAAATGTCATCAGAAAAATATATTGTGGGAAATTGTATAGGATGAATGGCTTAGTTTCTTTAATGAATGAATCAGGAGAAGAAGAGATGAGAACTTATAAACTAAAAAACAGCAAAAAAAAAAAAAAAAAAAAACTTCAAGGACTCATCAATCAACCAGTTGCAAGGTATGTAACTTAATTAGATTGTTTCTAATAAGCTGTTAAAAAATCATAACATTTATTAAACGTAGACTTTTGAATGCTGAATAGTTGGTGACAATATTAAAGTTTAAGGATAAATAATGGCAGTGTGGTTATAGTAAGAAAAAGAGCTTTTAAATTTTATACCAGCCCTGTGTGTGTGTGTGTGTGTGTGTGTGTGTGTGTGTGTGTGTTAGTAAGACAAAGATAAAATGCATTTGGCTATAAATTGATGATTTTTGAAGTTGAGTGATGTGTACTGGGGAATCCTTGTATTATTTATTAGACACACATTTTATAATTTATTATATACATTCGTTTTTATCTTAAAATTTTTAAATGTAGCTAAAAGTAAATTGTATCAACTTTTAACCTTAATTAGTGAAGTTCAAGATTTATCATCTAGATAATAAACTTGTTGGAAACTAAATTGAATCGATATTGCACAGTTTCTCAACCAACTTTATCCCACGGCTACCAAGCAGCTTCAATAAAAATTGCTGTCCTTCTTTCCTTGTTGCTCTCTGATGCTCACACAAATAAGCAAGCCACGCCCAGGAAGTGACAGCACAGAGAAGCCCTAAACTGCTGGGTGGCCAGAACTTCCTGGATATCTTCTGTAAGATCTCCCGAATCTCTGGCAATGTCAGGGATTATATTCAACACTCTTTAATAGGTGACCCTAGACAATCTAACATGCTGCATTTCTGGTAAGATTTTGGATAACTGCCTCTGAGGCCATAGGCACGGCAAAACCTGAAGTGACAGTCATTTCATATAAATCATTTAAAAATACTGAGTGAAAATCAATCAGCACCTCTGTGCATTTCCACACCATGGATCGACTCTTGGCAGCGGTAACCTCTTGCAATATGTTATTCTGCACCAGAAGACAACGTTCGGGTTAGATTGCATAGCCCGTGCAATGAGAAGAAGCCCAGCTGGAGCCCAGAAGGGCAACCAGCAATGTGCTGGTGACATCACCATGGCAAGAATAGCATTTTTCACATTCTGGAGCACAGGAAAGACAATCTGGCAAATTAATGAAGTGCTCACTTAGGGTAATGTGAGACCTTTCATGTTTCAATTAATTCTTTACTTCACTATAGTGGTAGAATATTTAACAAGGCTTTCAAATAAAAATGGTCGTGTTTCCTAGGAAATAAAAGCAATAAATCAAACCCAAATAATCACAACCTGAGGTCTGAAGCATATGTGCGTGTAATTTACAGAACTGCACAGTCCTTTGATGCTCTCCTTATGGAAGAGAATCCGCACAAGTGGGCGTTTCCTTCTTAAAGGGAAACAAATATCCATACATTTTGTTATTTATCTCTGTCCTTTAAAAAGAGCACTAGAGCAACGTCTGAGATACATGCCCTGGAAATTTTGAAAGACTTTTGTCGTGCTTTCCCGAACACTTCTTTGGGAAGCAATTTCATTTTCAAGTTGGAAACAGTATAGGTGTCATACTAATGTGGGACTACACAATTTTGTTTGTAAGTTTAAATAATTCCTATCTACTTTTTCAAGATCGTTTGTGTCCATAGACATGCAGACCTATTCATAAAATGTTTTCAGACTGTTAATGATGTAAAACTGATGGATGACATTTTTGCTACTTGGGGAGGGAGGAAAATCCAAAGAAAGGATAAAAGATTAAAGCAGGGGCAGAAAATGATCTTCCAGGCCGGGAATGTAGCACAGTGGTAGAGCACTTGCCTAGACATGCACAAGGTCCTAGGTTCAATACCCAGCAGTGCAAAACAAAGCAAAAGCAAAAGCAAAATCTATCATATTTCATCATGAACAGTTACCCTCTTAACTTTACTCAATTTCTTAGTATCTATTTCACCCATTTATAGGTACAATAGTAAACAAGCAATTGTTTATTCACACCCTAGTTTTGTGCCTTTTTGCCATGTGTCTATATATTTTTAGTTTATTTAGCTGTAGATAAACACAATGCCTTTATGTTAATTAATTTTTATGTGGTGCTGAGGATTGAACCCAGTGCCTCACACATATTAGACAAGCATTGCACCTCTGAGCTACCCTCTCAGCCCCGCCATGTGTCTATATTACATAGGCTATGTGGGATCTATGTGGGATCTCCCAGAGGACCTGGTAAGGTGCATGCTTGCTCAATAAAATCTGGTTAAGACGTTTGTTGTCTGAAGACAGGAGTAACATCTATAGAGATCCCTTCTGGATCCTTGAGGCTATTAATTGCCTCAGATTGTCCTAACTAGTCAGCCCACTGTTACTTTGGGCCTTTATTTAATTAATGTATTTATTTTGCAAAGCTGGGTATGGAACCTAAGGACCCTTTGTCAACAAGTTACAACCCCAGCACTTTTTGTTTTTTGTTTTGTGGGAGGGTCTTGCTAAATTGCTGAGGTGAGCCTTGAACTTGTGATCCTCTTGACTCAGCTTCTCAAGCAGCTGGGATTAAGGTGTGTGCTACTACATCCAGCGAGACCTTTATTTTATACAGTTTAAGTGACCACTCAAAGGTAGAATCTCAATTTTTCCAGCTTCCTGAGGACAGGACATAAAACAAGTAAGCATAACACATGTTAGATAAATCTCTCTAAGCTCCTTGGGATTTTGATTACTAAAAATTAGCTTTTTTTTTATAAGCCTCTTTCTCTTTCCAATTCTGAGAATCTCTTGGGCAACAAATATTCAAGGATAAACTCCATTAACATTGAAAAATTTCTCTATTAATAATTGCTAAACATAGCTGCATATTTCTTTGGTTTGTTCAAATACAAATAAATATCAAAATAACCTAGTATTTTCAATAATCTCCATGACAGCTGTTGATCCAGGATCAAATAAGTGTTATCCCAGAGCATTAAGATTAAATGTTTAGAAATCAAGACACAACATTATCACGTACGGTTCCATGAAGGCAGAGAGAGTAAAGGAGGATAAACATGTAAGAAATCAGGCTGGTCTCAATGCAATCATGTCTAAGGCTGACCTGGAGCATCCCTAATTTCCTGTCCATTCTTTGTGGCCCTCCCCCTTTGGAATATGCTCTCTTGAGAAGGGTCAGGTAATGGTGCCATGTAGCACCTCTTCTGGGCTATGAGCACTAGCCGCCTGGTTTGGTTGTAGAATGAATGGCAGCTGCAGGGAGAGTGGAAGGGAGTATTTTTCTCAGCATGTCTGAAGTCATACCACACATGTGGCTGCCTGTGTCAACAGCAACCCCGACTCCATCTCTAAGGAAGGCCAATTTAGAAAAGGAAAATATGATGAAACACATCTTTGAAGACCCCATTGAGATTCCCTGGAAGATTCTGATTGAGGTATAGACTACTTCATAAATGTAAAAGATCCTTCAAAAATAGAGGTCTTGTTTTCTTGCAAATGTTCTGAGGTGAAAATAACAGGGAAAGAAGCTTGTCGGTCCAGAAAGCACAGACCTTGCCAAATGGTTTCTAAATGTATTCCTCAAAAATTTCCATGTGCCATTCGTGGCTTTTTTATACTTCCGGAAGTGGACAAAGCAGAAATCAATGATGCTGTTAGCAAACAAGCATGTAAGGAACAAACTTGCTGAGAAACTAGAGAGTCCTGCCTTTAGGTCACAGTCCAGATACAGCACTAGAAACAAGAGCAAGCCAGAAACACATGAATGCACAGAGGTGCATCACTTCAGGTTTCCACAAGGAAAATACAAAACCCCAAAGGGAAGTTTCCACCTAATTCTTCTATTTGAAACTCAAGTGAATAACTGTTACTGGCGTCTATATTAGGCGACTAGACTGACTGCACCTTAAACAATGACTTTTTTTAAACTGTGGAATTCAAAAAGACAGTAATCTAACCATTTATTGGAACTATTTTTAGATGGAACTCAGACGATGTGGGTCAGAAGAGAAATTGTTGTTCCTGGACATGATTGATGCTGGTGGTCAATAGTCCAGAATAACCACTTTATTTAAACCAGTTTGTTTTTTAACACTCTGAGGGTTCATTGAATTTGGTCATGAATCAAAGTGGCTGCCACACATCCATGGTGGTGGGCCTAGGCAGAGTCACCAAAGGCAGAAACATGGATGATCAAGCACAGTGCCACCTCTCGCAGGGCCCCTCTTCAGCCACCCAGAGTGTTTTCTCTGGCAGAAGTGTCCAAATGAAAGTCAAGTTGTCCCATCAGTTTCAGACAGTTATATAAGCAAGGCCCAGCCAGTCTTTTCTGAACTGAGTGCTAAATGAATATCATCATCTTCAGTCATTACTCTGCTGTCCAGCTGCTAGGAAAATACTGGTCATTTCTCAAATAACCAATGTCTTTTTATGAAAAATGTAGATATTGCTGTATTATAAAAATAATTCCAATAGTTTTTTAAATCAATGCCACCATGCTCTAATCCCTCTATTGAATGTAGTCATAGTCTCTCTTATTAGGGATAAAATATTTTTGTGTGTGGGTTTTTTTGTTTTGTTTTTTTGTTTTTGTTTAGTTGCAGGTAGACACAATATCTTTATTTTATATTTATGTGGTGCTGAGGATCTAACCCAGTGCCTCAAGCATGCTAGGTGAGTCCTCTGCCACTTAGCCACAACCCCAGCCTTTTGTGTGTGTTTTTATAGATACAAGTAAAATTGAAAATGTGTTCTATATCAGGAACTTTGTAGACATTAAGGAAACAAAAAACTAAAACATGGGCTTGGGGTGTAGCTCAGTGGTAGAGTAGCTGCCTAGCATGCATAAGGCCCTGGGTTCCATCCTCAGTACTGCAAAGAAGAGGAAACAGTTCCTTTCCTTTACTCACAGATTTAACTCAAGGTGAGTCAACATGATACCACCATACGTATTAGATATGACCAATGTTCTGTGGGAAAAAGGGGAGGGAATCATTGTGGACAGACATCAAGTGATGCTTTCCATTGCTTCTCGGGATTTGAGATTCCAGGGACATATGATATTCTGAATTTAGATCATAAAATATTTTAGCACTGAAGTGAGAACTAAATATATGTAACTAAGTATGTATTCTTTTGCAAACTAATTACTGCTTTTCTGATTTTTTTCATTAGAGCCTTATAGTTATACATAGTAATTTGGTTCATTTTGTCAAAATCATACATGCATGGAATTTAATTGACTCCATTTCAGGACCCATTCTTCCCTCTTTCTCTCTCCCCTCCCTCCCTCCCTCCCTCCCTCCCTCCCTCTCTCTCTCTCTCTCTTCCTCCCTTCCTCCCTCAGTTATCCTTCCTCTACTCCATTGATTTTCCTTTTACTCATTTGTTTATTTTTGCTTGGTGCTTTTACCTATCTATGTACAGAGGTGAAATTCCCTGTGGTATATTTATATATGCACATAGTGTGATTTGGTTTAATCCTCCCCTTTCCCTACCCTCCCTCCTTCCCCACTATGTCCTTCTCCTACTTCACTGATCTTCCCTATATCATTACGATATCTGATCCCCCCTCCCTTTTACCCTTATTTTGCTCTAGCTTCTGCATATGAGAGAAAACATTCAACCCTTGACTTTCTGACTCTGGCTTATCTCACATATGCTTCATTTCCATCTGTTCACCAGTAAATGCCATAATTTCATTCTTCTTTATGGCTGAGCAAAACTCTACCGTGTATATATAACACATTTTCTTTATTTATAGAATTACTTCTATAAAACATTAAAGAAAAGTGGCACATTTGCATGAAATGGTTTTCTCATTCATTATTAATCAAGCTAATCTAAACCATTAGCAACACCTGTTCCATACCTTCTAACCATCAGGTATTTTGCCCTTTATACACTCTTAAAATTATTCCCAGCTATATAGCTGCATTTGTAAATAGTAAAACTGAATAAATTCACCAACAAGTAAAAGACTGTAGGGAGCTACTCCTTTGTTCTTGGGAGAGAAAAAGGAGGTTATCGAAGCAGGTGGGTGGGATGGGAATAGAGAGAAGTAGATGATCTGTAAATTCACTAGGTCTGCTCCCTCCCTCCCCTGCATCCCCCCCGCCCCCCGCACCCCCTTCCTCCCCCCCTTATTCCTCTATCCTCTGAGATTAGTTGTCAGCTACATGTCAGGCAAGGTAAAAGTTTTGGGATTCCAACATGAGACACATTCTGAACCCTTTGAAGAGCATTGATTTGGATGGATAGAATGTGCTGAGCTAGAAATTTCAGAATATTCTAATAGTTTTAATAAAGCGAGTCAAATATCGTGAATTATTGGAAGAAAGAAAAGGCACTGGTTCACAGCAATGAGGAAAGTCTGGCTTGATTTTATGTTTTCATGTTTTGGCAGGGCTGGGGATGGAACCCTGGGTCTCTCACCTACTAGGGAAGCACTCTGCCACTTAGCTACATCCCAGTCCCAAGGTGACATTTCAAGCTCCATCTTGATAAAGGAGGAGGGAGGGGAATGAATAACAGCTGAGGGAACAGGCTGAAGATCTGAAAGAGCAGCTTCTTTAGTGTTCTCAGAATCCAATGAGGAAGGAAGGAGGAAGGGCCCTGTGTGTCTGAGAGCAGGGATGGGCTGAGGAGAGCAGGCCAGGAGGCCCATCAGTCAGACCATTTTAAGAAAGAAAAGAAAAAAACAAACAGCAACAACCGTGACCCTAACCCTAAGCCTAACTAAGGAGTCTGGACTTTATTCTGGGGCCAGGGGATGTCAGTGAAGGGTCTGCTGGAGAGTGCTTCCCTCCCACCCAGGGAGCCTGATCCTAACGCATGGGAAGGGAGTGGGAATGCCTCGCCCTCTGGCTTCCTTCAGCTCTCAGCTCAGGCGTGACCTCCTCTTCCCCTCCCACCTGCCCCAACAGCAAGAGAACTTCCAGGATTTTCAATTCCTCCTCTGCTTTTCTTTTGCCTCACAGAACCTCCCACACAAAATACTTGCTTGTTTCTTTGTCTTAATAGCTTGTCCTCCCAGGGCTGTGGTGCTGTGCCTGGTATACTCTATGTAAAGTGCTCACGTATTCCAGAGTGGGGAGCAGGGCTACAAACCTTGGTCCAAACCACTTGGTGCTGTAGTTTGGATCTCGAATGTCCCCAAGGGCCCACATATCAAAGGCTCAGGGCATGGTGCCCTGGGGACGTGATGGAATCTTTCAGAGGTAGAGGTGAGGTCTTTAGGTAATTGGGGGGCAGTGTCCTTAAGGAGAGTGTTGGGAACCCACCCCCTCCCTCTTGCTCTCTTTCACTTTCCAGTCATGAGGTACATGGTGCCACACACTTGCACCATGATGTGCTGCTTTGTCATAGGCCTAAAAACAGCAGTCCAGCCGATTATGGACTGGAACCTCTGAAACCATGAACTAAAATAAACCTTTTTTTCCCCTCTATGTAAGTGAATTATCTCAGGCATTTGTTACAGTAACAGAAAGTTGACTAACACATTTGGGAACTCACGAAACTGAGATTCTAGAAAGAGAATTTTGTGGTCACCAAGAGGCTGTGGCTTCCCAGGTCAAGGAATGACGGGAAAGAAGTTCCAAGAGACATTCTCAAACCTTCTGAGATGGCAAATCCTTACCTGTACCGTTCGTTTTCTGTCTCTTCCCTAGAGCTGGGTCTTTATATGGGAAGGCAGGGCTGAGGTAATGTTCTAATTTAAGGTTTTGGGAACCTAGCCAAGGATCTCACTGGAGAAAGAGAATGAAGCATAGAACTTTCCTCAAAAATATTGCCCAATGCCAGAGTTTGGAATCACAAAGTTGGTGTTTTATTAAATGCCCATTGGACCTCAAAATGGGCAGGCCATGACCTTCAGAACTCATGGGTCTCATGAGGTCCCAGCCTTAACAGCCACCTTCAACTTCCCAGCATTCTTCATGCTTGGCTCTGAAAGGACAGGAGGGGTGATCCTGATACATCAAGATTCTTTTTTGGGGGGTGGGTACCAGGAATTGAACTCAGGGGCACTTGACCACTGAGCCACGTTCCCAGCCCTATTTTGTACTTTTTTTAAGGACAGGGTCTCACTGAGTTACTTAGTGCCTCACTATTGCTGAGGCTGGCCTTGAACTTTCGGGATCCTTCTGCCTCAGTCTCCTGGGCTGTTGGGATTACAAGCTTGTGTCACTGCACCCAGTATCATCAAGGTTCTTTTTTTTTTAAATTTTTTTTAATTGTTGATAGACCTTTATTTGTTTATTTAAATGTGCTGCTAAGAATCTAATCCAGTGCCTCACACATACTAGGTAAGTGCGCTACCACTGAATTCCAGCCCCAGCCTCTCATCAAGCTTCCTAAGTGTCCATCTGATGGTTCTTTGCATCTCCAGCAACTGTCCAGTGATTTAGAGCAGGGAAGAGTCCAGAAACTTCTCAGAATGCTAGATGATGGGTCAGGCCTTTAGCTTTTTCAAGTTACTTGGCTGGAAATCACCTGAAGTCACCAGAGAAATACAAATCTCAACTCTGAAAACTCATGGCCTTGGTTCTAGACCTTTTCCCTTGGAGAACCAACCAGTTTATTCCTATTTCAGGCAACCCAAGCCGTTTATCCTGGATAAGCAAGGAAGACATGGTCGTGGTTTTATTGCCTGGAATATGAGTGATTACGAAGACTCCAATCAGAGAAATTCCAATCGGGCTCTTATGGTTAGGCAGGGTCAATCACCATTACCAAGAGTTTCCAAGCCTTCCAGGTTGCCAAAGCTACCAGAAAAGGAAGAGGTATGACCTGTTGTTTTTCTAAGCATCATAGAAAAAAAAAAAATCAGCCTGTTTTAACATACAAAGTCAAGAGTGTTGTTTAGTATTAATACTAACAGTTTTATAGCTCCTTTTAGCTTTCTCAAACCACGTTGTGATCTCTATTGGATTTCCATAGTAACATGTGTTCAGTGGATAGGTGGGTCTTTTTCCCATTTTACAGCTAAGGAAAACAAGCAGTTTCGTAGGCCAGTCCTTCCTTAGAATGGTTATTAATTGCCTGATTTAACCTGGAGAGAATGACCATCCCCTTGGTTTCCAAAGACTGAGAAAACAGTTTATAAAATGAACGCAAATCTGTAATTCCCTTTAAAAACCTCACAAACTCGTTAGCGTAGTAAGAATATACTAGTTCAAAATGGAAGTTTTCCCCTGCTTTGCCATCTAGGAAATCTTGGGCAAGTTGCATAATTTTCTTAAATTATTTTTTACAAGTCAGATAGGAATATTTGGGTATTGTTCTGAAAATTTTGTAGAGTTAAAATGAGAATCATGTAAAGTATATATTCATGTAAGTATATATTCAACCATGATTTCCTATGTATAGACCACTTTCCTATTTTAGCTTTCTGCATAATCCAATAGCACAACTACCTTTGTAGTCATTTAAATATTGTTTGACAGCAAATTTCCATGGTAGAAAAGGAGATAGATCAGATCCATTCAGAGACCCCTGTCCACACACAAAGAGTTGTCTTGCCCCATTGAAGAATCTTAACAACTCACTAGAATATTACTTACCCTGTGTCACCAGAGATCTGATTCCTCAGCAATTAACTACATCTATTTGAAAAATTCTGCTAGGGAGCCATAGTAGTCCTCCTTGGTAGGTCCTGACCCCAGGGACACTTTTATGGAAAAGGGAAGCAGTCCAGTCACTAACATTTCTCTGTGGTTTGAGTTCAATTCCTGGTATCCACCCCGCAAAAAAGAATCTTGATGTATCATGATCGCCCCTCATGTCCTTTCAGAGCCAAGAACAAAAAATGCTGGGAAGTTGAAGGTGGCTATTACGGCTGGGACCTCATGAGACCCATGAGTTCTGAAGGTCATGGCCTGCCCATTTTGAGGTCCAGTACCAAAAAAGAAGAAAAGAAAAAAAATGTTTAAAAGATTTATTTTAAAATTTCAAATTTACTGAGGACATTGCAAGAACTCCTCATATACCCTTCACCCAGACCTACAGTTGTTAATTTTATTTGGTTTAATGTTCTACCTCCCTCTCTCACCCCTACCTCTCTTTCTCTCTCTCTACATACACCCCTACCCACACCCACACCGACACACACTTGAGGGCTAATTGCAGATATGAGGCTATTTTATTCCTCAATACTTCAGGTTATTTTTCCTAAGAACAAGGCTGTTCTCTAACATAACCACAGTTACAATTTTAATATTCAGGAAATTTAACATTGATACATTAAAGTGCATAATAAAATTTTATTAATTGATCTTATATTTTCCCCTGATCCAGGTTTCATGCTAGGGTCATGCATTATATTTAGTTCTCACCCCTTTGGTCTTGCTCAGTTTGGAAGTTTCTCAGCCTTGGTCTTTTACCACACCCCCATTTTTGAAGATTACATGCTGGTTCTGTAGATTCTTTCTCAACATAGGTTTTTCTGATGTCTCCTCATGAGTGGATTCAGGTTGACAGGAAGCCCGGATCCATGGAGCATCATTTTCAATGCTTCACATCCAGATGCACCAGATGTGGGTTTAACTCAACATCCATGAAGGTAGTTGATCACTTGGTCCCACCTCTTCCCTTCTACAGATAAACAGAATACTGTGTCATTTGAGATCATCTTTTTCACCTAGGCTTTCTTCTAAATTTCCAGACATACATAAAAAACCTGTCTTCCAAGTCCACTTTTTGGACAATCCCAAAGAGTTGTGCATATTCAGTAAGTACTCACCAATACCCCTCAGTATAAATCCTCTCCTGGGAAAATAACTTGAAGCAAGTGTTCCCATGTATTCTAAAGCAAATAATGAATACCACACGTGGAAAGCCTCCAACATGGTGCCTCACCCTGGGCCATCAGGGAGTGGCAGCCATTAGCACTCTAACCTGAGATGCTGGTACATTTTTCACTTTTCCTCTCCAAGAGTGAGAAGCATGCATTGAAAGAAGTAAAACTTTATCTTAGGAGGGCCTGGGGGGAAATTTAAAAGCATAAACCTCTACCCTATCCCATGTTTTCATCTATTACAGAAATGGATGAAAACAGGGATGTTTTATATTCATGCTCATTTTTATTTTTTACTTAAAAACTGGAGTTTAGAACTTAATTATCTTTCTAAAAAAGTACAGTTGATGATATTTAACAGTATATATCATTCTTGTACACATTTACCCCAAATGCTTTTATGGATATTTTTAGAATTCAATTGGACAAATTACTTCTAAATTATTTTTTTTTTTGCCAATATCTCTTTTTAAAATCACAAAATGTCTCTCAAGTTCTATCTTCTATTTGTTATTTTCCCCTTTTGATTTTTGTTAACTTCTTTCTCCAAATTAGTAATAGCTATCTAAATGCAGGATTTATGGGCACATGATACTTTTAAAAACATCCACTTCTATTTTATTTCCTTGCTTGCAAATATTCTTACTCTCCTCCACCTCCATTGCAAAATATGGACATAAATATCAATGATTGATACATTCTTCCTCCACTCACTCACTCAGTGTGAGCTTAATAGTAATCTCACTGGGCGTGATGGCACATGCCTGTAATCCTAGCAGTTTGGGAGGCTGAGGCAGGATGATTGTTAAATTCAAAACTAGCCATAGCAATTTAGCAAGGCCCTAAGCAATTTAGTCAAACCCTGTGTCTAAATAAATAAATAGATAGATAGATAGATAGATAGATAGATAGATAGGCTGGGCTGGGCTCAGTGGTTAAGTGCCCCTGGGTTCAATCTCTAGTGCCAAAAAAAAAAAAAAAAAAAAGCTTCCGCAGCTAGTTGATGTTAGTCCAGGGATCTTGAGTGGCAAGGTACCAGAGAATCTGACAACAAACTGAATTTTGAGCTTTAGGAACAGAGAAGCAGAAAGGTGGTACATCTGAGATGTAAAGTCAGTTCAACTGCACTCTGTGCTCACTGGGCCTTGGAAAACTCATCTACCATGGGAAGGAAGGAGGTGGATGTTGGGTCCTCAGCCCTCAGTGAGAGTGGCAGAGAGCAGAGAATGAATGGGAGGAAAAGAAGTGAAGGTCGGTCAAGTAGACCTCTCTAGAAAATCCCTAGTTATCAAAGGAGAGAAACTAGGGTTTATTATAGGTGAAACTTTTTTTTAAAAAAACTCTTTCAGTAGAAAAAGTCAGCAGAATGAGAACTAAAGATGAGAGAGAATGAGATAACTGAGTTCCAAGTTCCCAAAACACAGAGGAAGATGTACAACTCTAGGAATTCACACACAACTGTAGGGATGAATCTTTATAGGAAGGGAACTTTTTTCTTCCACTTTTAATGATGTTACCTCCTTCCTTTTCATCTATTATGGTTTAGATGTCTCACACAAAAGCTCATATGAGACAATGCAAGAATATTCAGAGGCGCATTGATTGGATTATGATAGTTTTAACTGATCAATGGATTAATCCACTGATATGGATTAACCGGGTGGTAACTATGGGTAGAGTGGATGGTAACTATAGGTGAGCAGGAGGAAGTACGTCACTGGGGGTGTATTTGGGGTTTATATTTTCTCTCTGGTGAGCAAAGCTTTCCCTGCTTCCTGATTGTCATGTCATGTGCTGTTTCCTACTGCCACATACTTCTGCCATGATGTTCTGCCTCACCTCGGGCCCAGAGCTATGGAGTTGGCCATCTATGCACTGAACCTCTGAAACCATGAGCCAAAATAAAGTTTTCCTCCTCTATGCTGTTCTTGTCAGGTCTTTTGTTCACAAGGATGAAAAAGACAAGCCAAAACTTCAACTAAGGGTTGTTTCCTTTGTTTTCCAACTCTTCTCTGCAGCACATATTCAGACTGTGTGACTTGTGAAAAGGATAACAGTACTATTTACTATGTGAAAACTCTTTGCTTGAAAGTCTACTTCTTATAACTTGGAATGACTATTCAGATCCTACCCAACTCTCCTATATTGGATCATTCTAAGTGTTACTGGACTGATCTCTTCTATAACTTTATCAGTCAGAGATCTCCAGAGAACCAATGAGATGCATGTGTGTATGTGTTTGGAGAGTGAAGGAGAGAGGTGTTTTATAAGGAACTGGTTTAATTTAACAAATCCAAAATTTGCAGGGAAGGCCAGCAGGCTGGAGACACAGGGAAGAGGTGATATTGCAATTTGGATGAAGGCTGTCTTGGGGCAGAATTACCTCTTTTTTAGAGCATCTATTTTTTCTCTCCTAAGTCCTTCAAGTGAATGGGTGAAGTCCACCCACTTTATAGAGGGTAATCTGTTTATTCAAAGTTTACTGATTTAAATATTTTTATCTTAAAAAATATCTTCCTAGTAGCATCCAGACTAGCCTTTGACCAAAGACTTAGTATTGTGGTCAAGCCCAGCTGACACATAAAATCCACCATCACAGTGTCATTCTCACCCAGTTGAGAGGATTAAATGAAAGAATCCAGGCACCAGGGAACCAAAATGTGCTGACGGTGTACATGTATATTTAAGACCTTTATTGATGGCACACTTTTAAAAAACTGCTTCAGGGAACATGGAAAACACTTGAAATTTTCAACCAAAAAGGATTTTGAAATACCTAATATAACTTCTCCCTAGAATCTTTAAGATAACCTAACAAAGTATGCCATTCTTTGGTACAGAAGTTACATTCAATGGCATATTTCTTCTTGGGATAATATATTAGCAAAGTAACTCATCCCTTTTCTTAGTAAATATTTTTTAATACTCCTTTATTACCCCAAAATAAAATTCAGAAAATATAAGTTAACAATTTATAACACACAAATGCAATCCCCTAGATTGTAATCCCCTGGATGTACTGTTTAAGAAGTAACATTTTATAGTATATTCTGATGCACCGCTGTGGTCTTTGGAGGGCCTGGGGGGGGCGGAATTTAAAAGCATAAACCTCTACAGAGTATCCCATGTTTTCATCCATTATAGAATTGGATGAAAATGGGGATGTTTTATATATAAAACATATATAAAGCTTTCCATGTAAAGCTGCTTGAGTGGTCTTTTACTTGGTACCGAGCATGCGGTACTTGGGTCTTCTCTTGGGAACTATCCCAGCATTCCCGTGTGTAGACTGCCCAAGGCATGAGATCGCTGCCCTTGCTCTACTAGTGGGACAGGTCTCCTAGCTCAACCCATCAGGAAATAGACAGCCCACCCCCTATCTTATTTGATAAAGGACATTCCATGGAAAAGCTTTGATGTTGCCCCCTTATAAGTAAAGCAAGTGAGGACTCTCCCTCTCTTTCCAGTGTGGAAGTTCGATTCCTAAGATCAGAGAACCATCCTACCCCTGCTTTCTAAAATTACTTCTTGTGTCCTGTGGTTTCTTCGCATTTTCTCTTTTTTTAGCTTTTATTCCACAGTCGTGGGTGCAGGCAACACCATCAGAGTAGACAATATGATGAAGCAGGCTGGGCATGTAGCTCAATAGTAGAGCACTTGCACGTTTGTGTGCACACACATACACACAGAGAAAATACAATGAGGTGGACAGATGCTTACATCTGTACAAAGAATCTTTATGGATGTCACAGCTATAAATGAGAACTGTGGAGATGTACTGCACTGCTGACTTGAGTTCTATGAGTGCTGTGGCTGTTGGTAACGTGGTTTTCCACAAGTACTCAATTCTTTGTAAAGACCTAGTGAACAATTCTTGTTAAAATCTTTACAGAGTAAAACCTTCCCTTCATGTATACAACAGTTGCATCCCTGGAAAATTCAGTATATACCCAAATCATGTACAAAACACATTGTGCTTTTATGTAAAGCAGAACTCAATTCTCAGGTAAGATAATTTTTAAGAGGGTTTTTACCCACATGAATATCCAGCAGGGCATTTGAAGGTCTGCTGGTCCTGGGGCTATCTCACATGTTGCAGGACATTTCACGGGTCACCTTGCCCCCCACTCCTACATGCCATACAGTAGCCCTCACCTGTCAGTCTGCCAATCAAAAATGTCCCATTTCCAAAACACACCTGTGGAAAATCATTGATACATATAATGAACTTGTTTCTTATAAATGAGTCTCTAGATTTAATTAAATTCAACAAATCACATGCAGCACCAGGAAATGTTCAAGATAAATTCAAAAGGTTTATTGCACCAAATGCCACAGAAAAATTGATCAAAATAATACATGAACAAGTTTTAAGAAAAAATTTCCACACGTTGACATTGGTATCTATTCAGCTCATCAAAATTATAAAGTCCTATCAATTTCTCTTAATGGACTTTCAATAAGAATTCCCAGAATTTTCTCCTTATCTGCCTCAAATTTAAGCATATTGCAATCTCACTTCCTAGATATATGGTTCACCAAATTCTGACATTTAAAAGTTAACATTCAGAGGGGATGTTTGATTTAGGCAGAAATTATAATAAAATATCCCCCCAAGCAGAATTAAACAAAACAAATCGTTCACATTAACTAAGAAAAGCTAAAGACTTTTTTTTTTTCAATTTAATGGTGAAAGTATGCAAGAATGAAATGCTCCCTAAAGTACATATTAGTGGAAAAATCCAGACATTTAAAAGAATTTTGGGGTCACTTTATATTCTTTATATACAACCAACTCTAGTGAAGAACCTAAAAAGCTACAGACTAAATTTTTATAAAATCTGAGGACCTAATTATAAGAGCCCAAACAACAGTTTAGTATCATTTAGCAAGGGGGAAATTTCCTCCCTCCAAAAAAGTTAATTTTGAAAAATATGGTCAGTTTAAAAAGTTGCAATGTGTAAACGGCAGTTCCATGGGATGTGAAAAGATTATAGTTACTTTCATTAAAAAACAGCACACTTCAGAAAATGGATTTGAAGCCTGTACAAAAAGCTATTTAACACTGATAAAAATAAAATACTTTGGAATTATGCACAAGTATGGAAGCTACATTTCAAATTTTCATTGTCATGTTTAAAACATACGCAATTACCTTTACATTCATATCACTTATCAATTTATTAAAAATAAAACTGCAACATGCTAGAAAGAGGTCCATCACAGTAACATTCACATACTTCTGCTCTGTCATGCCTCACTAGCTTGCTTGAGAAAGCAAGATGCCACAAAAGTTACACTCAACAGGTAAGACTTAAAAGTTGAAGAAACCCTAAAGTTGGAATCCTGTCAACTGAGGTAGATTTCTTTATTTTTTTTAATTTTTATTTTTTTCTTGAGGTGGGCATGGGAGCAGGTGGGATCCCTCCAACTGTTCAGCTGAGACAGAATGAAGTCACGGGGTGGTCTGTGATGTGCGAGCAGTTGTCTCTCAACACAATCCCATGAGATTTTTTTCCTTTTTTGCTTCTAGGAAGAGGTTGAATTTAAGACAAAGACTTGCATGTTAAATATTAAAGGAGGCTTTAAAAAAAGAGCAGCAACATTCTTGGTGTGTTTTTGTAGGCGATAGATATGAGGATTCGGCTCTGACAGGAATCCTGAGTGTCACTGAGATGACCCCGACCTGTGACCCACTTGTAGCTTCCCAATAGGTGAGTTTTGGAATATTAGATCAAGAGGCAAATTAAATTTTCGCAGGCATTGAGGAGCTGGGTTAAATTTTTTATGTATGGGATTGAGAATCAGTCACTTAAAGCTCAATTTTCCCCGTAAGGGTCTGATTTTCAGCACGACACAACGCCCACATCAGAACTGAAC
Source organism: Spermophilus citellus (assembly GCF_964194105.1). NCBI lineage: Eukaryota > Metazoa > Chordata > Mammalia > Rodentia > Sciuridae > Spermophilus > Spermophilus citellus. The sequence continues at coordinate 121,933,457 of NC_138189.1, forward strand.
TGATTTTGAATCAGGTTATTTTCTATGAAACCCTGGAAGGTGGTGACTGAGGCAAGGTGCCCACAACATGTAAACAAGGAGAAGGGAACCAGAGGGGAATGCTTTAAGCTGGTGCAGACGGAAGAGCTGTAATGACAGCTTTGACAATTTATTCACATGCAAGGAAAAGCAAGTGCAAGTGGGCTGAGCTACAGGTGGGGTTCATTTTCCTTCCGTAACGAAACAGCAAACAATGATGTCACAGAACCCGAGAATTGAAAACACCAAACTCCAATGTTAGGCAAAAGGAAATGGAAAACTTCAATTTTGCGAAACCAAGACATAAAATGCAAATTAAAGATCTCCAGAACCTTGAAGCACCCATCTACTTTCACAGCACAAAGGAGAAAGAGGAAGGTAGCAGTTCTGACCTATTCCTAATAAATAAACAGTACAGCCATTCGCCTCCATTGGTACAGCTGTAGACGCTCTCAAATAATTAGACAATAATGAGAGACGAACTTATGGATAGGGTCAGGATTTTATCAAACATAAAATGTGAACTAATTCCAACCCATAAAAAAGAGGAAACCTCATATTCTTAGGAACAGAAGATTCACAGAAAGGGCTGAAATGCTAACAATGTTTTGCCTTATTACATTAGCTCCTGTCTTTTGACCATCATTTTTTAAATTTTTGAAGTGTTTTACTTTATCCTGGATGTCAGGACTTAGACTGTTTCATGGTCAGTAAACTAAGTTTCTTTAATATTAACAGACAATTGAAGTTGTTTTTAAGTGAATTGGACTACTAATTCTTTACTTTGGTAGGTTTTATAAAATGGTCAAGTCAATTTCTGGGAAGATGTTTTGAAAAGACATAGGGATTAAGAGGTGCAGAGATGATAATGTAAAAATTTAGGCCATGTATGAACCTTTTTCTTAATGTTCAAACTAATTGCTCTCACTGATCATCCTGAATTATTGCAGGTTTCATTTCTCATGGGGACAGCAGTGTCTTTAAAAGTATAAATAGTCATTTGTATAAACTATTCTAGGAAGAAAGTGGCTCTGGCTGGAAGAATTCACCCACAGAAACACTCTTGAGCTTATAGAAATAACTTTGGTAAATGGCCTCTCTTGAAAAGGCTGCTGAGAACTCTAAATCATAATGATAAAACATATGGCGTCAGACTATGCTTTGCTGCTACAAACTACATCTTGATGGGATCAGGATGCTACATTGACTCTTGGGTGTATTGCACCAGCAATCCATCTCTAACCTACCTGTGGCTGCATCTGAAACAAGGTAAACTCTGAAACATTTCCTACTGGAATGTTACATACACTGGTTACCTCCCTGCTCCAAAGTCACCCATCATCATTCTGCCCGACAGCACAAGGCAATCAGTACCAAATGCTGAGTGTTCAGTGTAGTGCTTACGTTTTCCCCCACCAGAAAGGCCACTCTCTCCCCTGATTGATTCATGGGTAACAAAGGCCTAAAGTGTTCCTGAAAATCACAAATGCCAGTATTTAGAGTAAACCTGTCTTCTCTTCCAATGAAGCATCCACTCAAAAGTAACAATGCAAAACAAACGGTGGAATGACTATTTGTTTGCTCTTCTCATGCTTTGGATGTCCCAGAGAGCTTATTCCTCTCTTCTTCAGTTGAGAATTTGTTTTTCTTATTCCAAGGAAGAACTGTCCTGAGCTTCAGCTTATAGGAGTATTTGAGCCACGTAAGGAGAATGAGTACTGGCAACAGCAGTCAGCAGCGGCAGGTCGTTAGATTCAATCCTGGGTGTTAAAAACAGAAAGGAAGGGTACTTAAAGTTTTATTTCTAGGGTTCAAGCTTGCTAGATTATCACTGAAAACAAATGAAAAAGTTAAAACAGATGAAAAGATCATAAGCTCTCCCAGGGCACACAACGAGGTGGGACAATGAGAAGGAGGTGCTGGAGCTGTGCTGCCTGAATGTGGGACATAAGGCCAATCCTCCTGCAGTAGGGTCACCAACTCCATTTACTTCAAGTCTCTCCCTGTTCTGGGTGGCCTATGTGACTCCATTCCCCCACAGTCTTCTCATTTCCCAAGGCCTACTGATTTGGCACCTAGGTTCAAGTTAGTCTTAGGAAAATGATGATGGCAGTTAACGTCTTCAGAAACCCTGGTGATCTCTGTTCAAGAAGTCATACAACTGAGATCCCCTCTGAACTCCTGAGCCACAGTGCTCTGAGAGCAAAGTGACACTAGTAAGAAGCATGAGTTTCAGGCAGACACAGCTCTGGTTGCCTCTCAAAGGAGAGACGGACACAGAACCGTCACTGGCTAAATGCTACCAGTTGTGGAGGAGGAAAAAAAAAAAAAGCTGTCCTGTTTCAGCCTGTGGAACCCGTCCTAGTTCTTTCCCTCGAATTCCACAAATTACAAATACAAAAACAGGAGCTGACATTACTTTGTGGAGTTTTCTATTCCTTCTCCAGTAAAGCCACCTACGAATCTCATTCAGGTGGACCATGCGTTTTCTAGAACTGGAGGTGCTGCTAGTGTCCTGGCCATGGCAGAAGGGGATATAAAGAGAGAGGATGAACAGGACAAGACCTAGAGAGGAATGCTGAGGGGAAAACATTCTTGCAGTTCTTCAGTGTTGATGGATGACTGTCAGCGTCAGGAACCAGGGGAAAGTCCTAGAAATTAGGGACTACACCTAGCAATAGGAAACCTTATGAAGCAGACTACAATATGAGTCTGGTAAGGAGTCATAAACCAAAACTAAGGGAAAGAAAACAAAGAGAGAGATTGTGAAGTAGCTGCAAGAGTGGCCATCTCAAAAGGGGAAAATATTTTTAAATGAGGTATGTAAGAAAAATGTGTGACAGAAAGTGCCAAATAAAACAGCCAGTCACATCCTGGGTGTGAAAGATGAAAAGTCTGACAAGAATGCAAAGGCCAGAGTTTTAAAATAATACTTTGCTTACAGGCTTAAAAGAGAATTTAAAGGGTGGTATTATAAACACAGTATTTTCTTACTCCAATATAGGGAATCATCACCACGGATAAAGAAGACAGTTTCCCAAAGACACAATGCCCTTTTAGTTCTCTGTTGACACATTAAGCAGAATAACTCAAGTCAGAATTTCTCCTAGAGAAATTATGGTAAATGCCCTTGGAAGATGACATGTGTTATTAGTAACTAACATAAGCAAGTCTCCTTTTCAGTGGGCTCACAATTAAAGGCAGAAAGGGACAGTTGCTGGGGACATGTAGGCAGCACCTGAAAGCCCAGGAGAAGGGCTCTCTCTCCTTGTTGTCCAGTGGGAGGTGCCTGCAACTCCTCCTCCAGGAAGTGAGACATACACCAGAGCTGCCACTGCACATCTGACAGTTTTGACTTTGGCATCTTACTGACTGACTTACCAGAAACGGACAGAATGGTATTAAACGTTCTCTTTCAAGGGTAAAATAACCAGGGAGGAGACTGACATAAAAGTACCACCAGCCCAAAGTTCCATGATGGTTTCCAGGTGTGAAACCGGGTATCAAGATACAAACAACATGCTGTTCATCAAGGAGCTGACAGGCACACGTCTGAGGGAATCTGGGCCTGGCTTTGGGTGGTGCAGGTTGAACAGATCAGAGGATATAACATGAGGGCAAAGGCCAGCCATCACAGGGAGAAGACATGGTAGTACTTCACAGGACTCACCCCAGCACAACACCTAATTCCTTTACGTGGACTCGGGTATGTCCCCGAAGATACTCAGACAGCATTTTGCTTTTAAGGTACATCTCCTGCAGTCTGTCCTCAAGATGCATGATGCACTGTGGAGTCAACAGCATTCACAATGAGGGCTGGAACTCAAGTGTACAGCTGTAATCTCACACCTTTTCAAATATACTTTTAAAAAAAACTACAAGCCCCATAACTAATAGGTATATAAACAGGTTTTTGTTAAATGACAAGATTTTCATATATTATTCTAGTGTTTTTTTTCAAAAAAGCATTTCCACATAGTTGATCGATATTCTATAAGTACTAGAATTTCCTTAGTTTAAATAACTTCCTAATAAAATATTAAGAATTCCTTATTGTTGTAATTTTTATGGCTAAATAATTCCTTAGAATGTGAATTTGCCATTAGTTACTGAACCACACAGCAATTTGTATTTTTCTTGTAAGGCATTTTTGTGAAGAACATCTTCACTAATGTTTTCTTCCTGTGTTTCAGATTATTTGGGCCCAATACATTCCCAGAAGTAGAACAACTGGAACAAGGTCATTTCAAACTTTGTATTTTGCTTTTGAGAGTGTCTTTAACTAGGTCTTCTTAATGACAAATAAGAAAAGGCAATTATTTTCAGGACATCGTTACCCTTGGAACTGTGTCCAGCTTCAGTTTTTGGAGAATACCAACCATCTGTGTCTTTCACCAGAGGCAAGTACTTTTGTACTTGGCAGGCATGGTCACCCCAGCACCTTCAGTGAGACACCTGATGGCTCTGGCAAGGGCAATTCCATCATACATACTTTTCTTCTAGACCATTAGGTCTGTTATTTTCAAGGTAAAAAGATTAACAGATGCATTTGAAAATGTTGATCTTGACCATCTGGGCTGATCAGTGGCATGGAAAAAGTATCTGTTAGAGATTCGATCTTGTCAGCCTCTCATTGGCTCACAACCTTAGATGCATTGTGTATGGTAGATGAAACACACTGCTAAGTGGCTAAGTGATATCAAAGCAGGGAGATTCCATCAGTCCTCATGGAAATGTTTCCCCCAGTGAACAGAGTGAAGTGGTCTCCAGTTAACTTGTGGAGTGGAAATACAAAGGTTTCTGTAAGACTGTCCCAAAATATAAAAAAGACCATTCATATTATATTAAATCTTTGGGTTTTTGTGTATTTGTGTGTGCTATGTGGTGTGTGTGCTGGAGATTGAACCCAGGGATTCTCTACCACTGAGCCACATCCTCAGCCCCTTTTATTTTTTGAGACAGGGTCTAAGTTGCTGAGGCTGGCATACAACTTGTGATCCTCCTACTTCCATCTCCCCATGTAGCTGGGATTCTAGGCAGGTGCACTGGGTCTGATAAACATCCTTTGTTTTAAAACAGCTAATTTACAATGTTTTCACAGACTGCATGAAAAGCATATGATGCAACGTGGAAATAAAGAGAACTCTTTATGAAATCAAATGAAATCAAAACATTTAGAAAGTTTTTCAAAAAGACTTAACTTATGATGGTTTTAAAAAATTCCTCCTCTTTTATGGGATTTTACTTTGGAGATGTATTTCTTGAATTTCAAACCTCTAAAATTTTAAATAGCTATTTTATCCGTTGGTACTAAAGGGCCTAGTCATTTATGTTTCATTGAAACAATATATAGAGAATTTTAAACTACAGATGAAATTTTCTTTGACATTGGTTTATCAGGTTAAATAAATCATTCTTATTATTACAAGTTTAAATATTCTATCCAAATGAAGTAAAAAAAATCAGCTATAATAATGTGTTGCTTGAATAAGCAAAATGTTGTATGTAACAAGAACTATGTATTATAGATGTTTGGCAAATACTTATAAGAGTAAAAACTTGAATTCTAATATGTCCTCTTTGCCCATAAAAATGAAGACATCATCCTCTAAGTCAGCACAACCCAACCTGCTTGTAGAAGAAAACCTGCCTACAAATGTAGAACAGAAAGTAAGGTCATAATAACCCATAAATGCTTCTCATATTACCATAAGACAGACATCCTCAAGAGTATGCTTTAATTTAAATCCCAAATAAAGATTTTAGTAAAAATGTATTGTCAGTTTTTACTGTTCCACGAAGTTAATTAATACTGTTCCCGAAAACTAATTATTAATTGATAAGCCAATAATATCGATTCAGTGAGGGTTTATAACATTTAACTCTATTCCAAATGCTTTACATGAATTGTCTGATTTACATAAACATGAGATAGGTTCTATTATTTCTCTAGATTTGCAGATAAGGAAACTGAGGCTTTGAGAGGTCACAAAGTAAGTAGTAGAACTTGAATTTGACTCTAGCCTGGGCACTGGCCACTGGCCACTAATGTATGCATGCTGGCTTTTTAAAAATTTTATTTTTCCGTTGTTGAATGTACTTTTATTTTTTATTTATTCATATGTGGTGCTGAGGATATTGAACCCAGTGCCTCACATATGCTAGGCAAGTGCTCTGCCACTAGGCCACAACCCCAGCCCCTACATGCTGGCTTTTAACCTGGTGTTTTGAAAGCATTATCCTATCCCTAATTTTCAGAAGATTCTCTCAGCACAGTTGTAGTCTCTCCATTTTACAAATGAGAAAGCTGAGATTCAGAGACACTCAGGATTGTGTAATCAATAGCAAAGCTGAGACCTTAATCCAGTTATGTCTTTTTGCCATGCCATGCTGCCAGTTTTGATGACAATCATTATTTCAGAACACCCCTTCAAAGCCATTAAAAATCCTGACCATTTCTGAGGACTATGGTACCACAGATTTGACTTTAAATCCAGGAAAGTGATCAATTCATTGGCAAATAGTATATTTAATGAATATTCATTTTCCTACATTGTTGTTACATAGCTCTGAATCATTTCTCAAGGCCAGAAAGGAGACAGAGGTTTTGGTTCCGAACTATGCTGCAGAGAGCAGCCTGCACAGAAGGAAGCAAAGAGCAGAGTAAGCACACTGCTCCAGTGAAGTGTCTTCCCGAGGACAGCTCACCCAGACTTTTCTTAGATGCCCTTCAGCTTCTCTCCTCCTTCTGAAACATTTCTCCCTCCCTTACTAAATATATTTCCTCTTCTAATCTCTACATATATCAAGCGCACACATGCACTGAAAGGTAAATACTAATTCCAGTCACTAGGGGTGAACTGCTGACAATTCGTGAGGAATTCTTAGGCTTTGTTGTTCATATTTAAAATAATGTTATGAAAGTGATCTTCAAGTCCCATTTGAAAAGGAACAACTGATACCATCTTACATGTATACAGTACTTCAAAATTTAAGTGTTTCCACAAACTGTGGTCTACTTCACCCTTAATACTTCTGTGAGGATGGCTACTTAGCAATGAGTTCTCCAAGAAGGATTTCAGATTTCTTTTATGCTGGATCCCTCCCTAATACCTTCTTTACTTTGCCATACACCTTATTAAAAAGATGTTGATACACTCTCTGTTGTTTTATGGAAGGGCTAGAGTTACTGAAATCCATCCTGTTTGCTGGTTTTATGTTGCATGTCTCATTTTAATTCATGCTAACCTCTGATTTTATTAAAAACAATATCCAGATTTCTGCTTTCATAATCAAAATGTGGCTGAAAGTATTTTTAGCTAACTTTCTCTGATGATATGAGATCACATACTTACAAAATCAGCAGGGAGGTGAAGCTTGTAAAGCTGTAAGATAGACTGAAGTAAACTGGACACCTGACTAGAGACCAAGACATCCTGGCCCAGCTTCATGTTATCCATCACTTTCCTCTGACTTGTGGCCACCTGGACACTCCACTTGTCTGTGTCTGCGATGATACAGACAGCTTCAGCTATTGGCTCATCGAGCACTGGATGCTGAAAGAGAAACACAGTAGGTCAGCTTTTTATATCTCTTCCAAGCGACACTCAAAATGCCCAGAGTGTTTTTCTTTAGCATTAGACTAACTTCCAATTTTGAAGTTGTTTAGCAACAACTAATTATGGGAGCTACAGAAATTTAGGGTTTGATAGGGACTCAAACAAGAGTGACACTAAATCATTTAAAATTAATTAGATAAAAAGTTAGTCATGCTTTTTATTTAATCATGTTTTTTTTCTATCAACCAGGAGGTATATTTTAACTGTTAAATTTTCATAGAGAAGCACAAGGTATGTTGCCCTCCCACAGTCCAATATATTAAAAATTCATTTCTTTTTGAGACTGCATTCTCCTTTTAAGTAGTGAAAATCAGACTGAAGTATAGAATTCCATTGCCATTTTCCAATAACAAGGTTAGTTAGGGTACCTTAATATTCTCTTAAAGTTATAGCTTTATTCATTAAGTAAAATTTATTTAGTAACTATGTATGCTATATATATCAATCATCTAACAAACAACTAAAATCAGACTGAAGCCTGAATTATTTATCCAGGTGAGTATAAAAGGTCAAAGTTGGGCTACTAATAAACATGCTTAAAATGTGAAATTCTCTAGAACAACTGCCATGGGGTGACACGAAGCAGGCAAGGAAAAGGGCCTTAACTACATCTAATCTCCCTAAACTGATCAAAGAGGAACTGCTTTGCCACCAGCACCTCCTGGCATGCACATGTAGCACGCTGTGTGTGTGCAAATCCACATCCCAACAGGATGGCTCCGCTAGGCTCCAACTAAGAGAGAGAACAGCAGCAGACATGCTGACAGACAAACCTCACAGCCAAGGAGTGTGAGCACATTTTTCTAACCCTTCGTTTCCCAAAGGAAAACCAGTGCTGTCTTTCTTCTGTCATTTAATCCATTCTACCACCCTGCGCTGACCACTGGTTACTTTTGGCTGTGGAGCATAACTTCTCCCCAGTAAATTCATTCTGATTCCCCTCTGAAGAATGACCTTATTTGGATAAGCCCTGGTAAGTCTGTAATCCAGGACTCACCCTCCCCTTTATCAAGCTGTGGTCAGTCACAGGACCCAAGCTACGTCAATGAGATGCTCCCACCCTGGAGCGGGGCACCACCACATTCTTGCCCAGACAGCAATCAGTACAAATACCTTCACGTAGTTAGTTCATGGTTCTTTGCCTCGTCAGAGTTGCTTTGTTTTCCGTCTATTCCAGGCCTAGTTCTTTGCTCTGCCCCTTACATCAATTCTATGAGTTCCTAATATTCTTCCAATAAATTCCATTCTGCTTAAGTAAATAAGAGTTGTTGGTTTCTGCTAATTACAACAGAGAACTCAAACAGATACACAACCTAGGGTGGTTTCTAAGACTTAAGCAAGCTGTGGTGCTGCTGCAAACAGAAACCTAAGATGCAGTCATCCTGTGATTCAGGAGATGTGGCTACCAAGTCCTGAACTCTTTTATTATAGGGGAAGCAGATTAAGTTTGTATTTCTTCTCAAATTGGGGAAAGAGAAATGGTGGGATATTCTTTAGTTTTGGAGTCTGGGTCTGGGGACTGAAGAAAACAGGAGGGGAAGTTGGATAGCACCCTGATGCTGAATGTGAACCACATGAGTCTCACTTTCCTTCCTGTACACGATTAAGATGAAGGGAGAGAAATATTAGCTTCATTAAAGAAAGTTACTTAGTAAAATTCCTCTTTTTAATGTCAAAACTCTTCCCAAAGGGCTTTGACTAAATATCACAAGAAAAGTAAATAAACAAAAAAAGTCCACACTATATGTTTGCCCTTTAAAAAAATTCTCCTCCAAACCATTATTATTTCAGATTAATCAGATCCTCTGTTGACTGAGTTTTAAATGAACATATGAGGGAAAGATTGACATTAAAACGTCATTCTGGGTTTGGGGCATAGCTCAGTGGCGGAGTGTGTGCTTAGCATGCATGAGACCCCGGGTGCAACCCCCAGCACTGAAAAAAGAAATAAGTCATTTCCACTCAAAACACTTGTTTAATTGATGAACTTGGCAAACCGTATGGATGCTCATACACATTGACTTGCTTTTCTCTTCCAAGTTAGAGAATCAATTTTCAAATGTTACCTACCCACAGGTTTGTCAAATTCTCTCATAGTAACGTATCTCTTCTTTCTCCATCACCTGAGACCTCCACAAGTGCTGCCCTATCACCATGCTCCACCCGCCACCCTGTAGACTGCTGTCGGTCTCCACACCACCCACAGAAATGTGACCAGGCAACTCAGAAACTGCTAACAGGCTTCAGGATAAAAGGTCACTGGAGAACAGGAATGAGTGGAGAGAAATGAGGATGGATGGCCGGCCTCCACCAGAGGAAGGAGGTAGCAGCCATGTGCTATTATTCTTCCCTCACTCCACTCACATGAGAAGTTACAGATGATCATTTATTCAGCCCTACCTTGTCAATATCTCACTTAACCCAAACTACTTTCCTGTAAAGAGTTCTCAAGAAAGATAAACAAAATGCTTTGTTTTCCAGATCTTTTATAAGACTTTTCTTGGCTATCGTAGCTTATTGAAACAACACAATTAGCCTGGCTAATCTGAAGCTTTTCAGGATTTGTGGATCCATTTCCTGGGAATGTTAAATGCTTGGGACATCCTGATTTCAAGATTCTTGGTTACACTGGAGTACACGCCCTGTTTCACACATGCTGACTTTGACCTAACTTAATCCAGGAAAAAGAAAAGCCTACGTAGTGTGGAGATCAGAAGAGCAGAGCTTCTGATAATTCCACAAGGGACAATGATGAAGGCAAGGACTCTAATCAGATAGAAGCAGGCTAGAATGCCACTTTGCTCTCTTGCTAGTTGTGGAACCTTAGCAACTTACAGTTTCTACATCTGCAAAATGAAACAGTACTTAGCTCAGAGTTTCTGGTTTATTTATTTATTTATTTATTTTGAGAGAGAGAATTTTAATATTTATTTTTTAGTTCTCGGTGGACACAACATCTTTGTTTGTATGTGGTGCTGAGGATCAAACCCGGGCCGCACACACGCCAGGCGAGCGCGCTACCGCTTGAGCCACATCCCCAGCCCAAGTTTCTGGTTTAATTCACAAAAGTTTTCTGTGGGAAAAATGCTGTGAAAGATGTAGCATGGTGCCTAACACACTAGGGACTTGAACATCTGTTTTCTTTCTACATCACCCTTGCCTCTACAGACCTTGTGCCCTAAAACCTCATACTCAAAGCTCGTCAACAGTGAGACTGGACAACACTGCCCAAGTTTATGACCCTTACTTAAACCCTCGATCTCCTAAAATATCACATTATCATTTCCCTCACTGACCCAAAAACCTATGCTAGCAACACATCACCCACACTGTTAAGTTAAAGGTGCTCTTTTTCCACACGTAAAGCTCTTCATAGTCTGGGCCTATGCTACCCACAATATTTACCTCTCTTAAGAAGACCCACTTTCTCCAGGTCATCAGGACCACCACCTCCTTCTCGCTCCTCAGGTTGTGGCCAGAATATCTTCCCTGATACTTTCTCAGTGTGACATTCCTCCAAGGCCTTGGTTTCGGGCCCATCCTTGCCCATGAAGCCTTCCCTCACTCTTCCTTTGACCTCCAAGAGCCTGAACTTTCTACATCATTCACTTTGGCATTTAATCACACACAGTCTTAACTTGTTCTCAATTTCACATCTCTGTCTACTCAGTGACTTTATAAGTCACCCAAAGAGAGAAATCACATGTATCTTTTCTCTGTAGTATTTCCTGAAATGAGTATAACAAAGTGCTGTGCATGTGCAAAACATTAATACATCCTAGCTGTGCTGAGCAATTTCTGGATTTAACCCAGTTCCTATTAAATCTTCTGTACAATTATTAATTTCTTTCCTATGTACCACATTTAAATGACTAGCATTTCATGTGACAGATAATCTTTTAATTTGATGGAGGGTAAGAAAATGCCATTCTTACATATATGCTTCCTCCAAGTACTTATCACTTCACAATGCCATTTTCTCATATGCGGTGGAGAGGAACAGAGTCGTCCTGGCTTTATGAATGGGAATACTGAGGCCCCAAAATTAGGTGATTAGGCTTCTCAGTGTGTCAGAAATATAACTGAAGGCCAAGTGCAGTGGCCCCAGCAGCTTAGGAGGCTGATGCAGGAGGATCGTGAGTTTGAAGCCAGCCTCAGCAAAAAAGTGAGGTACTAAGCAACTCAGTGAGACCCTGTCTCTAAATTAAAATACAAAATAGGGCTGGGGATGTAGCTCAGGGGTCGAGTGCTCCTGAGTTCAATCCCTGATACCCCTCCCCAAACAACCCCCCATATATGTATATATATGTATACACACACACACACACACACACAAAATCAAGGAACTCACAAAGTATTTCCAACTTTTAGTTCAAGGAGTTTGCAAAACCCTTTGCTACAAAAATCCCAGGACCTCACCAGAGTGGAAATTCCTTGGATTATACTTCAAGAAGTATGAAAGATGTTCTCAACTTATTATCAACAGGAGAAAACACGGCTACTGCTATTCATATTAATCTTGTGTAATAATTTTATTAAGCACCTTGCTAAGAAATTTTACTCTCCCATCTTAATGTTGCTTGTGTTGCCTAAAATATACTGTAAACTGAGTCTATAATCCTCAAAGATATCTCAGCCCACATGTATATTAGGGATAGCAAGAGAGCAGAGATCTGTATTCAACCAGTTCAAAAGTCTGCACAGATCATAATAGTACAAAATCCACCCACTGGTCCCCATACTGGGGATTGAAACCAGGGTGCTTTACCACTGAGCTACATCCCCCTTTTCACTTGCTGTTTTGAAAATAAAACAGGGTCTTGCCAAGTTGCACAGATTGGCCTTGAATTTGAAACCCTCTTGCCTCAGTCTCCTAAGAAACTGGGATTACAGGTGTGTGCTTCTTTACAACACAAAGGGAACAGGTGCCTTATGATACCTGTAACTTGAAATGATTTCCTATATCTTTGATTTTTCTTTGAGATATTTTGTATAATAAAACACAAGATTCCTTATGTTGATTTTTAATCCATTTTATATAGTTCTGGTGAATTTTATAACTTTACTATACTGTACTAGAATTAAGAGATGCTATGTGACCAAACACCTTTCTGCAATGATTCTCATCATTAGACTCTAGCACCATGATCTATTAATAATAGTCTTGTGTAATAGCTAAGAGAGAGGCCTTTGGTTACTCATGCAGAGAAAATGGGATGGTGCACATGGTGAAGGTCCCTTCCCAGCACTCACTCTTAGATGAATGTCCTCAGATCCCCTGTTTTCTTCTGCCTCCTTAGGGTAGAAACCTACTGATATAATCCTCATGATCCTGGCATTAAAAATTTAACTGTGCAAGAAAGTCTTCAGTCCATTCACCCAACTTCTTGATGGCCAAGGGCGGCATAAAAGGACTGAGGATGTATGTGGATCACTCAGTTCTTACAAATATAAAACACCTCCAGTCTTATATCTATCCAGAGGGAAACAACCTGGTTATCACCATTCTTAAACAATACCCTTCAGTAATACGAAGTTTTCTTTTTTTAATATTTATTTTTTAGATGTAGTTGGACACAATACCTTTATTTCACTTATTTATTTTTATGTGGTGCTGAGGATCGAACCCAGGGTCTTACATGTGTGAGGTGAGCGCTCTACTGTTGAGTCACAACCCCAGCCCTAGGAAGTTTTCTTTCACAAAATACTGAATATTCAAACATTCCTGATATGGTTTACTAAGAGAGGGCCAGGCAGAACCTCCTGTTGGTGGCCAAGCCAGCAAGTGAGTAGGCTGAGAAGATACCCATCAACCCCTGCTCTCCACTAGAGGGATCTTCAGTTCCTTGACGGCCATATTGTCCCTTGCACTCACAACTACCCACATCCAGCCTGGGGAGTCTCTACCACCCTGCACACTCTTCAGTACCCTGTGCTTCCCATGGCTGCACACCAGTCCATAGTGCTTTGCACCTCCTGCTTATTTCTTTGTATTTCTTGTGAGATTTCAAACTCCTTGAGGATGGGGGTAGAGGAAGTGGGGCTGTGTCTTCTCACCTCTGTTTCTCTCTTTATCTTTGATATGCAATCTCAAAAGTGTGGATTTGTTTTTATTTACCCTCCTTGGGAGTCAGTGTGCTTCTTTAATCCCCGTCATTCTTTGAATACTATTTTCCCTATTCTCTTCTGAATATGCTATCAAATCTTTTCATTCCAGAGTCCACGTCTCTTACTTGCTTTTTCACATTTTTCATGTCTTTTTGTCTCAGAGCTGCTTTCAAAAAGGTGGCCTGATGTTCAGCCTCCATTTCACAAATGCTTTAGTTGTATTTTACCTGCTCTGTCCTTTAACCAACCCCCGGAGTTTCAATTTCAATGACTGTTTTTCAATATCAGATATTTTGTTGTTTTTAGTTCTTATACCACTCTAAATAATCATTTGTCACATTATCCCCCCCCCCCCGCCATTTTCAATGTTCTAGTTGCTTCCTTCCATCAGAGTAAACACTTTAAGCACAGCTACAGAATGGTTACTACAGCTGGAGAGCACTGTCTCTCCACCTGTGTCTGCTTGCTCGCCCTCACCATGGCTGTGGGTTTCCTCATCCGAGGTTTGTAGTTTCTGAACATGGGCCCATCTTGTTGGAGTTCTTTGTTGTGTTTTCTTGTATGTGTCTCATGAGCTTGAGTCAAGTGTCTGAAGCTGTGTGCTTCCGTTAGCCAGAGAGTGGCTCTCTGCTCCTGGTGCTCATGTTTATTTCTTGGGTAGGCTCTTGGGTCACTCAGGTAGAACAGAGCTGGACCACAGTCCCACAAACTGCACAGGCCTTGGTCTTGATTTCTCACAGGTGGCCATATTCCCACCCATGTTTCCACCTGTTTCTTTGCTGCTTTGCTGCTTATGTCTGGCGTTTTCTAGTCCCTTTTTCATGGAAAAAGCACTCCAGGTAAAGGGCTCAGTTCCAGGTTCTGAGTCTTATGTGCATGGGAAACCAGACTGCTTACCCAAGGTGAATCTCATAACCACAGCACCCAATTCCTAGGACCTGTGTCCAGGATAAGATCCAAGAGGTTTTGATTTCTACTAGTCTGAGACAAAAGGATTTCCAGTTTTTCGTATGCATAGATATCATAACACGGGATATGGATGTTAACATTTTAGCTCTCGCTCTACTGTTCTGAAGGGGAGACAGGTCACCTACAGCCATTTAGTACAACATGGGGCTAGAATCCTCTTGCCTCAGACTTTTAGTAAACACAGTGCCTAGCACATGAATGGTGCTTAGTATTTTTCAAGAACTAAATCTCTGAGGTGAGACTCTCTTATTTTTCCCCAAAAGCCATCTCTAGGCTCCACACCCGTGACTAGTGAATTGAGTTAGCTGGACCACCTGGGATGCCACCATCAGACTTCCAGTGCAACACACAGACTTGCAGCATATGAAAATGCCAGGAGGGGTTAACAATTACATGATCTTATCACACTCCATCAGAATTGTTTCTCTTGGAATTAAACTCAATGTCAGTCACTGAAGGCTGAAGAATTGTAAGAAGACAAAGAGGAAAATCAACCATTGTGGACTATGGAACACTGCTAAGGGATCCTGGTAGGTATACAAGGTGGAAGACTCTGGGGAGCACTAAGATGTCATGAAGATTTGGGGGCAAAGGGAATGAGGGGGAGGCCCCAAGGTAAGGTGAGATGATCTTGGAGGGGTACAAATGCCTGGCCTCTGTGTGCCTATGCCCATGACTGGCTCCCAAATTCATCCTATAGCCTTGAAGATCAGTGTGCAGCTCTTAATGGGCTTAACTGTCAGAGTGAGGTTGTGGAGAGGTGCTCAAGGTCAAAAAGGGTCACCAGAATAAAGTTATGTGAGGAGGTGGCAGCCTCAAAATAAAAGAGGGTTGCTAACTGCTGGCACAGATGTTTCAGTATCTTGAGGGTAGTGAAAAAAATTAGGAAAACATCAAAATTAGACATGTGTCTAATTCTGACACAATATAAGAGACAAGTAGTCTGAGAGACCTAAAATAGGCATTTATTTTTCTTTAGGTAAAGAAAACAAACACAAAGAGCCATAGGCATCATGTCTAAACAAGTTACTCTTCCCTTTATTTTATTTATTATTATTTTTTAAACTTGGTGGGGCCCAGTCACACGGAGTCTCCACATTTTTATTTTTTATTTTTGTAGTTGTAGATTGACAGCGTGCATTTGTTTTATTTTTGTATGTGGTGTCAAGGATCAAACCCAGTGCCTCATTCTGCCACTGAGCCCCAGCCTCAGCCCTTTTATTTTTTAAAAGAAAGACCATATGCCATTGTTCTTTACTTCAGAAGAAAGAGGCATGCTACCTAATGAAGTTTTACCTGTACTAACAAATACACACTCCACTAAACACAGTTTTATGGGGAATAGTCAACTAATATCAGTGAGTACTTTCAATGCGACAGTACCAGATGAGGTACTGGGCGTGGGTATGAAGGAAGTGAGTAAGTCTGTTTTCTGCTTCAAGGTACCTACAGCCCTCTTGGCAGAAATAAGACTTCTGACCCAGTATACATGTTTGTACAAAGTGAATGTACAATATGTACGTACGTCTGAACGTATATGCACATATACTCACAGACAGCTCTCACCAAACAATAACCCTGCCTATCTGTGATGATTTCAGTTCTACTCTACTATTCTAAAAAACTGGTCATGAAAACCCAGTTATAGGCTAAAACATGTACTTTAATAAACCCTCCGAAGGCAGCTCCTAGCCCCAGGTAGTGCTGCATTCAGGTCTATAGACGAGAAGACAGTGGTACAGGCCCAAGGCACTGGCATACTCATTATCCAACCCAGGGATATGAAAGCAACAAGGGTATTCTAAACAGCCGGCTTGTCCTACATAGCTGTTTCCTCTGCAACCTATTGATTCTAAGGTTGTTTCTGACCGGAGGCACATGTTAACTGTGTTGCTTAAAGTAGTGATTAACAGTTTGATGGGACTTGCTGTTGTTTTGTAGTCTTACTGGTGATATCCTGCATGGATTAATTAGGTATTCATGAGCATACATCACAGCCATGCTTTCAGCAAAGCTCCTTATCTGTGCTTCCAATTCCTACATGGTTATTTCTGGAGTCAATCTGTTGCTATTCTTAAAATTAAATGGAAGAAGCTACTATATCCAACTGTTATTTCATTTTATAGATTATTCTGTAAAATGCCTGAAGCTCTGGAGCATCATTTTTAAAAAGTTATAATGTGATGTTAATTTTGGTCTTAATGACCCTGCCCAGCAGAGTTCCCTATGACATCACAGGTAAATGGAAGGAGATGCTTCAGCACTGAGTGAACATCTGTGGTTCCATCTACTCACCTTTGACAGGAGCTTTCTGGAAAGGACAAGGATGTTGACTGGTCAGGATAGCTTTGAGTGCATCTGCATATAACCCTCTCAGACAGTACTTTCATTTTTACTAAAATAATGCTTGTCATTTTGCTCTTCATATTAGAAACATGTTGTATTGCTTTATCACTTACAAAGCACTTGCACATGTATTATCTTAATAGCTAACATTTACTGGGCATTTAGTCACATACCAGGCTCTATGCTAAACATCTGATGTGAATTATCTTGCAGAATCTCCAACCAAACCTGTGACATCAGTCTTGACCATTTTAAAGATTAGAAAACCAAAGAAACTTGCTTAAAAGGCCGCAAAGCCATCAAGGGGTAAGCTACCATTCAAACTAAGGTCTGTCTTCAGAAGTCACTCTTAACCACTGGACTATATTCCATCTGATCTTCTAAACACATTCTGAGACTTAGCAATGCAAATGATTTACCTAAGGTTAATGAATGAGTGGTAATACCAAGCCCTTGATGCCAAGCTGGTGCTCTTCCACTACCCTCACTGCCCAGTGGTTTAGAAAAACCCCAATGTTCCCCAAGTCTGCAGGATTCACAAGCCCACAGGATGCAGGAGGGGAAAAAGAGAAAAAAATGATTGACTTGAGGGTCATAGGTACAGTGTGCTAGTGGCTTATCCCCCTGCCTCCCCGATTTTTCAAGTCAAAGGAAAACAGGAAAGAATGCATATTTAGATGTGGCAGGGGGAAAAAAAAGAAACAATATTACTGTGAACTAATTTAAGGCAGCTGTATAACCTATACATTAGGAGCACAGAAAGAGTTCAAATGACAGAAAAGAGGCAGAACACGGGCTAAACAAGAACACATGTTTAAATATTTGAAGAACATCTAAATCTTAACATGTGAAAAGCAATGAAAAATGAAAATAATGAAGTAAAGTTAATCTTTCTTTCTTTTGTAAGAGACTTGGATAATGGAAAGAACAAAAAGAAAGTTTTAGTATTGGACACTCTAGAAAGAAATTCCTTAAGCTCTGGAGAAGAAACTCCAAATGTATCCACATTTATGTACGACAGATTTTACATCCAAGTCATGCACTAGTCTCAAAAACAGATCAATAACCTAAGTCGATTGCCTTTAAACAGTTATTAAAAATCCTTCTCTAAAAAGAATTATGAATACCAAAGCCTGTTGGCATGAACACTGAAAATTATTTATGTCCAAAAGACAGGTTTTAGAAACAAGCAATAATGAGGCTCTTTATTCTAATCTTCTCGTCCTCAGTGAGCTTATTCCTTTCAGCTCGACTTGTTCTTGAGTCTTCTTTCTCTGGGAACAACTCAAGAAACTAAATAACTAGTATACTGTGCCTTACAGAGCAGTAAGTTTATTATTTAAAAAGTACTTCTAATTTATTTTCAACAAATATTTGTAAATTCAAATTGAAAGTAAAGCAAAAACAAAATACAAAAACTAAGCCCGCCTCAGACCAGACTGCCAGTCTGAGAGGCAGTCTAAAGAGAACACTACTTCAAAAATAAAACTCATTATGATCAACATGTCAAGTGAAATTAGAAATCCACTAATGCTAATTGGATATATTATGAACGTATTAAACTTGTGAAGATACTTTTATGAGCCCTTCACCATTTCCTATTAACACCCATGCATGGCTGCACTTTGGATGTACCCACAATCTGACAATGATATAGGCAACTGTGCATAATAACCATCTCTCTCAAGGTGACTGCAGAGTTTAAAGAAATGAGAAATGCTACAGTGTGAAAACACTACTTCTAAAAAGAGAAGATGAAATAGGAAAAGCTTTAAGAAGAATGATAGGGCAAATATGTTTTTTTTTTTCCCCAAATCTAAGACTAATGGTCACCAATGAAAATCTGATATTCAGAAATTGTAATTTGCCAGTCTATAGAAAATATTTTAAAATTTCATGAATGGTTTTACAGTAAGTTAAGGAGGGATATCAATCCAATAGATTACATTTCCTTCTTGGTTAATGAAGTAGTCTAGGGAATTTGGGCAAAATTCCCCAGTTTGGTAAGATATCACAGAAGATGATCCCAATAGCTCACGTGCAATCTCCTGGTGCCTCTGTCAAAAGCAGAACATAGGCTGGGCGCTGTGGTACATGTCTGTAATCCCAACAACTCAGAGGCATATCTCAAGTTTAAAGCCAGCCTCAGCAACTTAGGAAGGCCTTTAGCAACTTAGTGAGATCCTGTCGCACAATGAAAAATAAAAAAGGGCTGGGACGTCACTCAATGGTTGAGTGCCCCTGGGTTCAATTCCCAGTACCCACTCCTGCCCAACCAAAAAAAGAAAAGGAGTCAAAAGCAGAACACAGGGCTTTGTAGAAGAAAGGTCCAATGAGCAATACCAACATTCTCAGGAATCAAACTGCAGAGCAGAAGGAAAATACAGGTTTTGCAAATATGGATACAAACACATAAGATGCTGGCAGAAAAGGAAATGAGGTCCTCTATTCCCCTGCCACCTTAATGTTCCAGAGAGCTACTAAACATACAAGTGCAATCTATAAAATTGCCTGGTATCACCCAGCATTTAGGACAACTCAGATAATGCCATGTGCTGAGGGCATGCTTTTATACGAGGGTTATTGGTGTACGGACTTCTGAAATGATAAGTAAGTATGCTAACTATGGAAAAGGAATGGTGATCTTATTTAAGGAGACAAAATCAATTTCATAGCTTCATTCCAGGAATATCCTGGTAAGGGATGGTTCTGACCACAAAGGAGGGTGGAATTAGGAATGTTTGGGGCACATGTACACTGGGAGGGCCTTCCCCAGCTTACACCCGCCCTGCCCTCAACTCTTTACCTCCTAGGAGTCTGGAGGACATCTGCTTCCCTACTGAGCTTTTCTTCCCACTTCACACAAATATCCTCAGCCTATTTAGCCTGTCTGATGTGTGTTTAGCCTTTACAGGGGATATGCCCAAGGCCAAAGATAATATGCCATGCCTTCAGTTCCACCTTGCAAAAAGAAAACTTGTTGGATAGGGGGCTAGCTAACATGCCAACTTTAAATTTTCTTAATGTAATGAAGACTTTCCCTTATTGCACAAGATACAATATGCTTCTAATGCAAAACATCTATTTTTGCACATCTGCCCAATAGCAGCTCAATTAAAAACAGGCCCATCAGATTGACACAGTTTTCTTAACTGCTCAGTTCCTGTCACGCTGCAGATAGCAGAAAAGCACTTAACGGAAGCCACAAGGCAATTTTCCAGAAAGACTTGTTAATCTTTATACAGTCATCCTCACGCAACCATCAAAGTGAACTTAATGACAAATCAGTTAAAATAAATTACTTTTAAGAACTTGTAAGGATCGAATAAAAAGCAAAACATATGTGACATCTCCTCAGTCTTCCCTGTGAGGGTGTATAATTGTCACCATCTGTGCTATTTATTCTCTTTGCCTGGCCTCCCCACCCCCTTTGCCCTTCTCTGTCCTATTCTAGGCCCCAGGAGGCTGACCTCTATGGACCATAGCACCGTATCTGCATCAGCTACGCCCTTGCTCTCTGGCCTCCAGCTGGGCTCAGCCAATAGGAGGATGAGAGGATGGGAAGGGAGACTGCAGCCAGCAGCCTCTCTCCCAGACTTCAGCTCTCCACAGCTCTGCTGTCATGATCCCTCCCTTTACTTCTTCTGGCCCAGGCGTGCTTATAGCCTGTCTCTGGGTACTTCGCCAGCCCTTGTGGGTTCCCATAATCCTGGTCACATCTCTAAAAACAATCCCTTAATTGAAGGCTCTTTATTCTAAACACCTGTTGCTGGCCACAGCCTTGGCCAACACATTTTCAGTGGCCAGTGGCTCCAAGCTGGGGTCACTTACATGCACTGTATGGATAAGATCAGCCACCAGGCACTGCTTCAGCTTCTCATCACTGCTGGTCCCATGAAGCACCAGATCAGGCATGTATGAGGGGCAGTAACCCGCCAGGAGAGAGCGGCCAAAGTTTCTTACATTTGGGTTGCTGATGCTCTGAGACCTAAAACAATATTTGGCACATTAAAACACATAGTTAAAAATGCAGGTAGTTTCTTCTTTGCATTCCAAACAGAACAAAAATCCCAATGACACAAGTAAATAAAACAGATTCAGGGTGGTTGACTTTTTACCAATCCTCCCGTAAGCTGATCGTTGGCATAAGAAAAGAAGGAGAGTGAAACTAATAAAAGGGAATTTTCTTTAAAAATGGAAGCCTGGAAAAAAAACTAAGTATTTCCACAACCGGTTAAGATTTTGCTCTTGGACCTCATACGTTCCACCAGATGTCTGTCAAAATAGTGAAAGAGAAGGTCTGGGAGGGAGGGGGGCTCTTGCCAAGAGTCTGGCTTTAGGAATTTGACCTATCTGCACAGGATGGTACTCACAGCAGTGTGGAAGAACAGAAGAAATCTCTAATTACTGCTTTCAGTCATCACAGACCAAATAATCAACCTGACAGAGTGTTAAGGAAGAGGTGTTGTTTCCCAACCACCTCACGCTGCTCTGAGCAACAGGAGAGGAGGCCCACAGCAAGTGTGATCCACCACCTCTGAGTCAAGGCATCTGCTGCCAGCCATCTACCTTCCATGCGACCACAGAGAATTAGATTCCCTGTTCCACACACCACCTCCCTTACCTTTCCCCAAATGTCAAAAGAGCTGCAGAGACAATCCCCGGTACTCCCTTAGAGAAATGTGCCACCCTGAGCTAGTGAGCCTCCTTGGAGGAGGAGCAGGTTGGAAAAGTTTTTATTTTTATTTTTTACAGTTGTAGATGGACAGCATGCCTTTATTTGTTTAGTTTTTTATGTGGTGCTAAGGGTAGAACCCAGTGCCTCACACATGCTAGGCAAGCACTCTGCCATTGAGCTACAGCCCCAGCCCAGGTTGGAAAACTTTTGTATTGATTTATTTGATAACAATTCTAATATTTTAAGAGAAAAAGGAAAGTACCATGTGTAAAGTAGCCCACAGTAGCCACCATGATCACAGTGTCAGGCCAGAAACACACTAGATCCCAGTCCCCTCTGCTTCCCAGCCTGCCAGCATTACCTTGGCAGAGGCAGCTCCACTTCTAAGGTCCCTTCAGTCCTGTCACCACTGTGATCTAGATCCAATGTGGCTGAAGCACATGCTTCATCGTCACTGTCTCCAAGAGCGCTATCCGAGCTTTCGTTTCTGGGAATGTCTCCTTCGATCCTGAAGTCAGCCTTCCTATGGGCATCCCCACAGGGGACATCTGCAGCAACCAAGAGGCCAGAGTCCTGCTGGACACACCTGTCGGGGGCAGGCTCTAATGAAGGTCCTTCCACATCTTTCAAATACAAACCTCTAGCTGTCTCCAGTGTTCTCCTTCCAGTTCCCGCCGCACTGTCAGTGGGAACAGCTTGGCTGAGCTGCCCAGCATCTGCTGCCACGTCAGGTCTGATACCTCTATCCTCAGCAAAACCTCTGTCAGATTCACCTTCCTCTCCGTCAGAAGATCGATTCTGAGGACAGCAGACATTCTTTTGAAAGCCAGGCTTGAAGGAGCACCTAGAAGCCTGCTGGCTCTCAGCCACATCAGCAGCCACACTGGACTCGGCTGAGATACTGGCCACTTCTGGGTATTGTCCACAGGCCTTCAGCCGCTCCTCCATTTTTTTGGTGCGGCTTTCAAAGTCAGACTCTGGAGATAGGGAGCTTCCAATTTGGAAAGTGACCTTTTCTACTGGAGAGTTCTCTCGGGAATGTCTGTCAGGACAAGGGCAAGGCCAGGCTGCTGACCGCTCAGGTAGCTTCTTAGTTATCTCCTCTTTCAGCTCCTCGTTGGCAGCTGGCCGGCTGATCTTCTTTTCTGCCCCTGGAATGGCACACCTGGGAAACCTCGAAGGGACATCATATGGTGCCTCTTTTTCACTTCCTTCATCCCCACAAAGGGAATGAGGTTTCCAAGAACTGTCTAATTCTGGCTCTTGGAATCCCATGCTTTGAGCCTCAGATCCCTGGTCTGGCCTCTTCTTTCCTTCTTTCTCAGGTCTGGGATCCAGGTCTCTAATGTCAGTGCCCTCTGGAGTCCCAGCTAACCCTGTGGGCCCGGGGCTCCTTCTCTCAGTCATTCCTGTTGGTAGGATGGGGGGTACCAGAGCAGGCTCATTTCTCACTGTCACTACCACATACTCGGACTCCTCCACCTCTCCTTTCTCCAAGGCTGTTACAATCTTGCTCCCATTTATAACTTGGTCACCTTCACTGTGATTCCCACTCCAGGTCAGCTGGTTCTCTTGTAGCTCAGAGCAACGGAGAAAGTAGGTCAGGACATAAAGAATGCGCTGGACCAAATCCTTCTGCTTCCCCACCACCACGGTGCGAGTCAGTCTTACTGGAGAGCCTATAGCTCCATAAAGGTCACCTAGAGAGTCAAGATGGACACCAAAACAAAGTCCTCTTGGGTTAATATGCATCAATATATCAGTCTTGACAAGAGCAGAACAGATGACTAAGATTGCCAACCTAGAATTACTTCCTCAGATAAACCTGATTTCTAATTTCTAGAAATGACCATGTTTTTGTTTTCCTCCAGAATGAAGAGGCAGCCTGGAAAGGCCTGGCCAGGCCACAGCCACTACCTTTGGTGCCTGGCAGTGGTGGTGCTGTGCTCATGAGGCCTGCTGGCCAGCAAGCTAGCCCAAGGAGGGCTAAGACCAGTGCTCTCAATATGCAACCAGACCAAACACAACACTGACCGACTGGACTGGCAATGTTCATTATATCTGCCATAACCAACCTGGAGTCAGAAACCATTAAAAAATAACCAGAACACTGGAAGAAATCAAAACCAGAAAAGATACTAAGTTTAAAAAAAAAAAGTTGCTATATGATAAACATTTACAAATGAAAACTTTGGAAGTTTTTATTTTCTAGTATATACCCTTATAAATACCCTCAGATGAGTATATATCTGAGGTATATATGTGCCAAAGAGAGGCAGGAGGGTATTTATAAAAACATATATTAGAAAAAATACCTAAAGTTAACAGATTAAGGCTGAAGAAAAAGTTATGAGGCCAGGCGCAGTGGCGCACGCCTGTAATCCCAGCAGCTCAGGAGGTGGAGACAGGAAGATTGTGAGTTCAAAGTCAGCCTCAGCAAAAGTGAAGCTCTAAGCAACTCAATGAGACCCTGTCTCTAATAAAATACAAAATAGGGCTGGGGATGTGGCTTAGTGGTCAAGTGCCCCTGAGTTCATTCCCCAGTACCAAAAAAGGAAGAAAAAGAAAAAAAGTTATGAGAACCCATCAAAAGTGCTTCTCCCTGGGGAACCACAAGGAAGTACATCTTTTGGAGAGTATTCCCTAGTGTATGGCTCCTCCGAACACTTAAAGAACATGACAGAAATAATAAAAAACATCCTCTCTATAAAAAGACTAGATTGTAAGCTAATAGAACTTTTGCTACTTACTGAGGAATCATCCTAAAAATGAAAAGAGTGATTCAGGGACTGTAGTGTGATGCTCAGGCTTTGGTTTGAGAAAACCTCATAGACCAAGAGCATATTCTGTTACTCTCCTCTGACTGTATGTGCCCATATTATAGTCACTTCAGAAATTTATGGGACATTTCTGTTAAATCATCCTCAATGTTAATTAAGGAGTAATTAATTAACACTTTCAAAATCTGGTATAACAAACCACACAAGAAAGGCTGCTCAGAATGACAGTATTATTTTTTAACAATCCATTTAACTTTTAGTATTGTGAGTTTTAATGACCAAGGAATAAGTAGTAAAAGATTTAAAAAAGCAAGTTATTAAAATTTATAATAAAATATATAAAGTAATGAGAGCAATGAATGTTATTACTTTAGGGACAAATTTCATAAAATAATGCATCATTAAAATAATAGACTCATAAAAATCAAAGATTTATTGGCTCCTGACTAGAAGGCAATTTTTGAGTCCTGGACTAATGAAGCTACTAATTTTAGAGAAGACTGCTTTGCTTTCATGAGGATGATTTTTAAAAATGAAGAAGTTACACAATAAGGTGAATATACTTAACACTATCAAACTGTCTACTCAGAGACAGTGAAGATGATAAACTGTATGTGACATGTTTTTTACCTTAATTAATGAAAATTTAAGGAAAAAGACAGAAATCAGAAGCAAAGCAGAAGAAAAAAGGAAGAATTAAAGAGGCAGAGAGAAGGCAGTGACAGCGAGGGAGGAAGAGAGAAAACTACAGAAGAGAAAGGTGAGAAGGGAAGAAAGGCAACGAGGGGAAAGGAGAGAGGTGCAGTAAGTTAGAGAGGTATGAACCACAGGGCTTTAGAGTACAGCCAAAATCCAGGGGGGCAAAACACGAGGAAAAGAAAGCACCCAGGAGACAGGGAGAGGAAAAGAAAACAGGTCTAGAGGGAAACAATGACAGGAATAGAAACTAGAAGCAGAGGGCAGAAAATATCAGGGCAGGGAGCCACAAGAACGCAGGAGCCTGGTAAAGACAGAGGAAAAACAAAGCCTGGCGGATACGTGAGCATGTGAGGGAGGAGACTGAAGCCAGGTGTGCTGATGGGACACCACTGTGCTCACCTGTCTGCTTGGAGCCCCTGCAAAGGACTCCCACCCCATCCAGCATCTCTGTATCACTAACTCAATATATCTTCTAATTTCTTTTGTGAACCTGGCTTATTTAAATGTGGTTATTCAATTCTGACCAGGTGGTTTTTCTTTTTTCTTTTAGCTAATTTAAAGTCTAATTTTACTGCTTTCTGAAAAATGTAACTTAAACTTTAGGTAGAAAAATGAAAAAGTAATTCAAATATTCCGACCCCCCAAATAAATGAAACATCTTTTAAGAAGAAAAGCTGCATTCTGTTTCCACAAACCCTTGACATTGATTAAGTCCAAAGGAGGCAGACAGGAGACTCTTTCATCCGTGTCACCATAGAGTGGCTTTCAAACTTTGTGTCCTCATGCCAACAAAGAAGCACATTTTACAGAGAAGCCTCATATGCCCTCTGGAACTCGAACTGTACAAAAATTATACCTCTAAGATGCCTTTCAACACACTAAATTGCTTCTGCAGCCCACTAGTGGGTAGTGATCCTCACTGTGGAAAAGCCCTTTCAAGAGGGGCCGTGTGAGGTAGAGACACAGATCACTAAGCTCCTGAGAGTGAAAACAAGGGGCTGCACCTTCTTTCTTCAACCCTCCCTGGCCGGGAAGCACTGAGAAGCCACACAGAATTGTGGGCACTGTGGTGCTAACTGTCCTGGCGAGCTCTGAGAAGTCTTTGAAATGATTCCAGACAGAATCTTTTCTACTTCAACCATCATTCACACTTGGCTTTCCGAAGCTACCACGTCCTCTCTTGCACCAGGGCCTTGTCTCTTCCTCACACTACTCTAATCAATAGCTAGACCCCTACTGGATTGTTTGGGGGAAGGAAGAATTGAAGACCTTCAATAACACATGATCTGCAATGAAAAATGACAAATGTAAACCCACAGGAAGGGATTTTGCCTTGTTATGCTGAAAACAGGGAATTAATGGCTCCCAATTAGTTCAGCTGCAAATAAGAAGCATGCCTAATTATAAATACATTTATCTAATTAAATGCAAACGGCTTAATTAGCATTGTTTTTAAATTGGTGACCCGGCAGCTTGAGATACTATGTTTCCTTAATATCCAGCCCCCTTTCCTTCACCATTTAATACTACATTTTTAAAAGGCTACTGTCCCATAACAAGAACAACCTTCTACCCTCCCAAGGAAGAACTGTATGAGCAAGGCTGAGCCAGGCACGTTCTGAAGTCTTCCTGAGCTTAGTGTGGATTATTTGCATCAAGTATTAAAGTATTGTATTAAAATGGCTTAAAGAATACATCTATTAACACTCCTCTCCCCACCATGAGACTTACATATTCCTTCTTACACATCTCATGACCAAGGGCACAAGGACAAGAAGATATTTTTATTGCTCTAAAATAAGGACAATAGGGGTGGGGTTGTAGCTCAGTGGTAGAATGCTTGCCTAGCACATGTGAGACACGGGGTTCAATCCTCTACAACTGAAAAATACTTAAAAAAAAAAGAACAATAGTAATAGGGTAGGAGTGTACACATGAATTAATGGGTAAAAAGCACTTAAAAGAGTGCTTGGCTCACTGCTTCAGCTTTTGATATTGTTATTTAAACATGCTGTTTTCTAAGACTGGAGTGCTCTTCCCTAGTTTTTTTTTTTTTCTTCCCCTTCTTCTTTCTGGAAAATTCCATTTTACATTTCCTCAAGTACAGCCTTCCCTGAAAATCCCCCTCATACTCTTTCTTTCTCTCAAGGGACCCCGCAATATAAATTTGCAGTAGCAACATAACAACGGTGCTTTATACAGCCATTCTAATCCCACAGCAACCGGGAAGTAAGTCCCATCACCACCCCACTTGATAATCTGACAGATGCAAAAGTAAGCATGAGGCTGGGGTGTGGCTTGGTGGTGAAGTGCTTGCCTGGCAAATGAGGAGAGGAGGGGAAGAAGAGGAAGAGAAAAAAGAGGAAGAAGAGGAGGAGGAGAGGAAGAGGTAGGGGAAGGGGAGGAAAGGAAGAAGAGGAGAAGTAGATGGGGCTGGGGATGTGGCTCAAGCAGTAGCGCGCTCGCCTGGCATGCGTGCGGCCCGGGTTCGATCCTCAGCACCACATACCAACAAAGATGTTGTGTCCGCCGAGAACTAAAAAATAAAAAAATTCTCTCTCTCTCTCCCCCCTCTCTCACTCTCTCTTTAAAAAAAAAAAAAAAAAAGAGGAGAAGTAGAAGAAGAAACAACAACAGGCACAGAGAAACTAAGTGACTTGCCAGTGGAGGCTGAGACCCAGCAGTAGACTGCTGGCCCCCAAGTTCCTCACCTCCCACTATACTGTCTCCTGCATCCCTTTGTACACCCTTATTAAAGTCATAAGCAGGATGCTCTTTAGTCATGTGAATATGGATCTGCTTTGTCTGTGAGACAGCCAGCTCCCAGAGGTATTCCACTCCCCCTCCCATGTGCAGCACAGGTCTGGTATAGAGCGTGCGAGGCTCTAGAGGATGCCTCTTCTCCACAGGAGCCCAAATATGCAAACCCTATTCTCACAAACCCCAAACTCTAAACCATCCACCAACCATGGTACAGAATCCTATGCCATGCCTCAGGACAAGAAAGTCAATACCACCTCGAATTTCTACTTATGCTATAACTGACAAGATTATAGCATGCCTCTACTTTCCTCTTTGTCTTATTCTTTTCCCATCTGAGCCACCCTCTAGCGCAGTGGTTGTCAAACAGGGTTTGTTTAGCTGCCCCTCTCCCAGGAACATCTGACAGTGTCTTAAGACATTTTTTAATTGTTACAACTTTGGGTTCTACTGGTATCTATAAGACAGAGTTCAGGGGTGCTGTTAAACATCCCACAATGCCTAAGATGCTCTCTTCCTACCCCCACACAACTCAACTAATAAAGAATTATCTGGCCCAAAGTGTCAATAATGCTGAGGTTAAGAAATCGTGTGCTAGAGTGAACAGGCACTGTGAAATGGAGAATGGCTGCCCATATTCCTTTAAAAGAACAAAGCTATCAGTAGGGGAAAAAAAACGAAGGTAGTAGTCTGACAATTAGATTCTGTGGGTCACTCTTCTATTGTTTCCCTGCTCAGCGACAATTTTTGAATTACTGGGTTGGACAGTCCATCTAAGCTATAAATTCTAGCATTTTTCCAATTTTGCCCCTATGTTATCTGAACAGTCAAATGAGGTACTAACCCAGCTGTGCCCAGAGAGGATTGTACGGATGTGTTTTGGCCAGCATGTTCACTGATTGAGAGGTACGTTTCTCTGAGAAGGCCTTAATGGGAGGGTGATCAACAGGCATGACAGTTGGTACCCAAGCCAGGTGGTAGGTTAACACTGCAGTCAGTAAGGCAGCAAAAAACCTTGGAGAAATGGAAGAAAATACAACCAGATTAGTCAATACTGGATGAGGCATGTCTTATGCAGCACATGCACTGGCTATAGAATTCACATACAAGCCTCCAGAGAGTTGAAGCTTACTGATTTTTGTTGATTTGTTCTATCAGAAGTGTAAACTCCTTGAGAAAGCGCTGGCAGAGCTGGTTTTTTTCCAAAGTGTTTGACATCATAGTAAGCCATACTGGTTCAGCTATCCTTGGAACAGAATATAAATTCCAGATAGTCCCTCTATAGGAGAGAGAGAGAAGGGATGCATAAAACAGTCACAAATATTTTAAGATAATCTCGGTACAAAAGAACACAGGAGAATGGGGCATGGTGGCACATGCCTGTAACCCCAGAGGCTTGGGAGGCTGAGGCAGGAGGATCATAGGTTTGAAGTCTGTCTCAGCAACTTAGTGAGGCTGTAGGGAGACTCTGTCTCTAAATAAAAAAGGGCTGGGGATGTGGCTCAGTAGTTAAGGGACCCTAGGTTGAATTCTTGGTACCAAAAAAGAAAAAGAAAGAATAAAGGAGAAAAATTTGGATCTCTGCAGTCCTTAAGAGATTCAAGAAGTATATATAACGGATTAGCAAAGTATGAACTACAGGATAAATCAGACTCCTATATTTTATGTAAATAAAGCTTGGCTGGGACACACACATACTCATTCACTGACATACTATCTAATGCTACTTCTGTAGGATGATGGTAAAATTGAATAGATGTGACAGATACCCCTTACAGAAAAAGTATGCCAACTCTCTAACATAAAATATTCATTGTAAAAACAATTTATTTTTACCATATCCTGTGTCAGAAACCACAACTACTTAAATTTTCATATATTTTAACCTATACATAAAACATAAAAATACATATTTGTGGGGTATCATACAACCATTTTTATAGTAAAGGAGACATAGGGAGAAAGTATATACTATATTAAAAATGTGATCAGTTAATTCAACTCTCCCAATTTCTGAATAATGTTTTGATTTTGTTAGTTAAAGCACTCTATTTATTTTTATAGGAAAAAACCTATAGAAGTTGCTCTTCTTTACTATATTACATACTAACTTTATAGAAAAGATTAGGTTCTTTGCCAAGACATACAGATATTTAATGGCAAGGTTAGGATGTGAATTCAGGTCTCATTGCCGGGCATGGAGGGCTCTGCTTTAAGCTACATGAGTTACAAGTGCTTTTTCAATGTGTAGAAAAACTTAGGCTCTCCACGGGGTAAAAGGCTAATATATCTCTGATTTGATAACACATCCACCCTTCCCAAATCAAGATAGAAGAGACATATTGACTTGATTTTCTGACTGTATATGAAAGAACTGGGACCTAAGAGAATTCCACCTTGGTAATACAAAAACACGGTATTTGCTGAGTTAGGTAGCAATGACAAGCTACCAGTAAACAGCACCAGAATTCATTTAGTAAAACCAAGGACTCTAAATGCTGAAACTTAATTCTGTCACCATTTTGGGCGGTTGTGACTGTTGAAAAATAAGACCCATCTATGTACACAGTGAAGCTTTTTAGTTCTTTTCTTTCAGTTTCTTGAAAAATTAATACTCTCATTATAGTAGTACCCAGACTCAAGCAAAATCCAGCTTTGAGTCTGACCACAGCAGAGCAACAGGTAACTCTAGTATTGCCCAAACAAACTATGGGAGGTTTACTAATCATCAGGTTGCCATCAAAAAGCACAACTTCACAATATTCTTCAAACATGTGACTTAAGTCTTAACAATCATCAGATAATGCCTACGGTGCCACTTGAGTACTTTACATTCAAAAATCATGGTGATTTCATTGTAAGCAGTATTATACAGTTGATCAGCAGATACCTTAAGCACCACAAAAATGTCCTAACATTCTAGAAATTATAAAATATATTTTATCCCTCAGCTGGGGAGTAACAGTTTGACTCATTACATGGCTACTTTGGAGCGAGATTCCATTCACCACCATGACTAGCTCCAAGAGATGGTGCAACAATTTCAATTCGGCATGGTGGGAAAGAATTCCACCTGCTACCCAGAACAGATTACCTTTCTACAGAGACACCAGGAGCAAGGACTCTAGAAAAGTGGATTCCAGAGTACAAAGGTCATTAATTAGAAACTGCCTATGAAGACATATGAGGGTGATGAGTAACGTCCAGACAAGGACATGTACCGGAAGACAGTGGATACAAACCAGAACTGTGCTGGCAAACTGAAACATAGGTGTTGCTGATATGCATGCTCTCCATTATGTGCTCTGGATGAGCACCTTTGAACTCAGTTTTCCACATATGTAAAATGGGGGTAGTAGTGCTTACTCCTAGAATTGTTGTTGGATGACATGAGACAATGAACAGACTTATAAGACACACCAAATGTCAGTTTTCTCCACTTACTCTGTTCAGAACAATCATATAAGAACTGTCAGGTAGGGGTAAAGATTCTTTAGTGTTGGATTATTTAAATTTCTTGCTCCATTTGGTCTGTTTCCATCTTGAAGGGCGGAGCCACTGAAGTGACCAGCCCTTCAATTCTCCCTATAAT
The DNA here is from genome assembly GCF_964194105.1 of Spermophilus citellus. Classification (NCBI taxonomy): domain Eukaryota; kingdom Metazoa; phylum Chordata; class Mammalia; order Rodentia; family Sciuridae; genus Spermophilus; species Spermophilus citellus. The sequence goes on from NC_138189.1 coordinate 121,965,026, forward strand.
CCTAAAATCCATGGCTGCTGCCACTGCTGCTCTTCATCAATTTCTTGTTGGATTTGCCAAAACTTGACTTTACCTGAATTCTCCCAGAGCTTCCATCAGACGGCTGATGTAAAACTGGACACGGAGGCTTGACTCTGCAATCTTCCTACAGGAGATCATGGCCTTGGTAGAGAGAAAGCAAGCCCAATCACTCAAAGAAGAAACTACCTTACAACTTATCTATTGGGCTTCATTAATTAAAAAAGTGAATTATAATAAATTAAGCACACCCAAGGTAATAATGCCTTCAGTCATTAGAAAGCAATAATTTCCTTTCCTAAAGCAACCAGTATCTGGTAGCTAACATCAATGTTCCTAAGGACCCATCACTGCTGGGGCTGACTTAACTTCCTTAGGAAGGTGATCTGGTACATAAACAGAGATTCCGCCATCCTTAAAACTCCATAATCACTTCTCCATTTGACATTAGATTATGATGTTGTTACCTTTTCAATTGCACTCTTTAGCCTGTTCATGTGAGATTCAAAGAGGGGGAAATGAGAAAAAAAGAAGTCCTGGAAATTCCGTTGCGCTTCTTCTTTCTCACACAGGGAAAAGATGATGCTTATGGCAATTTTCTTCCTCCTAACTATGGCTGGATTAGAACTACAGGTTTCTTCAGCCAAGCTAAATGTCTCATCAGTGGACCTGAATGGAGGAAGAAAAAGTTTGAAAAGTTGCCATGCATCAATGAGTCACACTGACGGTCAACTGTCATGCCAAGGACAACACTCAGAAAGCTTATCAAGAACCCTCAGAGTCTTGGTAAAGAGTTTATCTATTTCCCGTTCATTCTCTTTTATGATTCCCTGTGTGAAAAATGAGAACACTGGTTTGCCACACATTATTATTGTAACATGAAAAGAAACTCAAATGAAAACCAAAAGTTAATTTGAATGTACCATTGTTAGACTCTCACCCTTCCCCCTGTATCATTTTGTAGACTGGTGGTATTTAGGAGTGGTATGAAATACCTGTTCACTCAAAATTCATAAGCCCTTTGTTTTGATTGACATCAACAGATAAGAACGTCAAAAAAGGAAAAATTGTACACAGTATTCTAACACAGGCATCGCATTTGAATATTTACTGGCTTTCCAGGCTAACTTTCCCAAAGATACTAAGACCACTAGATGAAACTCCTCTCAGTGCTCAGATTAAGCCATGTGATTGACTGAGCTCTCTGAGATATTCCCCAAGCAGAAAGAATCACCTCTTCTGTTTCAGTGAAATTCTCAAAAACTTATGATTCTTTTGAGACTCTGCTTCTATGATAAAATAACCACGACGTGAATAAATTCTGAATGTATACACAATTTGTCTTATAGGATAATCCTCACTACTATGGCCTAACAAAATCTCTTATTTAACTATTGTGAAAAGCCAGAATAGCTGCCACAAAGCTGCTAATAGCAAGAGTGAGGATAAAAAAATTAATTTGCTTTGTTCTACAAAGACACTAAAGCAAAGGATATAACATTGTAAAGGAAAGCACCCTGCCTGGCACATGGTAGGTATACAACTTCTTTTCTCTTTCTCATTACCATTTAGCTTCTATCTCTGACAAATACAGGAGGGTACTGCTGCCTTATAACACAATTCCTGATGCTGGGCAGAATTCAAGGCAGTTAGCTTCCTGTCCTTGGTCCTATATTTGGTGCGGTACTCACGATCTATAAAGTTCAAATACATCCAGATTTTATAAAACATAAACAGATAAAAAGTTTTTATGGTTAGAAAAGCTAATTTTAAATTTTGTTCTAATTTTAATTTTGTTCTAATCTCAGAGATGTGCTACTATGTCCCTTAACTTCACCCAAGTTCTCAGAGATGCAGGTATGGCTGATTAGTATGTAAAATGCTCTCACTTCAGACTCACCACTGGCAGCACACGATCTCTAGGTTGTAAATGTTACTTTTTAATTTTTTTTTTTAGTTGTAGATAGACACAATACATCTATTTTATTTATTTACTTTTATGTGGTGCTGAGGATTGAACCTAGTGCCTCACCTGAGTGAGGCAAGTGCTCCACCACTAAGCCACAACCTCAGCCTATTAATGTTACATTTTATAATAAACCATCAACTATACACTTCAAGAAATCCCTAGATCATCCTCATCAGAAAAAATTCTTTGAGAATCTTTTAGAATGTGTGATTTCACACAATGCCCCATTCTTTTCTAAAATACCTCTGTTAAAACCTTGTTTTCCTACACTAGTTTATTTCTGTTGTCTATAAAAAAATTCTTCAGAGCTTGTACTGTTAAACATGCTTGTACTTATGTCTCTTCTTTTTCAAAAGTAAACTCTCATACCAGTCCACTCCTCATTAGGCCAACATGATCTTTAATAATCTAATAGTTACAAACACTGAACTCTGCCCCTTTATCCTTCATCCATTATCTTCAGTTCTACCCAATAAATTCTCTCCTTGGTTTAACGTAGCAGAGAGCGCCACCTGCTGAATTTCTGCAAAACTTCCATAGTTGTAACAGTGGCAATCCTCCTTGCTTCACTACATATATCCTCTAGTAAATTCTAAAGCAACTGAGTATAGTCTTGGATCCATTATGAAAACTAGAACAAGTCAGATCGAATAGTATCATAATTCCATTTTTAAAAATTATTCCATAATAAAAGAATGTTTTTAAAAATTTGAGTATACATGCCCAATACTTCCATGTACCTTTTCCCACAGGTCATCAACCATGTAAGGTGCATAGACTGATTTGTAAATGAACAAACTGAGGCAGGGTGCTTACTCAATTGCCTGGGGAACAAAAAGCTTCTTAGTGACAATGCTAGAGTTAGAACCCAGAATTTCTGTCTCTAGTATAGGTTCAGTTACTGAGCACTGGAAATGACCAAACTCTGACCCCATTCCTCATCTGTTGGCTGGTGCTCATGCCATCTGAGGCATTACAACAGTTGGAACACTGAGGGGAAGAAGCTAGAAGCAACCAGATCAGCTAATGGGCTCCAGGTTGCAGAAAGACCACTGTTTTAGTTAAGTTTTTTCACTGTGGTGATCAAAAGACCTGACTAGAACAGTTTTGGAGGAGGAAAAGTTTATTTGGTGCTCATGGTTTCAAAGGTCTCAATCGATTCATGGATGGCAGATGCCATTCCTCAGGGCCTGAGGTAAGGCAGACCACCATGGTGGAAGTGTGGCATAGCAAAGAGGCTCAAGACATGGACACCAAGAAGCAGAGAGAGGCTCCTTTCACCAGGGACATATAAATATAAACCACAACGGCACACCCCCAGAGACCCACCTCCTCCAGCCATACCCTACCTGGCTACAGTTACCAGCCAGTTGAACCCTATTAGCAAACTAATGCACTGATTAGGTTCAGGTTCTCATAGCCCAATTATTTCACCTCTACATTTCTTGCATTGTCTCACACAAGAGCTTTGGGGAAAGTCTAATATCAAAACAATACCAACCACCCTACACAATCTTATTCCTTATAAAGAGAATTTAATTAATGCTCTGAATACACATTTATGTACATTATAAGTATTTTAAGATCACAGATAAAGCAAAAACTATAATTATTTTAATATTTCTCGACAACCTATCATTGTATCAGGACTACTTGGCTTGTTACTTATGTCAGCTTTGACTTACAATGAACCTTATGAATTACATTGGACCACAGGAAATTGACATTTTTGTTGTCACAGAACATCCCATCAGCAACTTCATATGGTTTGTTCAATCATTTTTTTCCCCCTAGGTACTGGGGACTGAACTCAGGGCCTTGCACATGCTAGGCAAGCAGTCAACCACTGAACTATGTCACCAGCCCCTTTCATTTCATTTGAGACAGGGTCTTCTTAAGCTCAGGCTGGCCTCCAACTTGTTATCCTCCCATTCTAGCCTCCCAAGTAGCTGGGATAATAGGTGTGGACCATCATGCCTGACTGATTGATTCCATTTATAAATCAAACAAATCAAATCAAAAGGCTTTCTGGGTTATTTTATCTTGCTCCTTTGAAGTTTCAATGGCCTGAGTGGCACAATCTTTGTGGCTTTTCTTTCCTTACTAGTACTACTGCTGGTACCACCTATCAAATGCCCAAGCTGCAAAAGCATATCACCAGGTACAGCAGGGGGCCCTGAGGTCAGTGAGGTGCCACCTGTTATGGATTCAAATATCATTCCTGACTGCCTTTAATTCTCTTAGAAAAGAAGTTTTCAGGGGCTGGGGTTGTGGCTCGGAGATAGAGTGCTTGCCTAGCATGCATGAGGTGCTGGCTGGGTTCGATCCTCAGCACCACATAAGAATAGAATATACTATGTCCACCTAAAACTAAAAAACAATATTAAAAATGATTAAAAAAAAGAAGTTTTCAATTACTGTGAATTTTCTCTTGGTCAGAAGTAATAATTTTTGATACCTACTGTTCTCTTGTCTCTAGTATAAGAAACTGATTTTCTTACCCACTACTTGCCAAAATGGAGTGGATTAACAGCAACATCCTTTGAATGAAGAGATTGATCTTCAGGTACAGGTAATCAAGTCAAAATGTCTTCTACATATACATTCTCAATGTTCAACATACTATACTCAGGGCTGGCTTCATGGGCATTAAATCTGCTCTCAGAAAGGCCCCAGGATAGGTATAATGTTCTGCAACTGGCATCTTGAATTCTTAATAATTTATCTTTGTACTAGTGTCCTTTAAGTGAAGTCTAATGTGACAATGATATTTGCACATGAGCAGGGAAGATATGGGGCAGCAGTCTATACATGGCTGGGTTCAGGCCTGACAGTCAGACTTACACCAACACATCTGAAGCAGGACAGGGTGCCACAAGGTTCCAAGATGGCAGGCTGGACTTGGACCCAGACTGATGGCTATGACAGTAGTAACAGCAGAAGCAACAGTGGCCAGTTATGGGAGGGGAATGAGAAAAGAAGGGAGGGCCTCTGACAGGAACCATGGGAAGAAGCCAGCTTGTCCATCCACCATTGGAGCCCTTCCCTAAGGAGTTCACACAAATATTTAACTTCCTGACCTAAGCCCTAAAGGAGTAAATTATCACAAAGCAAAGACGTACACATGGACACTGCAATAAAGTGAATTGGGAGTTATTAGAATCTTTCCCAAAAAGCTGTCATCTCTGATTCTGAAAATTGCTGCAATATTACAAAGCAATATTCACAGGTATAGAAGTAGAATATTAATGTAAAGACTGTTGTATTGAACAGAAAAAAAACCCTGTTTCTATATGAACATTCAGATAGGCAAATTACTAATGAGGAAGATCATTTTAAAATTAATGTTTCCTCATATTTGAAGAAATAGCAACAGAATGCATAAACAGACATTTTGAACAGCTTATGAGGACATTCAGTTTCTTGTAAGGTAAATACAAGTTCTAGGAAACATCAAAGGAAATATTAAATAGCCACATACAAATTTATATCTATAATTAAATTCAGATTTAACACAAAATGGACTTCTGTGAAGAATTTAATCTTTTTAGAAAACTGTTCCACAAGAATCACCTGATCAAAAGTTTATCAGTCATTCATCCCAATGTTGTCACATCCCAACGCCTCAGTAGAAAGATCCTTCTCTAAATAACTATAAAAAATTATTTGCCACTCTGAATTTGCCAGGAATGACTAATGCCACTTTCAATATCAACTGAAAGACAAGTTGCTAAAGTAGAAATTTCAATGATAGTGAATTTGCAGAAAAGCCTGAAAAATCTTACAATAAATCAAGATTTCATATTAAGTATTTTTATAGCAGTATATAAAATTATACCAAAAATATTTTTGGAATTTATAAGTTTATGTTGCTATTTACATATCACTGTTATCTCTATTATGTTTTATAACTAATATTTTTAAAGGCAAAGTTTTACTTTTCAGTACCTTTAACAGCATTTTTCCTGCTTTCTGAGCAAGGGGCCTGGCATTTTTATTTTGCACTGGTCCCACAAATTATATATCAGCCCTGACTGTATTCATAGGCTTTCTGAATGTGAGAGTCTTATTTAAGGTAGAAATTCACTAGAGATTGATTAATTCCCAATGTCAGTCCTTACTTCAAATTAGAATTTTGAAGGATTTCAGTGGAGTGGAATGGAGAAATGCTATACTCAACTTGGGACATAAACCTGAAGGAATAAAAGAGCATTTTCAGCAAAGAGATGGCTAAGAGGGAGGGTTTCCAAGATCCATCTCTTCTGGTCACGGCTATCATAATGCCTGGGTGGGGCTGGTGGTGGCGCCAACTCCCGGCAGTTGTAGTAATAGCAATGACAGTGATAGCAGTAGCAATAGCAAACAAGTCATATTGGCCAATATTCTATTCACCATATGCTGTGTCCAGACTAACACCTGACTTGCTGTACCTTATTTGGCCGTCTGAACAACCCTTTGAGGCTGAAACTAATATTATTATCACTAATGCAGATGCGGAAGCAGTGCTTAGAATCCAGGTTAACTTGTTCTAACATGCAGGACTTGTCCTCACAACAAGTGCCAAGCTCCCATCCATTTCACTCGAAGTCCATCAACCAAAAATCAGCTCCTTATTGAATAATGCAGCTCTACTTTTTTCTTCTTGTCTTACTCCCTAGAATTGTGAGAGGAACAGAAGAGATGCTCTAACCTCTTCTTTCTCTGCTTATCCTTTCAGTGCCCTCTCCTCCACAGGGTTCCCCACTTCCTGTGCAACCATCACTGTGTTTTCTCCTTCCTTGAGTTCCAAAGCACTTTATGCCTCCCTATAGCATGTAGTCTCTTTATACCATTATTTAGGTGCATATCATCTTCCCTACCAGTGCATAAAAGGTTAAATGCAGGCACGTAGCCAAATCATTTTTACACCCTCACAGATCCCGATGGAGTCATTACTAGTTAATTTACTAAATCAATTGAAGTGAATTTTTATAGTTATGTATAAAACTTCCCTTTTGGGGTGATAGAAGAAGAGTTTAGATGCTACTGATTTAAGATCAAATATATGTTGTAGACATAACTGAAGTTTAGATTACAAAACCAACAGAAGTGAAGGTAGAAAGTATTTGATGTCATTTATATTTTTAATTATATTGATGCCTGTTCAGTTGGTAAATTTAAGATTTACAATAAGAATAAACCACTAATATGAATAGAGAATATGTCATATTTTCAAATATCATATCACTCCAAGGAAGAGATTTATCCCACCCTGCACGACTTACAAGAGCTACATTTGTAAGGGACTCAAAAAGAGTGCACACTCACTTTAACACCAAACCTAGCTCAAACATGGCACAACTACTGAGATATTTCCTAGTGTCTTTTAAATCAGAATCTTTTGGTAAGCTTTAATCTATTTTCTCCTTCAAATGTCTAACTTGTAAACTTTCTGGTTACACTGAGGCTCCTTGAAGATTCCCGTTCCTCCCACTGACAGCAGGCAAGCGCGATCACCCTGCGGGGCCCTATCACGCTGCCTACACTAGCACTTTCCCCAGCAAGAACAAACTTGAAACTCACCTCCTTGGAAAGATGCCATTCTCTAAACTTGTTGTCTGACTTCGAAGCCAACGGCGCTGATAACTGCTGGAAGAAGATGTAGAGGAGCTTGGCGATGGGAAAGGTGTGATCAAAAGGCTGCTTAGTGAGGCTGTGAAGAAGGAAATTTTGAATTTGAAACCTGAGGTAAATGAGTCCTTACATATTATATACTGCACACCAGTAGGTTTGTATTTAGTACCACTGAACTGTAAATTTAAAATGGATAAGATGGCAAATTTTATGTTATGTGTATTTTAGTACAAAAAACTTTGAAAAAAAAATACATATATGCTAAGTAACATAATTTCCAGGTTCTACCAATCATATCCAGCAGGGGGAGTCTATAATTTTTGTTTTATGAAGATTTCTACACAGCAAAGAATCCTTTATAAAGGAAACCATATTAAAGGAAATAAGGATCACAGATAAGGCACGTGCATAAATTATCAGGTCCCACATTATTTATGCAGAATAAATTATTAAATCATATGGAGACTGCAGATTTCTGATAACATGGTTCTTATAAAAACTTTATATTGTTAAGCTGGTAACTAATGCCACATTATCATGCTTACTTATAAGAATTTCTACCTCTTGACTACCTCATTACTCTTTATTTTTCTTTTAGGTGAAATTAAGCATTTCCTTCCATTGTAGCCTGTGTCTGGACCCCAATTTCCAAATACACAATTCTTATCGTCCTATCCTCCAACCACTGCAGTCCCCTTGTTTGTCAAAGAGCAACTTCTAGTCCTAAATATGCTTTCTGTTTCAATGACTTATTTTGCTTACATGAGTTTATACTTATGGAATAAATTATTTCAGACTGCAGTAATTAATATAAAAATAAAATGACTATGATTTTCTTTAAGTAATGGGGGTAAATTCTTTAATCAGTGCTCAAAGAACACCTCTGTGAAAACAGATACCTCAACTGAGACGAAGGGCTCAGAGGAGGTATACCCCAGACATTCTATGAAAGAATTAAATAATATCAATAGTTTAAAAAAATCTATGTGTATTTCTACTTATATATATGGGCGGACATATTTCCCCGTCTCATTCAAATACTCATTGAGCATCTACTATATGTCAACTATTTTATAAGTCACTGGGGGACAGAATAGTAAACACTACTGAGTATGTAGGTCTCTGCGGTTGTCGGTAAGCTCACATTCTGAGGGAGAAGAAACAAAAAAAAACTCCCAAGAAATGAAGAAGATAATCACAGAATGTGGCAAATCACAAGGAACAACCTTGCCATAGGCAAGAGGAAGTATAAGAGTCAAGAACTCAGAAGCTGTTACAATTTCTTTGATGGGAGAATCTTGAGATTGATTTACTTATTTTTGCAGAAAAATGTGATCATAGTATCAGACAGTCAACACTCTCAGGACTCTGTGCTGACACAGGTATACAGTAAGCCCAGGGCAGGTCCGAACTAAGGCCTAGAGCAGAAGGTTTTGATGCTGTCAAACACATTTCAACTTGCAAGGAGACATATGGGGGAAGTATTCTGCAGATAACCCTTAATCTTCTCTTGTCTTCTGCAGCCATCCAAAGGAAAATGTTTGGAAATGCTCCCATCAAAATAAAAAAAAAAAAAAACATATTCATGGGATCGACCCCATGTTTCTTCTCCAAGTTCATCTTATACCACCCTTTCCACACCACAACTGGCCTTCTCTCTGTTTTTTTTGTTTTTTGGTTTTTTTTTTTTGTACCAGGAATTAAACCCAGGAGTGCTCTACCACTGAACTACATTTCCAGTCCCTTTATTTTTTATTTTGAGACAGGGTCTCACTAAGTTGATAAGGCTGGCCTTGAACTTGCAATCCTCCTGTCTCAGCCTCTTACCTGAAAGAAGGCAGCTAGCCTTTGATTATAGATATGCTCTTTGAAATCTGGCTGTCTTTTTTCTATTCTTATTCACAAGGATTTTCTATTCCTTATTCACAAATCTGTAGTCTATTCCTACCCTAGGTATCTGCAATAACTATACCATCCCTAAAATGGTATTTGAACTAATCCTCACAGAGAATTCATGGAGACTTAATGGGAACTTCATGGAGTCCCTACTGGCATTAAAGTCTCAGCTGAAATTTCATGCTTTCAGAGGGCTATTCATGGGCACCCCATATATTTTTTTTCCTTCATTGATAAGTGTGTGCCTACATTTCAGTGTTTATCATCCATCTCTCCTTAACTGACTAAATTTGATGAGATCAGGGTTCATGTGTATTCTGAGCACTGATCTATCCCCATACCCTAGAAGATTGTTCCATGAGATGCTCACTGAATACTGGGCCAACAATTCAGTTAAGGACAATAATGTTTGTCTCAATCAGTAAGTGTAACAGAAACAGAGAAGTAGAGAAACAACTTTCTAGATGAATTCACATATTGAATTTGTTTAAGTATTTAGATTTTCTCTTTTTAACCAACCTTCATAACCTTCATTTAAAGTTTGTTTTTTTGGTGGTATTGTTCTGAGTACCTTTTCTATCTGTTTCTATCTGTTGGATGAAAGGGTACTATATCCCAAACACAATGGACTTTGTTCACTGTGAGACTCAAAGTTCTTCAAGTTTTTGCTTAGAAACTTGAAAATATGTAAGGTGACTTAGTCTAGTATGTAATTACACTCTAAAGACAACAAAATAGAAGCATTTAATGGGTCAATGAATAGAGCTGTTATTATTATCTAAGAGGAAAACTTCATTTTTAATAAACCAAGCATATTATTTTATTGGCAAATCAAATTACACATAACACATTTTAATTCCCAAACCACAAAATTAATTTAGGAGTTTAAAAGGTCCTCAAAAATGCCATTTTAAGTTTTAATAAAATTCCTATAAAGCCCCCTGAATAATAAAAAAGACAATGTTCTCACTACCATGATTTCAAAACATCTCAAATTTTAATTTCTTATCTGGGACATAAACTCTAGCCCACCCTAGGTGATCAATGCATTCTCTGCATTTATTTACCAAGTTTTTTGACTTTTGTCTATTATCCAGAGTCTGGGATCTAAGAATGAAGTGCCTACAAAAGCTTATGAAAAATATATAATCTTGGTCCTTTGTTCTTCCATATGAAGTAGAAGTTTAGTTTGACTTCACAGGAGATTTTAACTCAAATTACACTGAATTTATAGATTAATTTGTAAAATGTGATCCTTCACTCCACCCAATTAGGTCTTTTAATAAAGTTTTAAAAATTTCTCCATCACATATCACACATTTTCTTAGATTTATTTCTAGATCCCTTATGGGTTTGACTGCTACTTTCATTACTTTCTGATTCTAATTTTTCCTAAGCAGATATATAAGAATGCAAGTTTAGAACCGAAAAAGCTAAAGTGAAAGAAAAAGCCAACAAGCCTGTGAAAGTGAAGATGGCAAATATTCACTCCAGGAATATGCCAAAGGTCTAACTTGAAATATAAGAAGTGGAAAGAAATAAAGAAACTAAGTTCTGTCCAAGACACCTTACAGGACATCAAACAAATATAATATGAGCAAAGCAAAGCAAGGTCAAGGCCCAGATCCTCAACAGTAAAGACACAAGCAGACATTTTTAGACCTGGGTATTTATCACCAAATGATGGAAAGACTAAGCCAAAGGGACCAGCTCCCAAAGATACTTGTCCCACACCCAAAATGGTAACAACACAAAAGGGATCAATACTTGCAGTGCAAGCTGGGGGACACCCATTGCTGGGAGCTCATTCTAAACTGCAGCTAAGTACTTTTATATTCTGCAATTCTATTTGAAGAGGGCAGGGCAGAAGTCCCCTATCAGAACTGTGGAGTTGAAGAGAAATTGTCTCATGGCAGCCTCCCAGGGGAGACAGGGAAGTGAGTGGGAGATGCCCTCTTAGCAGCTCCTCAGAGTCCTCCTATCTTCTTATGTGACAGAAAGATCCCAGGTTATGCGACCAAGACTCATGCTGAAGTTCAAGCTTTTGCCCATGTGCACAGGTGCAACGGTCAACAGCATGTAGGGCCTTTCCCCTACACAAAAAATAATACCTAGACATGGGGATGAAACTCAGTGGTAGAATGCATTCTTAGCACCAAAAAACAAAATGAAAAAATAAAAAGCAGTGTTGTCCTTTTGACTCCTGCTCCTCTCTTTACTAAGCACTGAATCAGTTAAGTCAGCAAGAGGCTCAGGTACAAATGGGACATCATTGTGCATTATTCCATGGTGACCTACATTGTGAGGAATCTGACTTCATTTTTGATATTCTATTGCTGATGGCTTTGAAGCTTCATCCCATCCCCCTGGCCTCATTCTGCTCCCTCCCGGCAAAGCCCAGGTGCTGTCTCTTTTGGTGCCAGTGGGAGGGTTTAAACCACATGAAGAAACACTCACAGTCTTACCACCAAGAAAACCCAAGTTTAGTCTCTTTTCCCTGTTCTCTCAAGCTCTTTTCTGGCCAACTTGGGAAGTCACCTGCTCTCTCCAGAAAACCCTCATTATGTGAGTAAAAAGCCTTTCCACATCCTTACAGTATGTGTATGTGACATCATCAGTCTTGATCCAAACCAAATGTTGGGCAGAGTTCATCCTGTATCTGCAGAGTAGCTGAAACACAAGTTTTATCTGAACACTTTGATGATGTATATTCTTATCTGGGAGAGTCACTTGAAAAGTACATACTACAAATGTTCCTCATACCGACCTATTTGTTTTACCACTTTTAAAGACTGAAGAAATGCAGCTACAAAAAGAATGGGAAAACCATTTTCCTTACTATGATTTGATGAAGAAAGCCTAGAGCTGAACTATGGGCAGATGACAAGGCTCGATTACGCTGTCTCAATCCCAGCCCTTGGAACCTCATGCTGCTCGCAGATCCAAGTCTTCTGAATTTCAGTCAGTTTTCTATTTCTAAATTACAGCAGGCTACTCACCAGTGGAGAATTTGTGGACACTTCTAGCTAAAAATTATTTCACTATCTGTCTCCCTGAAGGGCCTCTGGCTTGTCCTACATTGGGTAATGTCACCACATTATCCTCTGCTTGTCTTCTCAAGTCAGAAACTGAAGAGTCATGCTTGCTCTCTTACTCCTCCCCTAAAACCTATGTCCCGTTAGTCACTGGGCCAGCAATCTGCTTAGTATGCTAGAAATCCACCTCTCTTTTCTTCCAAGGCCTTACTTAAAATAACCAACCATGCCACTAAAATAATCTCTTAAAATTTATCTTTACACAGAAGATACTTTCAAAATATCCAAAAGAAAATACAATGAAAAGGTATTTCCCCTTTACACCCCAAGAAACAAACATTCTATGAATGAGGAAACAACTAACTCTGGGACTTGGGCAAAAAAAAAATACAGAAGATGACTGTATTATATGTGTGTGTGTGTGTATGGCATTTTGTAGCACAGAATGTAAGAGAGTGCTCAAACTAGCACCCCCCACATAAATGGGGGTATATAAAAGGAGCACAGGAGATAAGAAAAAGAGCTCCCAATAGCCAAAGCTGGGATGATTTGAGCTACAACAATTTTTTTAAAATGAAGTACTATTAGATTATAATCCAAAGTAAAAAAATAAATATCCTGGAGTTCATATTGATATAATAACCAAATAAACAAATAAATGGGAAGATTAAACATTTCTCCCATGCAGAAGGATCCCAACTAAATTATGGAGAGCCTCTGCTCTCGAGGAAGAGGACCACAATTCCCCACTCCATAGGTGGATAGTGACGTCTTACCAAAGCAGAGTATGGAGAGGGGGAAACAGTCACTCTGCAGTGGAGAAACCTGACAAATATCACGTTGGCCAGGTAAACAAGGCCAGTGTCAATGGTCACAAGGCACAGTGACAGTAGGTAGCCTTGACCTGATGTGATGAAAATGGCACTTTACCCCTATGGTCTTCCTTCCCTGGACTCACAACCTCAGCTTCATCATGAGGAAAACTTCCAATATTCTCATAGTGGGGCATTCTACACAATAACTAGCCAGTACTCAAGACTGTCATGATTAGCAAAAACAAAGTAAGTCTGAGAACCTACCACGGCCAAATAAGCTTGAAGAGACCTGACCAATAAGTGTAATGTGGTCCTGGAATAGAAGAGAATTAAGTAAAAACCAAGGAAATAACTAAACTATGTTCTTTGGCTAATGGTTATGCTTCACTAATATTAATATTGGTTCATTCATTGTCATAATTCATACACCAATATTAAGATGCTATTAACAGGGCAGACTGAGGAAGAGTTATAAGAGAACTCTGTGAAAAAAATCTTCCAAATTTTGCTGTAAATCTATAACTATTTTAACAATAAAATCTACCTTAAAAACTTTCCTGCTGGGTGCGGTGGTGCATGCTTGTAATCCCAGCGGCTTGGAGGCTGAGGCAGGAGCACTGCAAGTTCAAAGCCAGCCTCAGCAACTTAGCAAGGCACTAACCAACTCAGCAAGACCCTATATCTAAGTAAAATATAAAAAACTCTGGGGATGTAGCTCAGCGGTTGAGCATCGCTGTATTTAATCTCAGTACCAAATAACAATAACAACAACAACACTTTTCCTATCTCTCTACTCTTTAGATAGAAGTTAAAAATTACAGAATTAAAAGACAATAAACACCATCTTACTTTCTCTACTACTTCTGCTAATTTAATTCTAATATTTGGAGCTCCTATTCTGTTTTAGAACCGAGATCTTGGTTCCTCCACAATTTAAGGTGGGAAATAAGGAGTAGAGAATGGATTACACTAAGAAGATAAAAGAGCTCTTAAGTTAACAGAATTCTTAATCCCACCAAAGATGTGAAGCTCACACTAGTCTATGTAAGACTCAGGGATATCAGAGCAGTTCCCAGGTGTGAACCTAAAGGTGAGCACATCTACCAGGACAGCCAGGGGAGCAAAACCCCTCTCAGGGGCACTGGCAGTTCTTTCCATCCCCTTTGACCCCGTCTTCTCAAAAGGAGAAGCAGAGATTGGAAATACAGATTGCCAAACTACCAAACAGAGCCAGTCTTCTTTCATTATCAAAATTAACCTTTGTATCATTCTGTCCCCAGTTCCCAGATCTGGTTAGTCCCAAACCCCTCTACAAGAAAACATTTGGCTCTGGCTGCCATGGACTTGTACTTTAATGTGAACTCAATTTTCCTGCTTCTCAAAAGGCCTGGAAAAGTAGTTTTAGAGCAATATAGAATCTAAAGAATATCAAACAAGTTGCGATTTAGATTCGTACAACATGAACTAATTTTACCAATTATATTATAAACTGAAGTTACCTAGGAAAATCCAAACTTTCTTCTAATAATGTTTCTGCTGGTATTAGTTCCCTAAAAATCTCTGAATCTTTTCTGGAACAAGGGGTATAAAAAGTAAAATAAGGTTACAACAGGACAGAAATCCCGTGACATGAGCATTCAGAAGGGGCCCTGGTGGAACATTACTCATGCTCCTTCCCCCATAGACAGGTGAAAAGCTCTCACCTTTCTGCTTTGGAATTCAACCACAGCAAAGTTGGTCCAGTGCCAATCCTATCACAGGGGACCGAGAACAGCATTGGGCTGAGGGCCACTAGGACACTAGGGTTTTTCAGTGCACACTCAGAATCTTTTGAGTAACTGATGGAACTCAGAGTTCAGCTGACAGTGACCCACAAGAAATGAAGAAATTACCATGACTATCATTAAATATGACAAAAGAAAAACAGTTCACTTGCACATCACATATTGCCTTTTACCTTTTCAGATTTTAAGTGAAAATTATACAAGTCTAATCAATGGGAGCTACATTTCAGACCAAAGGTGATTAGCCCAACTTCACAGAGAAGATAATGAATACCAATATGAATCAATTTTAACAACTAATAAAACACTATATATAAAGTGTATATATATATATATATATATATATATACTTTATTACATATATGTATGTTATATATGTGTGTGTAATACAAACATATACATTCATATGCATATATATAAATGACAGCAAGGGGAGCAAACTGCCACTCAGGAGCATTAGCAGCCCTCTCCATCATCTCTTTCATATATAAATATTAAATGCCAAACAGGGAGATTCAGTAACAATACATTTCATTTAACAACTTGGGAGCAGAGTGGGACAGAATGGGAGAAGGGCCCTGATATTACACAGAAGAAACAAGGATTTTTGAGGCACTGAGAGCAAGAGGTAGAAACACAAATGAATGAAAGGCCAGGAGGAAAGGCACCCAAGGTCTGGATCCAGTCTGTGCAGGGACTGCTGGCTGGTTGGCCTCTTGGTCGAAGGAGACATGTGTCAGAGGAGAAACCAGTAGCGTGCTCCTAGAGGAGGCCTACAGGATGTGTAATCATCAGGTAAACCCCACACACCTAAGTCCCTGGATTACTTCTCTTCTAACATAGAACCTACCTCAGATCTGAACCATAAATCAAAAGTCAAAAGCAGCATCATGTACAAAAGCAGAAACCATGGGATCCTAAAAGCAGTATTAGAAAGTTCAGGGCTAGTTAAAAAGAAAAAGTAAAAGTAAAGTTTAGGACTTCTGGAAGAACAGAAAGGTACCTGAGACACAACTTAGATCAGTATTCTAAGACAGAAGAAAGGGTGATCAGGTCAGTTGGCAGGCACTTCCACTGTTGTTCAAAGATTTATTTTCGCAGACACTTTCCCTCCTCTGGTTCTATACACAGAAGTCAGCAAACAAATTCCCAGTATTATTGACTCAAGGAAACTTCACTCTGGGAAGAGATTTCTCAGCATACACTAGTCTCATATGAATTTGGATACAAGACTAGTTTATGTTGCATAATCATTCCCAGATGTTATACATCAAAATTTCAAATCTTGGGACATGAGAATATGGACAAAAAAACAAAACAACAAATAGAGGATGAGGCTTAAAAAGTTGGAAAAACAGAAAATAGGTAACTTTTTTTTTTTTTTTAAATCTTTATGGATAGTTCACTGCATTAGTTAAACCAATAAAAGGAAATACCTGATCGAGCAATGCCACTGTCCCTGTCTTCATTCTGTCCTCTGCTTGGCATATCAACTGGGGTGCTGTGTGCTGAGATAAAGGTACAAGGAAAACATGTTATTGAGGTTTTGAATCCAAAGATACAAAAATTTCAAAAATGACTGCCATAATCTTTACATTTCAAAGTAGGCTACTGCTATTGATGATTGGCCTGTTTATTATAGAGATTAACTAGAAAGCAAAATTAAATACATAGATGATGAAAGAAAGAAGAAAACAGAAGTATCTGCCTTTATCCTACTGAAGCACATAAACTTTTTTGAATGAATTCCACTCTTTAAAAAATCCTGTATCATAAACTAATTGTGCAGATAATACAATGATCATTTTTCAAGTGAATATTTTTAGCTATTTTCCTCATTAATAGTAGTACTTACATAGCACTATATTTTCAAAATGCTTTATAATTAGTTTCAGTAGTAACTGTAGGCAACTTAGGGAAGAGAAATACTTGAAAACCATTTCATAAATTCAAAAAATGTTTCTATTTATAACCCACTCTCTTGGCAGACAGAAAACACTTATATTCCTTTTCAAATATTTCTTCCTCTACTTCTTTTCCATATACACCCATACACAGTACTATTGTCGAGTTACTTAGAAAAACTCATATGTTGGCAAGAATTTTGGAAAATCTGAAGTATTAAAGACTTATAGGAAGACTTTAGATTGGCCGGAGTTGTACTCTTACTGAGCTGGAAGGCAGATGAAATGTTGCTCAGTAAGTTTTATAATGTACAAGAAGCCCAGTGCCCTGCCTGATTGTTGTACTTGCCAGTTATTTTCTGAAACATGTTTATTTTCACAATTTTAAAGAGAGTATATAAACATGTTATCCTCACTCTAAGTAGGTGGGAGGGTGTCAGTTTCATTAGTATGTCAGTTAACTACGGTGTTTAGCATATTTCAGACTACGAAGAACAGAATGAAAAATATCATTTGCCATACTCACAATCTTAAACGTTAGTAATGAAGATCCCCCACACTTGTTAATCATGCCAAGACTACAATACACATTGAACAGCCTCAGCTAGCAAGGCCAGTGAAATGTTAGAACACCTCGATGATTATAACTGTAAAGAACCTAGAAACTGCATTTATATCACTTAAATGAGAGACACAGAGAGAGAGAGATTGATCAATCTTCCATGCTCTTTAATTAAAGTGACTTTTAAAGAAACTCCATGCAGGTAAGGATGCAAGTGAACAAATGGAGAGAAAACACCACGGCAAAGGGAAACAGTTTATAGCAGCAAAAGAGGCCCAGGAAAATCAGAAAAAAGAATTGTCTTAGAAACCCTAAGGGCTCATTTCAGATCAAAATCAGCTTACCCTGGGATATTAACAGAGACATTTACTATAGAGGTTCATGGGATGAACTTTCCAAAATATCATGAATTTGGCTGCATTTGAAATTATGTCTCTTATCACAAGAGCCCCTTGAATTTCTAGGAAAGCACAAATAGGACTTTTTCTGAGAACCAGTACAGGATTTATTAATGTGTGTGGGTCACACTGTACTCAGCATTCCACACAAACCTGCAAAGAAAGAAGCACTCCGGGTGAGCCGGAGAGGTCCTCCTTCAGCTGCCCCCTGCAGCAGTTTGCTGCTGCATGCTTGCAGCAGACCTGGAGACAGACACACAGAGGACGGCAAACAAAGCACACACATACACAAAAATAAACACCGATTAAAAGTAATGCAAAACCAAACCAAAACAACACAACACAACCAACTCAAATAAAGTAAAACACACCCATAATAGTGGTATTCAGAGAGAAAATCTGTTTGCGTGTCTCATTTTTACCTAGGTTACTTCCGGCACGACCAGGACCCAAAGTATGCTGATTCGTGTTCGGTTTTCCTGCATGAGGATCTTGGTTGATGTACTCAAAGCTGTCTTGCAAGCTAAATCCGGCCAGGAAGAGGAAAGCAAAGAGAGGAGAAAAACATCAACAGGCTAATAAAAGGCTGCTTTTTAGTAGACTCCCAAATATATACAACTGCTGAGTGACACCCAAATGCATACAACTGTATTTGATAGTCTCACATCTACCAAAGGAAATTAAATTGGCAAGTGTAGGAGAATTTGTTGAAGGAAAATAAAAGCTTTTTAGAAGTAGCCAGATCCATACAACTAAATAATTGCATTCCTAACAATTTCATATTCTATAACAGGACAACAAACTCTAAATTCTGCTTCAGTGGCTGACACCTAGTATACTGCTATTCATTTCTAAATTCTGCTTTAGCAACTGACATTAAAGATGTTTCTATTCATTTCAAGGGTTTTACATAAACCCTCAAAATAAAATTAATTTATATCTTGATTAACATCTATGAATAATTCAGCAACTTTTTTCAGGGGTGAGATGCATCAGAAATTATGATTCTCTTAGGAGTTTGATTTCACAACTTCTAAAAAGTTAGAATTACTCATAAAAATGTGAGGGAAATAGATTTTAATACTGTATTCTTTTGATTTATTTATATATGGCACTGAGAATGGAACCCAGTGCCTCATGCACACTAGGCAAGCACTCAACCACTGAGTTAAAACCCCAGCCCCTATTATAATAACATATTCTTTAACAGGAAAATAAATATCAAGACTTTGAGGATAATGTAGCATAATGAAGCCAAATAATTTTTACTTAAATCTGAGCT
The DNA here is from genome assembly GCF_964194105.1 of Spermophilus citellus. Lineage (NCBI taxonomy): Eukaryota > Metazoa > Chordata > Mammalia > Rodentia > Sciuridae > Spermophilus > Spermophilus citellus. Next base: position 121,984,302 of record NC_138189.1, read on the forward strand.
CAATATTTTACTATAGGGCAGTAGTGTGACAAACATTCAGGTAATTTCAAGGGGATGAAAAAAAGTATATCTCATAATAAATAAACATCAATTCTCACATTGGCTTTAGTCATGGTAGCCCAATGTTAAGTGTTCAAACTATTTTGTTGTAGGATAAAGCAAAATTTTTACTCAGAGGTACCCAAAGATGCAGAGGAATAAAATTTTAATTTCCCAGGGTTATTCATTTAACATCTAGGAATGTCCCTTATATACTAAGTACTTCCTTTAAATATATAACAAAATATAACAAGCATATGAAATATTTCTGTTTGAAAGTTCAAAATGTATAAACAAATGCACTGTGATGAAAATTTAAGTTAAACATTTCAGTATTTTTAGTCTATGCACAAGTGCAAAAAGAGGGGCAAATCAAATGATTACATGGTTCAAATACCTAGCAATCACAAAGGCTACACTGACTGCTCAGAATAGATAGCAAGTACAGACAACCCTCCTACCCCACACTGTGATCATCCCAGAAAAAGTCATTATGTACTTCAATCCTTCAGAAATACATACTTTTAAAGACAAAATAATATTGTGGAATGGCATTAAATTGGTAATATAGTTACTCCTTTTTTCCCCTTCTATTTTCCAGAAAATTAAAACTTGGTAGCTGCCTGTAGAAATGTAGTGGATAATTGAAGGCAACCCAAAATAAAGATGCTGCTTTGTCTTTAAGGACACCCAAAAAAGTCAAAGTCCTTCCCCTGCTCAATATTACTGGACACTGCCTAACCCTTTAAAACCCTTCTGTTAATCTGGATTCATTTTGCTTCTCATTTCAAAATGTCTGATGGCCCACAAAAAGTTACTCTATCTAGAAAAAGACACACACAAAAATATGACTTACTTATTTGTACTTCCACAGAAGCTGCCCATTCTAGCAGAGAAAACTTTACTAATCATCAGTTGCGGAGGAGAACTGGAAAATAAATAAATAGATAGACGGATGGATGGATGGATGGGGGGAAGAAGTGCATTTTTAAATTACGGAGTCAGTATCACCATACTATTTCTCAAAACTGTAGAAAAAGAAGTTCAAACTCACCGTATATAGTGTATCTTTAAGGTGGAGCCTTTATAACTCATTGCGACTGAGCCAAACATCATTTCCCCTAGCATGTTGACATCAGAAGCTGGTCTTGTGTACTACACAAAAGAAACCAAGTCAAAGTCAGTATGTGGAACTATGCGACATGCAATGCAATAGCACCAATGCTGTTATGTTGTATGCACATATAGTATGTGACAATGATTCACTATCATGTATAATCATGCTGTGCTAAATAAAGACATTTTTAAAACTTCAAGAAAAAAAGGAAAAAATATACAATGGTGCAGAAGTAAAAAAAAAGAAAACAAGATTTATTAATCTCAGGGTCCCTCTTTACTGGGTAACTACAATTATTTCTTAAACCTGGAGTTGGTCATCTTACAATCACAATCTGTAATGTTGATTGCCTGGACTTTCCCCCAAATTATTATTAATGTTCTTGATTTCTTTCTTTAAGCATATTATGTTTATAGGACCCAAGTGTTCATTAGAAATTATTTTTAACATTATTATGAGAAAAAGATTATCATTATTTCCATTTATAAATTCTAAATTGATTATATTATTGAAGAAACAGGGTAAATCTTCCCTTGGTACTAAGAACTCATCCTGAGAAGAAATATAATTCAGTATTATTCAATCAAATAATTTACAGACTTGATCAAAAATGTCAATTAGTGCAGGCAGGGTTTTGTGCAGGTACAAAAGATAACAGATGGTCCAAGTGTTTTAAAAATTTACAAAAATATTTCAAAAATATTTGACTCTCCCAACATTGAATCATTTTTTTCTCATGCCTTTTTGTTATCCAAAAGGGTGGACTATATTCTCATTTACTTTTATTTTTTGGTGGTGCTATGCACAAGCTACACCCCAACCCTCTCTTTGCTTTTTAACCAGCACAGCCTAACTTCACCTCTCATGTTCCATCGATTTCATTTGCTCTAAGGATAACTTTCACCTTCCTGTCAAATCTAATGGACACTTTCCAATTTGTTTTCTTAAAACTACTACTTTGCTTTTTCAATCTCTTCTTTCTGAAATCATCCCTTAAACATGGTTGTTCCCTGGAGGGCACTTATGCTCACTCACTGCCTGCATTTTCAATCAAACATTCTTTGACTTTGATTTTTATGCACATAGGAATACTTGCTACATTTTTATCTCTAGGCCCAGACCTCTCCTCAGGCTCTAAAATCCTATATCCGAATCCTCTGGGATATAGCAGTCTTAAGTACATATGCTAAGTCCTGGGGACACAATGATGGACAGGATAGAAATAAATGTTGAACAAACCAGTGTTCCACAGGCACCCTAGCATAGCTTGAAACAAAGTAACATTCCCTGCACCCACAACCCATCAGTCAGACTCTTTGACAGTGTGCTTTCTATCTGAGGAAAAACATGGGGATCAACCTCAACATTCTCCACTGAATCGTTCTCATTTCTTTTTCTTTTTGCAACACTGGAGATTAAATGTGCGGCCTTGTGCATACTAGGTGATGCTCTACCACTAAGCTATGCCCCCGTGTTTCTTTTCATTTACTAAAACTCCAAATGCACACATACATATATATACACACACTGACACACATATATAACCTACTTACACAAGATGGCAGAGGTAGAAAGATAAAGTAAGGTAGAGAGAGAAGATGTGAGGGAAGGGGAGGAGGGATAGTAGGGGACAAGAAAGGTAGCAGAATACAACAGTCACTAATATGGCAGTATGTAAAAATGTGGATGTGTAACCGACGTGATTCTGCAATCTGCATTTGGGGTAAAATTGGGAGTTCATAACCCACTTCAATCTAATGTATGAAATATGATATGTCAAGAGCTTTGTAATGTTGTGAACAACCAATAAAAAAAATAAAATTAAAAAAAAAGAAAGATAAAGTAAACCAACCAGTCTTATTAACCAGGTTCCTCTGTTGGATTAGAGCTCACATCAACCTCTTCCCGCCACATGCAGATAGAAACCATCTGGCTATCACCTTATTTACTAATAACCTTCTTAATTTTATAATCTGCTTTTTTTCTTGGGATATAAATTGTAATTATCAACTACCTGAAAATTTCACTCTATAATTTTTAAATTACAAACTACTTGAGACCGCCCAAAGCACTGTACAATAAGGGCAAATGCATGGCCCAAGTCCTGGCTACGAAATTAATACAGTCCTATGGGACTGTGGCTGCTGGTAATTACCCTGGCTTTGCTTTTTCAGCAAAGTTTGGTACATCACCCATCAATTAATACCCTTCTACTATTACTATTCAAAATTTACAAAACATTTCTACTTTTGTATCTAATTAGTCAATGTTTCTCATTTTATGGCCCTCATTCCTATCCTCTACCTCCTCAAACACACAACTCACAGTGTAAAAGAATGCCACCTGGGCTGGAGTTGTGGCTCAGTGGTAGAGCGCTTGCCTCAAATGTCGTGAGGCACTGGGTTCGATTCTCAGCACTGCATATAAATAAAAAATAAAGGTCCATCAAAAGCTAAAACAAATAAATAAATCAAATTTAAAAAAAAAAGAATGCCACCAGCCCTCAAACCTTCACTCTCAAGTTTGGCCTTACTATTTATTTCTTCTGCTAGACAAGACTTTCTTCTTTCACTGGCAAGTTCTACCTTCTCAGGATGCCCATATACACTCAAAGAATCTTTAGGAGTTCATAGGTTTATTATTCTGGATCAGAATAATAATAACAGCAAAGGAAACAAAACAAAAAAATTTACCTCGTTTGCAATATTTCTTCCTCATTCAGTATGTATTATGCTGTATCACCTCTGCTGGATTACAATTTTTATAGAGAGATAAAAGACAAAGTGTGAAAACAACACTGATGTGAAACATTTAGGATCACTCTGTTGAATACTTGTTCTCACATTCCTGAAGTAGAACCCTCCAGCAGGCATTAGCCCCTGAGGAGAAGTTACAGTAAATTACTTCAACCCATGGGGTGTTCCTACAGAAGGCATGTTTTACCTGGTACTTTGGAAGCTGCTCCTTGGTGTGTTGTAAAGATCCTCCAGAAGAACTATGGGAAGAGATGCCGCTGCTGCTGCTACTGCTGCTGCTGCTGCTACTTCCTTGGCAGCACTTGGCTGACGTTTTCACAGGGACATCCTCTGTTTTCTGGGTTAAGGGAGGCAAGCAAGGTAAAGGATACTAAGTATATCAGGCTTCATCAACAAGCTCTTTACTGGGAATTCCTTTGTCAAACCGTGCAGGAACCTGCACTGCATTCAAAACCAGAAGCTCTCATAGAATTTTTCTTTAAAATTATGACAAAAATATGATTCCTTGGAGCCTATAATATTTGGGAAGGGGAAGGTAGTACACAAAAACTAGTGAATTTAGACATTATTCTCCTTAATTACCAGCTTTTGTATTTCATCAAATGATAACGAATGTTTTCAATTCTTAAAAAAATCTTTAGTATCATGTAAAATCATAAACTATGAAAATGATGAGGAGAAAGATGGTGATTTAAGTTTAAATTTTAAACAAGCAAATGGAACTAAGAAAACAAAACTATTAATTTGGACAGGCTGGGCTTGTGTTTTTCATGACACACCTCTTCTAGTACCTCTTTGAAGGTAACAGGAAAGAAAATCACGAGGTTGAAATTGTGAAAGATGAAGCCCAAACCCTGAAACAGGAGCTACTGTTAATTACACAGCATGTGATGGAAACATGGTCTTTAAAGGTTAGAGGTGACAGAGGATTATCTACTCCATATTCCCTTAACAGTGTTCACTGCTAATTTCTTATGATAGTGACATGAAGGTATAAAGATTTACCATCATTAATTTTTGACTTCATCTTCCACCAGAAGCTATCATTCCCTACAGAAGCATCCTGCAGCATCTATGAGAAGTAGTTTCTATTCTGAACTATTTTTTTTTTCCTTATACAGCTTTTGCTTGGAAAACCATGAATGCAACTGCAGCTTATCTAATCTTCAGTGTGACAGTCACACTGGTGGTCTAATGCAAATGCCTGCAGTCATGTGCTTTATACAAACTCATGACATTTTGTGCTTGCCAAGTGGGGGTGAGGGGGGCTGAAAATGGGAAAAAAATATAAGGAAAACATAAAACGTGCTGGTCCACAACAATCACTCCAGCAATGATGGCATTCGAAGTTGTAGTGCTGTTAATGCTACTTATGCCAGAAACATAGTCCCTCAGAGGGCCTAAAATGACAGGAAGTCCCACCTGCTTCACAGACTGTGGGACCCTTTGGCTGGCGTACAACACCAGTCAACAGTCTATAATTGGACACAGCACCTGGTAGTGAGCAGAGCACCAGCTGGATTCTGTGTAGTCTCGGGCAAGCTACAAATGTTCCTGAACCTAAGCTGCTTTTTTGATTAAACAAGTGCTTCTAAGAAAGCCTATGTTCCAGATTACAGAGTTATCACCACTCTGCTATTCTGACAATTCCAGTCCGCTTGAAAACCAGTGAGGATTTTTCCCCTCCATCATCAGCAGCCCTAGTGATGGGACGTGTGTCCTCAACTAAACCATCTTTGTGATGTATTCAGGGAAAAAGGGGTTGCCATCTCCTGTCCACCAATAAAGGGTCAAATGCTGGCTCACGGAAGCTTTTAATTCCAATCCACAATTAAAACCTACAGTGAATTACCAAGAGATGTCTCACCTGCTCCTCCACCTACCTAACAAGCCCAACAACTTCTATAATGATTAGCTACCTGGTACAATTCCACCTGAAGTGCTGTGGAATCCACCCTGCTAAACTGCCTTCAAACACTTCCTTTCTGCAAAAGTGATCGTTATCAAAAGCAGGGCCCCTAGGCCCCATGAGACAAAGACCAAGCTATAAACTGCTCATTAACTTAGGGCAGACATTCTACAAACTGCCAGAATTTGTTCAGTATGGGTAGCAAGCTACTGAGCATGAAAGGGATGAGTACAAAGGGATGTATATAATCTGTAAGCATCTGCACAAATACTGAAAAGAGAGTGAAAGGCCTAAGGATCATAATTTAGAAGTACCTTGGACTGACAGCCAAAGTCTCAAGGAGGACCAGATTCTTCTCACCTTTCTTATTCTGGCTCAAAAGGGTAAAGAACTGTTCTTTCGTCCCCATAGCTAGCCTCCCTCACCTGCCTCACCCTGCCCCTCTAAGCCCTGCCCCACCTCACCAATACCACTCTCTATTAAAAAAAAATTAAATGAATGAAATCTTCCTTGGTCAAATATGGTTGAAAAACACTCTTTTAGAAGATGAAAATGGGCAGTTTATGTTAAAAAAGCTATATAAATTTGTTTAATCTAATACTATACAATCCTTTAATATCTATCAGAAACACAGGAAAGAATGATACATTACTTCTCTTCAGGCAAATGCTTTATTGCTTTCTGCAGTTCAGAGTTCTGCCTTCTTCCTACATTTGATGCACATGCTTGACATAAAAAAATCCTACTGGATGGAACTGACCAGCAAACTCACCTCCAGGCAGATTTAAGTACACTGTCAACTCTTGTCATGATTACCCACTGACAGTTTCATGTGTGTTTGTTAATGGACATGTGCATGCTTGCTAGGGAAGAGGGGTCTGCTTATGTTTTTTTCTAAACCATGAGTAGCATGCAATATACTTTTAAGATAATGATGGATTAATAAGTGGTGGATCAATGAAGTGGTTAAAAGCCAGGCATGGAGGCACACATGTGTAGTCTCAGCACTCAGGAGACTGAGAGATCCCTTGAGCCCAGGAATTCAAGACCAGCTTGGACAATGTAGCAAGACCCCAATTCAAAAAAAAATTTTTTTTTTAATTAAAAGAAAAGCAAAACAAGGCAGTTAAAAGCACAAATGATAAAGGTGAAAGCAAATCAGCATTTCATACCTGAGTTGCCATCTCTTCAATCTTTTGAACAGCTTTAGAATCAAACAACACTTGTCTGCCTCTCCTCTCACAGTCCTGGTAAACTATCAGACGAATGTCACTCAAGTCAAACTCTGAACATGACCAACTGTGGATTAAAAAGGGAGAGAGAAATTAGGTTACCTCCAACACCTGGGATGATCATGGACAAGTAAGTTTCAGCCAACACGTGAGTGTGTGTGTGTGTGTGTGTGTGTGTGAGAGAGAGAGAGAGAGAGAGAGAGAGAGAGAGAGAGAAGAAAGATAGTGATCCCCTCAGACCTGGGGTATGTAGGAATCAGGGGCGATGGCCTCCAATGTGGATGCCAAGGTGCCTTATAAGTATTGCCGGTTTTCATGAGAAAGGTTGGGAAGACTGCTTTAAATAATAAATCATTGGAGAGAAAGCTTCTCTTTCCAAAGCCAGTTTGGGCACAGATGGCAGCCAGAAATTGCAAGGACATGCAGAGAGGGCTAAATTTGGATGCCTGGGTTCTGAGGATGGCACACCAGAAGTAAAGGAGTGTTTAAGCTTCTGTGTCACTGAGCAGGGGATCATGTGGAACAAGTCAGTAGAGCCTTCTCACTCCCTCTTCCAGCCACCCACACTCAGGTCACATTGAGAAAAGTTATATATTCTGAATTATTATTTTCCCCTATTATGTTTGGCTCTGATACAGAAGTTCTGAAAACCAAGTGCATCACTGCACAGCATCTGAAGTGCTAAAGATTATAGCTAGGAAGCACAGCTTGTTCCTAAGCAGACCAAAAGCTACTGGGACAAAACTACTCAGAAGAAAATACGGTTTATTCTTCAGTAATAAATGATATCAGAGTGAGAGAACTATAAAAGCAATAATGAAAACTCTACTGCTCTCGGCACATTCAGATGAATTCAATCATCGCCCATTTGAGGCTCTGTGGCAGATGCCAAAGAGTTAGTGACTAACAAACAGTCCTTGCATTCATGGAGTCCAAGGTCTAATGAGGAATATCAGACTAATAAATTGTATGTAAATGTGCAGCTAAAAACTGTCAAAAGTGCAAAAAGAAAAAGTAAAGGATGTGAGGGAGTCTCAGGTTTCCAGATGAAGGAGTGGGAGAGGCAAGAAGTCCCTGAGGACTTAAAGTGACATTTAAAGACAAAACTGAAGAAGTAAGAGTTAAAGAGAGAACGAGAATAAAGAATGTACTATGAAGACTAAGGAACATGGCAAGTGTACGACTGCTGCACCAGGGGAAGAGACACAAAAAGAGCCTGGGGAGTGTGGCGAGGTGGCGGAAAGCAGCAGAGGCAGGATATCTCGATCTCAGTGCAAGGAGAAGCCGAGGCAAACAGACGGTTGTTAAGATCAGATCCATACTGCTTAAAAGTTCAGCCGGGCTGCTCTAAGGAAAACGGGGGGTGGGCTAAGACTAGAGGCAGGTACGCCAAAGAGAATGTATGAGAAGAGTTCAGGTCCTCCCTAATGAAGGCCAGAGCAACAGGAATGGAGGGAGGCATGGAGACATCTTCAAGAGGCAGAACCGAGGTGCCAGGTGCTTAGACAGGGACTGCTGGAGGAGGATGTAAGAGAGACAGGTAACAGATGGACAGACAATTGTAAAAGTAAGAGACTGTGTAAGTGAAGTTAGACGCATCTGGATTCAATCCAAACACTCTGACCTTTCATTTCCTTTGATTAAGGACGATGAATATAGTAATGCTGACCTCACAAAGTACCCGTACAGATAAATAAAATACGTAAAGCACTTCACACAGGGGGTGACACACAGTAGGGACTCTAAAGTCTTTGAAGGAGCGTGAATATCATAATTTTTAAAGAAAATCAATACAAAGTCTGGTACCCAATCACAAACTGCATTTTGGGTTCTTTCCTTTTTCTGGCAGTGGTTAGTTAAAAACGAACATGCTCTTTTAGTGCAGCAGATTTGTTTTCTTAAATCCCAGCAGCAAAAAAATACAAAGTTCTGATTGTACCTTCTTTCAACAACCTGTGTTCTAATTTATGCCCAGCATTCTTTTCTCTTAATTTTGAGAACAGCATGGCAAGTTTATTTTGGAAAGCGCTTTTCCTCTACTCTCAGTCCAGAGGTAGTCCAAGTTCTAGATCTGGCAATGAGACATGGCCACATGACCTGAGCTGAGCTATGGGAGCCAGTCCCAAAACTTAGTTGCTCAGCTTGTAAATGGTAATCCCAGGATTGCTGGTGGCTATTTTTGCCATCACGAGGTAAGCGCCTGTTTGAAAATGAAGTCAACGTGGAGGAAAAGCAGGTGAGCAATGGAATGACACAGACTCCTGTTGGCACTTGAAACCAGCTATTCCTGAGTAAGCACTATTCCCTGAAGTTCATTTTCTGTCACAACCTAAAGTCTGATGACTGTGACTCAAACCACTGAATTTAAAATTATAAAAGGCCATTAAAACACTCTCTGAAATTATGTATTAAAACAGTTCAAGGACTGGGCCTGTAGCTCAGTGTAGGGCACTAACTAGAATGCATGAGGCTGTGGGTCCCATCCCCAGCACAACAAAGAAATAAACAGAAATTGAAATACACAGGTTGAAGTTATTAGAAGTGAGTGAAAAAAGTCAACAAAGATGTAATTGCCTTATATTTTCTTACTCTATTTTGTCCCAATAATTACATTTTTGCCAAAATAGCATTATAATTTACAAGTTGTTCCATTCTTATGATGAATGTTTCAAAATATCAATTAAACCAAAGATAGCCTATCTAGGAATAATTCAAACTTAATAATGATTATAAGACTTTATTAAAAATTTTATGTTCTTTTTCAATCAAAAAAGATGGAAATAAAAGGTACAGGAGAAGAACATATGTCAGATTATTCAATTTTTTGACGCAAATGTTTTAAAAGTATTTTATAGAAACAAGGAAAACTCTATTCTTCTCTCATATGACCATATGACCATAATTTTGACATTTATCATCTCTAATATTAGCAGAGGGAATTAACAGTTGCACAGTTGGGTAAAGGAAAAGAGACCTGACAAAGGCCACTAAATGAAGGTTTCAGAATAAGACAGGCCTGGGATCAAATCTGAGCTCTGCCTCCCACGAGTTTTATAGCCTTGGGAAAGTCTCCTTAGCAGATCATAGGGAATGTTGTGAAGATTAAAGGAGATAATCCAGGGAGATTCCCAGCACTCTGCCAGCTCCTTTCCCTACCACGCTAACAGGGCTTGAGTTAGTAGTAGCAGTCACGTGACAAATATATTTTCATTCACAGTCACTTCAACATCTAACCGTCACTTACTATGGAACTTCTGTGAGCCCTGAATAAAGTTCCTGGGGCTTTACTGAGGATAACTCACAAACACAAAAAAAGCAAATGGTATAATATCAAATGGTACAGTCTCCATATGACTGAGGGCAACTCTTCAATAAACAATAAGCCCTGGGCTGTTTGCCTTAAAATACTGACCATTTCAGAGAAATGCATTTTAATCAAAACAATCTTGTTTGTCTGCTTTTGTTGAGAGTAAGGAAACACTACCACATCTGGCCTCAGGGAACCATGTATTATTTGCCCACTATGACTTTAAGCACAAGAAAATAAGATGGCCTACCTTTTTTTACTGTAAAATTTTAAACAAAATTACAAGTGGATGGAACAAGACAGGGATGCCCCCTATCACCACTTCTATTCAATATAGTTCTCGAAACACTGGCCAGAGCAATTAGACAGACGAAAGAAATTAAAGGCATAAAAATAGGAAAAGAAGAACTTAAATTATCACTATTTGCAGATGACATGATTCTATACCTAGAAGGCCCACAAGGGTCTACAAAGAAACTACTAGAACTAATAAATGAATTCAGCAAAGTGGCAGGATATAAAATCAACACGCATAAATCAAAGGCATTTCTGTATATCAGCGACAAAACTTCGAAACGGAAATGAGGAAAAACACTCCATTCACAATATCCTCAAAAAAAAAAAAATACTTGGGAATCAACCTAACAAAAGAGGTGAAAGATTTATACGATGAAAACTACAGAACCCTAAAGAGAGAAGTAGAAGAAGATCTTAGAAGATGGAAAAATATACCCTGTTCATGGAGAGGCAGAACTAACATCATCAAAATGGCGATATTACCAAAAGTTCTCTATAGGTTTAATGCAATGCCAATCAAAATCCCAACGGCATTTCTTATAGAAATAGATAAAGCAATCATGAAATTCATATGGAAAAATAAAAGACCCAGAATAGCAAAAGCAATTCTAAGCAGGAAGTGTGAATCAGGCGGTATAGCGATACCAGATTTCCAACTATATTACAGAGCAATAGTGACAAAAACAGCATGGTACTGGTACCAAAACAGGCGGGTGGACCAATGGTATAGAATAGAGGACACAGAGACTAATCCACAAAGTTACAACTATCTTATATTTGATAAAGGGGCTAAAAGCATGCAATGGAGGAAGGATAGCATCTTCAACAAATGGTGTTGGGAAAACTGGAAATCCATATGCAACAAAATGAAACTGAATCCCTTTCTCTCGCCATGCACAAAAGTTAACTCAAAATGAATCAAGGAGCTTGATATCAAATCAGAGACTCTGCGTCTGATAGAAGAAAAAGTTGGCTCCGATCTACATATTGTGGGGTCGGGCTCCAAATTCCTTAATAGGACACCCATAGCACAAGAGTTAATAACAAGAATCAACAAATGGGACTTACTTAAACTAAAAAGTTTTTTCTCAGCAAGAGAAACAATAAGAAAGGTAAATAGGGAGCCTACATCCTGGGAACAAATTTTTACACCTCACACTTCAGATAGAGCCCTAATATCCAGAGTATACAAAGAACTCAAAAAATTATACAATAAGATAACAAATAACCCAATCAACAAATGGGCCAAGGACCTGAACAGACACTTCTCAGAGGAGGATATACAATCAATCAACAAGTACATGAAAAAATGCTCACCATCTCTAGCAGTCAGAGAAATGCAAATCAAAACCACCCTAAGATACCATCTCACTCCAGAAAGATTGGCAGCCACTATGAAGTCAAACAACAACAAGTGCTGGCGAGGATGTGGAGAAAAGGGTACACTTGTACATTGCTGGTGGGACTGCAAATTGGTGCGGCCAATTTGGAAAGCAGTTTGGAGATTCCTGGGAAAGATGGGAATGGAACCACCATTTGACCCTGCTATTGCCCTTCTCGGACTATTCCCTGAAGACCTTAAAAGAGCATGCTACAGGGATACTGCCACATCGATGTTCATAGCAGCACAATTCACAATAGCTAGACTGTGGAACCAACCCAGATGCCCTTCAATAGATGAAGGGATAAAAAAAATGTGGCATCTATACACAATGGAGTACTATGCAGCAATAAAAAATGACAAAATCATAGAATTTGCAGGGAAATGGATGGCACTAGAGCAGATTATGCTTAGTGAAGCTAGCCAATCCCTAAAAAACAAATACCAAATGTCTTCTTTGATATAATGAGAGCAACTATGAACAGAGCAGGGAGGAAGAGCAGGAAGAAAAGATTAACATTAAACAGAGACATGAGATTGGAGGGAAAGGGAGAGAAAAGGGAAATTGCATGGAAATGAAGGGAGACCCTCATTGTTATACAAAATTACATATAAGAGGTTGTGAGGGGAATGGGAAAATAAACAAGGAGAGAAATGAATTACAGTAGATGGGGTAGAGAGAGAAGATGGGAGGGGAGGGGAGGGGGGATAGTAGGAGATAGGAAAGGTAGCAGAATACAACAATTACTAATAGGGCATTATGTAAAATTGTGGATGTGTAACCGACGTGATTCTGCAATCTGCATTTGGGGTAAAATTGGGGGTTCATAACCCACTTCAATCTAATGTATGAAATATGATATGTCAAGAGCTTTGTAATGTTGTGAACAACCAATAAAAAAAAAGGAAGGGAAAAAAATTTTAAAAAAAGAGTACACTAAAAAGTGCTTTAAGATTCTAATTTTCATAAGAAGCTTTAATATGCAATACTAAAGACATTAATTAATTAACTATTCCATTAAATGTATCCTACTGATATCTTACCAAAAAATAATTACATTAAACACTTGTTACAATTTTTCTGTCTTTAAAAAAATAGGTGAAGGGAGGGAAGGAGGAGAGATATGAAATCAAATTATAGTTATATTTTGTGCATGTATGAATATGTAACAATGAATCTCATTATTATGGTATTATAATGCTCTAATAAAAACTAAAAATATCAAAAAGACAGTGATATGTAAGTAAATCCTTTACTCTTAAGAATAATTTGTGATGAAGAACACATCTTAACATAGTCAGCAGCATGGCATGGTTGGAAAGAACACAGGTCCCAAAGCACACACTGCCACAATTCCTCCACACACTGTTAAGCACCTGTCCTAATCCAGGCACCATGAAAGTTATGGTAACAGAAATTAACTAGATTCATTTCTGTCCTCAAAATGCACATAAATACCTAAGTAAACTTGGTAACAGTCCATTGCTACAGGTACTCAGATAAATGTCTAAATGGTTTATGGGGAAGTCAAAGGATGAAGAGAAGACCATATAGTAGGGTGAGGGATGGAAGTCCCTGAGGACATGATGCCTGGGACTTGGATTAGCATTCGCCATGGTAAATAGAGCTTCTAACTCCATCTCTTTTAACTCGGGTGACTAATTGAAGAACGCTCCAATTCTAGTACTAAACTTTCCCAAAATATGTCTGCCTTATCGTTCCATAAGATTGTCAAAAGAACTAAATAAGTACAAAAGTGCTTTTATGTAGAGCATAATTCCAAGGTCAGGTGCACAATTCTTTAACGGAGATCCCCTGGGTTAGATATTTCAGAATTCAGATCCCTCAATTTTAGGAAGCTGTTTAAACTACATAATACCTACTCCATAGTATAAGATGTAATCAAACCCCAAAATCAAACAAATTAATATTTTACCAGCCCAAATTATGAATACTTTAACTAGGTGGATTAAATGGAGACTATAAATAGCCTTCCATCAGTTCAGATCAATTCCAAAAGATTTTTCAAAGATGTTAGGATTTGGGAATTGTGGGATAGTGGATTGTTCATCTATGTAACTAATACTCTTTCTGAGGGAAGGACAAAAGAGGTATATGTAACTTTCAGGTCCCCTATTTTCCTGAAGATAGCTGATCCCTAACAAAGACAACAGCCAGAAGCTTTTGTTTTAAGTAGGGTATAGCTCCTAGCTTGTTTCCCACGCTTGCCACCAAAACAATGCTATAAATGGCAGCAAACATCACAAAACCACTTAAGTTTATACAAAATGTGTTCACAGCAGTGACCAAACATTATAGTATGAGTCACAATACAGATTGAGGTACAGAAGACAGTTTCTCCCATCTTTTCTGAGCTCAGGGTCATATAAGGTAAAACTGAATGAGGTGAGGTTTCCATGTGGCTCACACCACCACTACTCATGCTCCACTGCCCTGGGGCTACCACAGTGCAGACGAAACTACATTAGAGGTCAGAAGGCCTGGGAGATATATATATATATATATATATATATATATATATATATATATATATATATATATATATATATAGTTTGTGACCAGAGGAGGACAGTCTAACTTGTCCTCCTCTGTAAAATGGGGTGAGGCTAAAATTATCCCCACAGGTCTGGTCCTTCCAGCTCTAACACGCTATAAACCCCTGTCATCTATTAAATGTGCACAGGATACTTTGCAGCAGATGATCTCAGCCAAGTTCTAAGAGGAAAATAATCCGAATTAATTAATGTACATTGCAGTATGGTATTCTTTAACACTTATAGATACACTCTATGCTTTGATAAGCATGCTTCTTAATAAAAACATGCCTCATCAATAAAACTTTCAAAAGATGCTTACAAAATTTAAAGGAGTAAAGTATAAATCCTTTTGGAGTAAGAGGGACACTGAAAAGGCAGGTCATCCCATGCAGTTAAGATTCTGTCCTTGACTAGTTTTTCCAGATTTTATTGTTGCTGTTATTAATAGTTTATTCATAAACTCCACGAATATCTATATATGGCCCATTTTCCCCAAAATGTTCCTTTAATTCTAAATGAGCACTAATTGTTCTTTTCCAACATCTACAAACTAGAAAATGCATGCACTTTTAAAAAAAGAAAAACATAGCAAAAAGAGAGTTTTGATGTTCATCTTTGTGTGTGCATTAATTCAATATTCACCGAGATAATTTTTTATATCCTTGTCAGCATAACCAAAGCACTCAAGACTGAATAAATTCTTGGATTACTGAAATGTACAATGGCTCTGCTAAAAAGTAACTTGCAAACACCACTGCCTCGCTTTTCCAGAAGGTAAGGTTTCCCTATTTCCAGGGAGACCGTATTCTAGTAACAGATGAATGAATGTCTTTCAAAGACTCAGAGACATTATTTTACATATTAATTCTAATTGTTTTACATATTAATTAAGAGAAACAGAGATCAGGTAATATTTCCATTTTCCTAGAAGTTTCTAGAGGTCAAAAATATGATTCTCTGTGAAAGGTCTTTTTTGTATGTAAATTGGGAGAACCAAAATAAATAAATGATTGTAATTTGTCTCTGATTATAAAATAATATTCCTGAAAGAGATAGTACAAACACATATACCCTTGATCCAGGAACCCCATTTCTAGGAAACCAGTCCCACATATAAAGTTGCACAGGTGCAAAACAATTATGTACAAAAAGTATTCACTGCAGAACTGTTTGGAATAGTAAAGAACTAAAAACAAACTGTCAACATAGATAATGAAAAAACTATAGTATATCCATATGATATAGTGCTATTTAGATACAACAAAGAATGAGAAAGCTCCTCCTTTGCAATTCTATAGCGTAATAAACTCTAAGACATAATTCTAACTGGAAAAAAAAAAGAAGTAGCTGGGCATGGTGGTGCACACCTGTAATCCCAGGGGCTCAGGAGGCTGAGGCAGGAGGATGGTGAGTTCAAAGCCAGCTTCAGCAGAAGTGAGGCACGAAGCAACTCAGTGAGACCCAGTCTCTAAATAAAATACAAAATAGGGCTGGGGATGTGCTTCAGTGGTTCAATACCCAGTACAAAAAAGTAGGAGTAGTAGTAGTAGTAGTAGTAGTACTAGTAGTATGGGCTTGGGGTACAGTTCATCAGTACAGCAGATGCCCAGCACCACAAAAACAAACATGCACACACAAAGAACATTGTATATTAAATGTTACCATATACCTACAGAAAGGAAAAATTGGGAATGAGGGAATCTGGATTTTATTACATATGAGTAGAATACCTAACACAACTTGTCTCTGAGCAGAAAGCTGGGTTGTTCAGAGTGGAGAAAGCAGATGACTTCTCTGCATACTGCTTACATTTCAGTCTTTCTATGGTAATCTATAAAGTACCTAACAGAGTAAGGCACACAGTAAGTGTGCTCTAACTGCTTACCACAGCTTTGTGCCTTTTGAATATTAAACTATGTGACTGTACTATCTCTTCATTAATTTAAAATAAAAAAGATGAGTACTGTAACAAAATCAACCCCTCATTTACAAAAAAAAAAATTAATTATAGATGGACACAATACCTTTATTTTATTTATTTCTATGTGGTGCTGAGGATCAAACCCAGTGCCTCACACATGCTAGGCAAGTCTCCACCACTAAGCCACAATCCCAGTATGCAACCTCTCATTTTTAAAATCCATTATTGCAAGGCACAAGAGTGCATGCCTCTAATTCTGGCTACTCAGAAGACTGAGGCAGAAGGATTGCAATTTGGCAAGACTCTGTCTCAAAATAAAATAAAACAGGGTTGGAGATGCAGCTCAGTAGTAGAGCACTTGTTTAGCATGTGTGAGGCCCGGAGTTCAACCCCCAGTAGTGGGTGGGACTATTATTGCTTTAAGACAAATACCCTTGATACCGGTTCCTTTAAGAGGCTTCTTGGTAGCTGAAGCATGAGGCAGTGGGTGAACTCCTACAAGGAAACCACCTTAATGAATTCAAGGCATTCAGATTCAGTTTCCAAATATGTAGTTTAGTCTTAGACAATGACATTTATTGAGCTTTCTTCTCAACATTTATATATCACATCTTCCTGTCCTTCATTAACCCCTGTGTACCCCAAGAATGGGAGAACTTTTCTCTCTAAAAAAAAGTATTCCTTTTTTCATTTGTTAAATCTATCTATGGTTTTCAGTTTGCTATTGCTGTTCTAGTACTGTATCAAATAAATTTCCATCATACTATTTAAGTGCTCTTTTTACTACATAATTCTCATGGAGCTCAGAGACATCAGTTTCCAAGGCCTGGTGCTGGGAGGTAGACAGGACAAGTCTGTTCAGAACTGTAAAGCGTAGACTAGGGTTGTGGCTCAGTGGTAGAGTGTTTGCGTAGCACATTGAGGCACTGAGTTTGATCCTCAACACCATAAATAAATAAATAAACAAACAAACAAATAAATAAATAAATCTATTTTTGAAAAAAGAACATTTTTGGATAAAAATATTGTTTTTTAAAAAACTGATCAGCATACAACACAAATAATTGCCTAACATTTTAGAGTTGCCAAACACTTTTACAGAATTTACCTGAGCTGACCTTCACAAAATGTTCTGTGAGAACCTGTATTATATAATCTGTTTTACAATGAAGTTAGGAGACTTCAACAAGGTTATAACCAGTACAAGGCAAAGTCAGAACTCAAACCAAAGTCACAAGACTCTGGATTTTGTGCTTTCCCAACTCCACACTACTGGCTCAATACCAGTGACAAATGAGTTAGGGTAACACCCTCTGTTTCCCCATCTGAGGTGTAAAAACCTGCTCTATTTGAAAAATACAAATACTGGTAATATAATTTAAGATTGAAACGTGGAACACAAAATTATACCTACAGTGTGACTTCAATTTAAAATACTTATCTATATATAATAAGGCCTTTTAAAAAGTTTAAAAAATTAGTTCATATCACAAAGTATCTCCCTGATACTAAAAAACTAGGAAGTTAATTTTTTAAAAGATTCATTAAAACAGCAAAGTAGGCAAAAGATACTGAAAGTTCACACACACATACACAAAGAAATAGTCTTAAAACATATGGAAAAATGCTAAACCCCATTTTTAAAAAAGAGAAAAGGAAAGCTGGTAGCCAGAGGCAGGAGAATTTCAAGTTCAAGGCCAACCTGGATAACTTAAGAGACACCTGTGTCTCAAAATTTAACAAGAGGAGGAGGGGGTTGGGATATTGTTCAGTGATAGAGTACTTACCTAGCAGGTACAAAGCCCTGATTTGAGAGATAAGGAAATAAAAATAAAATAAAAATCAATACCTATTATTAGATTCGCCCAAATCTGAGTTGACCATCCACACCAAATAAATACAGATAGAGATACAAAATTTTATGACCATATATGAAGGGCAATTTGTGATAGCTATCCCAAGTGCAGAGGCAGGCAGTCTGATTTAGGGGTCATCATTAGACAGCCTGTTATAACACACACACACTAGCCAGAGTGACAGGGTCTGTGCATACAGGCGCATACACTCAAACAAAAAGCCAATTTTAATGATATGGTAAAACTATCATGTAATTATAATGAGAGAAAAGCAGATCATATAACTTGATGTATAATATAATTTACTGAGTACAACTTAGCTTACCCCCATGTAACAAAAAACCACTGGAAGGAAATAAATAAAAGTGTTAATAGTTCAATTTTATGTGGTAGTATTAAGGATGATTTGGACTTTCATTCTTAAATTTGCTTGCTTGCATTTTCCAAATGTTTCATAAAACTATATTGTCTTAACAATCAGAAAAAAGGGTTCACAAAATTCTTTAAAATAAATTTACAAGCCAGGTGTGGTGGTGCATGCCTGTAATCCCAGCGGCTCAGGAGGCTGAGGCAGGAGGATTGCAAGTTCAAAGCCAGCCTCAGCAATAGGAGGCGCTAAGCAACTCAGTGAGAACCTGTTTCTAAATAAAATACAAAATAAGGCTGGGATGTGGCTCAGCAGTTGAGTGTCCCTGAGTTCAATCTTCAGTATCAAAAATTAATTAATTAATTAATTAATACCAACATAAAGTTCAAAAGGAGGGCATTTAAAAAGAAAGGGGGAAAGTAGCTACCCTGACATGAACACAGACAGGGTGCTGAGATCAGCTCTGAATACATCCACTGGAAAAATTTTTTTAATATTTCATTTAAAAGCAATGAACAGTTGAATTTGAACTTTTGACAGGTGGTACTGAAACAACTGAATCTAGAAACATACCATAAAACCTTCACAAAAATTAACTCAAAATGAATTGCCAATGTAAATGTAGCATGCAAATATAACTCAGAAAGAATAACACAAGAGACAACCTAGGTCACTTGGGTATGGCTGAGAGTTTCTGGATAAAACACCAAAGACACAACCCATAAAAGAAATTAACAAAAGGCAAAATTAAAAACTTCTACTCTGCCAAAGACACTGTAAAGAGAATGGGAAGACAAGCCACATACTGGGGGAGGGGGGGGGATATGTGTAAAAGACATATCTAATGAACGACTGCCATCCAAAACAAAAACAAAAACTCTTATAAACTTGACAATAAGAAAGCAAAACATGATTTTAAAAATGGCAAACAACATGATTTAAAATAGGGCAAAGGCCTGAGCAGACATTTCACCAGAAAAGATAGATAGCAAGAATCATGCTCTACATCATGTCATTAGAAAAATGCAAATTAAAACAAAATACGAGCTATTCACTATTAAAATAGCCCAATCTAGAAGGCTAACAATGCCAAATGCTGACAAGGATATGGAGTAAGAGAAACTCTTACTAAGTGTTGGTCATAGAGACATTCAGAAGACAATCTGGCATTTTCTTACAAAACGAAACATTACTCTTACTTTACAATCCAGAAATCAAGTTAAAAACATGTTCCCATAAAAATCTGCACACAGATGTTTAGAGTAGCTTTACTGATAACTGCCAAGACTTGGAAACAACCAGGCTGTCCTTCAATGGGTAAAAAGATTATAGATGAAATATTCTTCAGGGTTAGAAAGAAATAAGCTATCAAGCCATGAACGGACAAGGAAAAACCTTAAGTATATTAAGTAAAAGAAATCATTCTGAAGAGGCTAAATACTGTATGATTTTGATCAAATGACACTCTGGAAAAGGTTTAACTGTGGAGATAGTAAAAAGGTGAGTGGTTGCAGGGGCTGAAGAGAGAAGGAATGGGTACATGAAGTACACAGTGTTTCTGGGGTAGGGAAACTAGCCTGTATGAATAATAGATAAAGCACATCATACATTTGTCCAAACCCATTAGATGTACATCACCAATAGTGAACACTGACGGAAGCTACAGACTTTGGGTGATAACTATGCGTCAATACAGGTTCATCAGTTGTGTTACAATTGGCTAAGTACACCACCCTGGTGAGAAATGTCAATAGCATGGGAGGCCCCAGGTGCATGGGGGCAGGAGTATTATGGGAACTCTGCTCAATTTTGCTGTGAACCTAAAATTGCTCTAAATGTAGTCTAAAAGGGAATTTTTTTAAAAATTTCAATTGTCAGAGGAATTTTTTTTTTAAATACAGGAATTTTTGGCAATAGTTTTAAAATATGTGACGGGATTATTCTCTGAATTTGGTCTGTTATGGTCCGCTAGAGGGTTCCCTGTGATGGTGAGAACCAAGGACACATTACTTGAGCTTCAGATATCACCATCAAGTCTGTTCCTGTTCACTTCACGAGTTCCATGAGTTCCATCCACTCAGCTGGAAAGGTGAGGGTCCACTTTCACACTGCTCCAGGGAACATTCCCAGTCCTTGCCAGTTCTGCTCCTCCCAAAAGAGCAAAGGATTCTCATAAGAATAGTTCACACTATGGTATGAGTTACTGCCTACAGAGAACAAGGGTTAAATACAAAGAAACAAGGATTGAGTAACAGGAGGTTTTGCTATCAAGTGAAGGACAGTGGGAGCAATATTAGGAGGACGGGGAACCTCTACCTCCCTCTATCATAGCATGCCACTGCTAGTCCTGCCTACTAGTAGCACACTTCTGCCCTAGTCACATTCCCACAAAGGATTATTGGCCATTTACGTTCTGAATCCAAACCATCTTTGCCCTCAGGAAACATTTTTCTTTTTAGGATGCTCATCAGGCATGTTTTGCCATCTCCTGTTCACTCTGCTGAGACTATATTTCAGCAAATATCTATGTGGCTTGCTCCCTTACATGGAAAACGATTACTGTAAGGTAGTTTTGATTCCCTTGATTACTCAGAGCCAAGTCTTCCCATTTCTGAAAGTTAAGAGCTGAAAGGACCTAACACCACCTACACAGTACTTCCCAAACTTGGCTCCCTTGTACAAAGCTTTACAGTTTCCACCTGCAGGAATTTGATTCAGTTATTTAAAGTGAATCAGGGGGCTGGGGATGTGGCTCAAGTGGTAGCGCGCTCGCCTGGCATGCGTGCGGCCCGGGTTCGATCCTCAGCACCACATACCAACAAAGATGTTGTGTCCGCCGAGAACTAAAAAATAAATATTAAAAATTCTCTCTCTCTCTCTCTCTCTCCTCTCTCACTCTCTCTTTAAAAAAAATAAATAAAGTGAATCAGGAACCTACGTTAAAAAAATCACTTACTTGGGAAATTACTACCCAATCCATCATCTCTGCTTTTTTAGAAGAGAGTAGAAACAGAGATATTTGGAAACATTCCCAAAGACATAGTGAATTCAAGGCAGAGAAGACTTCCCTACCCCCAATCATGAAATCAAGGTAGAAAAGTTCTTTCCACAGGTTTTCACACATTAGAGATGAAACAATAACTTAATTTCATAAAGTTCCTCTTTTTAATTTTTTTAAATTTACTTTGAGCAGGGTAATATGGAACAGTAAGAAACAA
Organism: Spermophilus citellus; assembly: GCF_964194105.1. Lineage (NCBI taxonomy): Eukaryota > Metazoa > Chordata > Mammalia > Rodentia > Sciuridae > Spermophilus > Spermophilus citellus. The sequence goes on from NC_138189.1 coordinate 122,006,261, forward strand.
GGGTTTTCATTAATATCTGTTCTATAAAGACCTGAAAGTAGTTTTCTAAACTTTCTAAACGGATAGAACTTTAGATTAAACTCTTCAAATATAAAGCTTAACACACGGATTTATACCTGATATCCAAACATCCCCTTTAGGCCCATTTAAAAAAAAAAAAAAAAAAAAGAAAGAAAATTCTTAGCAATCTTGGTGTTTCCACAGACTACAGGCTAGATTCGCTTTGGTGAGTCTGGACTGGGAGCTCTATTATAATCTTAGATGGGTCACAAGTTATGGCTCTCACCAGTTCCCATCACAGCTTGCTCCATCTCTGTTCAGCAGATATTCAGCTTTTGTCATTCTGACAATAAAAGGATAAGGCTAAGCCAGAGCCTGACTCACAACAGGAGTCATAATAGGAGAATCAGGAATCCTGGACCAGTCCAGTGAGCATTCCAGTTGAGCACAGAGCTGAGCAGGAACTTGAGGGGGAAAGGCTTCAGAAGTTGCCATGGCTTGCAGACTTCAGCGATGAAGTAAACTCGCCTTCCCTCCGGAACACTGTCATATGGACATGATTACTTATGGTGACTAATAACAAGTGCTTTATCCTATTATGTCATCAACGCTTATCAAGATAAGACCCAGACAAAAGTTTATATCAGTTGTCAGTTTCTATGAAAATCCCCTGTATTTAGACTGCTGTGATTCATTCCCAGTAATTGACATGTCCTCAGAGAGAAAAGATGAAAGCTGAAATCTAAATCAGACATGGAACTGCAGCAATACCAGATTATCACCACATTCCTTCATGCATTTACTCAGTCTCAAGTTACATCTCACAACCATCAGCTAGTGGAATCAGCTCTTATAACTAGACAAAGAAAAACCCTCATGGCACACAAAATCAGTGAAAAGGGAAGGAATGCAGGAAGGACAGAAGAACTTGTGACAGTAATGACCAGAACATAGTCACACCCAGCAATGTACAACCTCCCTGGGAAGTTTGTCACAGGCACAAGACTATCAGCTGACTAGGCTTTGGTTGTTTTTTTTTTTTTTTCCTCCACCCATTTCATTCAACCTGTCCAACAGCTGCTTTTTCTATTAAGTAGTATCAGAGTAGAATTTCACACTGTTTCTATGTGCAGAACACAATGAAAAATATTCTTCCCACGCCTACAACCTGCATTGTACTTTATTTTAGCAGTCTTTTCCTAGACTCTTCAGAATTCTTTGGTTTGGTACTTTAACATACTGCTATCTAAATCTGGGACTAGTTCTGCATTTCCTAGTCTGTAATCCTAGCTTCTATAAATAAAGACTGGTAGCAAATCATGGTTGGCTTATGTCTGTGAAGCAGTTCACTAGTGAAAATACACCTTGGTTTCTGCACTCACTTTCCTCTTAAAGCAACCACCACAGACAATCTAAGAATTTTCCTTTTTAAACAGAATTAGTTGACCTAAAATATATGTGAATCCACATCTAAACTCAATCCTCTGCTTTTTCCATCCAGGGGATTGTAGTGTTTTGGTGTTGGGGCCAGGGTCTTACACATGCTAAGCGCTGGCTCACCACTGAGTCACACCCCAAGCACCCATGGTGGTAACTAAAGCAGCACAGAAAATTTCTTCTGAATTCAAATTTCAAGATATGAAACTGTAAGCTTAATTGACTCTGAAGTATTTTGTTTCAGTTCCTCTTCAGCATGTGAAGGATATACTTTAAAACAAGAAGGTATGACAGGTTTTCTCTTACCACTGATTCACAGATATGTTTGGCAAATGTTCATATAAACAGTCCTAGGGCCTTATCTAATTTTCTGAATAAGGCCAAAATCAAAAGTTGTTAATAGCCTAGCTACAGTCCAGATTTTTAAGACAGGAAACTGGAAGCAATTATTTGAACACTGCATCATATACTCAGCATCATACTTCAAAGTTACCATATCTGAATTGTTACCAAGGAGATTTGTATTGACAAAGAACTGACAATGCCTCATGAAACTGTAGTTCTTTGTTAAATCTGCAACTTCATAAAACGAACTGAACCCCAATATCTGTCATTACAGAGGTGAAGAGGAGTAGAAGTGGACAACTTCTATCCATGAAACCACAATGAGATAATAAAAATGTTTCTTTCTGCATTGAGGATTATGTCTGTTCAGCACAGTGGCCACTGTTATATATGCCATGTGACTCTAGTGTATTTGTGGAGACTTTTTTATTCATCTTTTGAATTACTGGGGAAAAAAAATCATAAGGGCGGAAGGGGGAGTAGGGGGTGTACACATCTCCCTACTGGTCAGTATGCTCAACTAAGAAAACTACCTGAAATTATTGATTTCAGATAGCCAAGAGCAAAAGGTGAGTTGGAAGTCTACCTAACTGACTGCCATATAACTCAGGCAAACAGATAACTCATGAGCACTTTGGAGCCTGATCCCCACAGTAGGAGCTTCTGTCAATAATTCACTTCTACCCCTGAGGTTGGCCCAACTCATAACAAAGCTGGAAACCAGCACAATACTGCAAAGAACACATATATTCTTAAGACTGTAACAAAGGGAAGAGAAAATGGATGACGTCTACCAAGGCATCTGGTAACCAGAGATTAATTCCAATTAATTCCAAATTAATCTAAAAATCTATGTCATCATTGTAAAAAAAAATTTTTTTTTTAAACCTTAGCATTAGGAAAGTAAATCTAAAGGATGTTAAGATAAAGGGGTGGCACACACATGTAATCCCAGTGATTCGGGAGGCTGAGGCAGGAGGAGCACAAGAAGTTCAAAGCCAGCCTCAGCAACTTATCAAGGCCCTGAGCAAGACCTTGTCTCAGAATAAAAAATGAAAAGAGCTGGGGATATGGCTCAGTGGTTAAATGCTCAGTACAGAAAAAAAGGTGGGGGGGGGATAAAGAAAGGGGGAATGGGTACAAAAACATTTCATTAAGTTTAAAGTGTTGCTAAATAAAAATAGTTAAAATCCTACCCAAAACAGCCAAGTCACTGAAAGGTTAGCAGCTTATATAAAACTTTTTTTAAATGGTGTACACCAAATAACTTACTAGGAGAGGTGGAATTCTATAGGGTAACCAAAATGCAGAATACAGAAGGTCCTAATAGTATATGTTAGAATATTTTAGAAAATAATTTTAAAGTAATATGAATCTACCATATAGTTTAACAACTGAGAGTGAGACCCAGAAAATCCTAGAGACCTCCCCATGGTTATAAGGTTCCTGAGCAGCAGAGCTGGGGATCTCAATCAAGATTCAGATAAACTGAGCCATTTCATTACTCTCCTATCACCCAGCTGTCCTTTCTTGATAAGAAATAGATAAAAACATTATAAAAGTGAAATCCTTATCTGAATACTCATATGTATTTTTCTAAAATACCACATCATTCATTACCTCCTCTTCTACAAACATATCTCTTTGAGTGGACAACATATGACCCAACACTTTAAGTGACTTCCCCCTTCTAACTCTCTAATCTACTGGGTTCTCAGATTATAGTGAAGTATTTACCCTTTAATTAAGTTTCTCCTCAAAGATTTTTACATGACAGAAACTATATCCTGGTTATTTGTCATTCAAATCAATGAACATACTTATGAGATAAACAGCTTATAAAATGTGCTCATTTTGAGCAAATTCCTGTAAGAAAAAAGCATTTAAATGAATTTAGAAACTTTATTTTATACTATTCGTGAGAAGCAGAGCTTAACCTTTGGTTCTCCTTACTATTGACAGACATAAGATTTTGAAATGAAACATAATTCTCATAGTTTTTCCTTTCTTTCTTCTTCTTCTTGTTTTTTTTATATGCAATAAAATTCCTTACAAATAGTGTTTCAATTAAGTTCCATTACTAGTGAAATTAATGAATTCTTCCAAAGTAGATGAAATAACCTAGAAGAATATACCAAGTATAAAGTTATTCTTTTTAGATAAGCTCCAGTATTAAAATTATCCCTCTCTCATGAAAAGGATTTTCCAGAGGGAGACTGGGCTCTCCTTCAGCACCCTGCCTCCACCAGAAGGCACAGACATTCAGCTACCGTGCAGCTAGGAAGAAGCACAATCCTGTGCCCTATCTACTACTAGGTATGGAGATACTTCAGGACTACAACTTTTTCCCCCATAAATAAATGCAAATAGTATTGTTCAAGTTGCAACAAAAGGAAAATGATATAACCATTTCTTTTAAGTTGGCTCCAGCAAACATAATGAAAAGTTAAGAAAGCAGATGGGTAGTAGAAACATAAGAATCTCTAAAAAATGCCCAAGCCTAAAACTTTTTCCGTAAAGGAAAAGTCTTCTCTGTGTACACACATCAGTAAGCCCATTTCTCCCACTTTGAGGCATTACTGAAAAACAACTTTCAGGTCAATACAACTCTATCTACTTGGTACCAGTGAATTAAAACTTTCTCTGAGACTTTAAAATAGAACTAAAGTTTCAAACCTGTCATCTGGTTCCGTGTGATCAGTGCCCCTTCCAACCCCAGCACATTTTCGAATCTTTGTGCATAAAAGCGCCTTGTAAATTCTCCCAGCACCAGAGAGGACACCACTCACACATCTGGCCGAATCTTGCCAGCCTCCTGGCAGGTTTGTGGTTTTTGCTGTGCCGCCACACATCTTCGGAGTGGTTTAATGTTCTTTCGGTTTATCCCAACCATCAATGTGAACGTGGACTTGGACACAAATCTTGAAGTTCCTTTGTTATTTGAGGAATATTCCGCAGCGAACAGCAGTTCTTAGCTATCATTTCACTCCCTATACAGTATATGAGACAAGCTACTTGGCAACAGCCTACTAATTTCCTCTTTAAGAATCAAAAAAAAAAAGAGGAACATTTATTTGTTACGTAAATTAAGCCCATGGATGATTTAGGAAGTCAAATGCATCCATCACGTTATAAAACATGCTCTCAGCAAACCCATTATAAACATAGACGAGTACAAATCCCACTTCCTACTTTTGTTCCCAAGCTTGTACTCCAGTTAGCAAAAGAAAAAACACTCAACAGGTTGAGCAGCTTGGACTGACTCACTCCATCTGCGCTCCCTAGCTGGAGATTATGTTGTAGTCAATTAATTGGTCACAAGACTATTCATATGGCTCTGGGCAGTTGCAGTGACTTGCCTTCAGCTGCAAGGTTGTTCTGACTTTGGCCACACCACCCTCTTAATGGCTCTCATGTGAGCAAGTGTCAGCTGACAGGTCTTTCTCTGCAACCTTGCAAAACTCTACCCATAGCAAGTGAGAGACAGCAGCCAAAATGTAGGACTAAATGTATATTATGGTGATGTAGGGAGAAGGAAGCAAGTATGGACATTCTCTTGCTTTAATATAGGGAAAAAATTAGTAAGCAAAAAGAGTAACGAAAATGACAAGCCATAAACCCTCAAAACTCTTGCACTGAATTCCAACATCCAAGTTGAGAAAGCCCTAGGACAAAAGCCACTTCAATTTTGACTTCTGATACTAACATACGTCATCTGAAAATTAAGAATAATGTTATAAAATCAATATCATTCTATGAGTTCATGGATAAAACATTTTCTGCCTATCTACCTATCGTGCTGGTGGCTGGACCCAAGGCCTTGCCATGCAAGGAAAACACTCTGCCATTGAGTTACACCACAAAGCCCCAAATTTTCCTTTTAGAAGAAATAAAAATTATAGTTCCCTAAAATACAGGTAAAATCTGATACAAACAAAAACCCAACAACAAATGATTGCCCCAATTTCTTTTTCTCATCCTGGAATCTGGCTCAAGAAATATTAACAGACCCCTAAAATTTGGTGAACCCTTGGCTGGCTCTTTGGTTATAGGAAGCTTTAAATATATCTTCACATATGGTAGCCATGTATTTCACTCCACACATATGAGAAAAAATTGATGTAGCACAGCCCTAACACATGACTGTATATTCTATCCCTGAAAGTCCCCGTAAAATGAACTCAAAAAAGATCTAAAATGCACTCTCCCTTAAGAAATAAAGATTGCAGTACACCTATGGCAATAGCTTGGCTTCTCCATGGCACATGCTAAATTGACAGTATCGAGTCAAAATCAGATTAGGAGGGGCTGGGGTTGTGGTTCAGTGGTAGAGTGCTCGCCTAGCATGTGCAAGGCCCTGGGTTAGATTCTCAGCACCACATAAAAATAAATAAAACAAAGGTATTGTGTCCAACTACAACTAAAAAATAAATATTAAAAAAAATCAGATTAGGAGAAGATGAATTCATTTTTCAGGAAGGAGAACACGTTGAGCTTAAAGCTTAACTGCAGGGCCATAGTTTGGTCATGGGTTAAAAAGAGATAACTTTCTCTTTTTAATAGAGAATCAGAAGATTACTTATACAGCAATATAAAAGTATTTTCAGTTTTAGGCACATGGTGATTGAGAGAGCAAAGACTGGAAGCAGAGCCTCCTCTCAACATCCTGTGCCCACCTAACAAGGGGTTCACGTGTGGCTCCAAACCAACTTTTCCAATTACCTAGGGTCTGGCCTAAAAACCACAAGAGAAGAGAGAGACAGAGCCTTAAAAATGCCCCCAAGCCCTATATTTTATAAAATAGGTAATAGAGATACTAGGGGAATACACCCCACTCTATGTATAAAAACTCAATTTTAGTTTTAAAACTTCAATCTCTAACAGATATTTACCTAGGATCTGATGAAAAGTCATGAAATTCTCTTTTGAAACATCTACTGTATATGAATTTTTTATCAGGTAGTTAGACACAAAACAGATGTGTGTTTTCTACATTTTCCAGAGGCTTTGAATAATGATATAAACATGTACATTTTATTCCTCATCCAGGAGGTACAAACACTGTAAATAATAAGAGATCAAAATGACAACATACTTATAAAGGACATTTAGGTGAAAAAAGGATTTAGCTACATTCAGAAAGAATTCTCTTAAACAGAAACTAAACTAAATGGCACAAAAAACACTAGGTCCCTTTAACCAGTCCCCTTCATTTAGGCACCCATCCTCATGTACCTTATATGTGCCAGTTGTTGTTCCTCCCTAAATTCAGTCAGCACATCTTTCAGCCACCATTTCCTTGGTAAAGTGATGTCCAAACTTAAGCTTGTAAACACAAATTGCTGCTCAACCCCTGGGGGCTCCTGATCCCCAAGTTCTGAAGTGGAATCTGAGAACTCACATTTCTAACAAGCTCCAGGATGCAGGTGCTGCTGGCTGGGAACTGTCCAATTGGATAATTACTTCCTTAAGCAAAACTTCCATCTTCCCCATGAAGAATTTTTCATTCCCTAGGCCTCTGTTCCTTGTATTGCCCTATAATACTTTTTAACCATACTTGTTTTATGACAGTATATGTATCTTATGTCCTAACCAGATTGTAAACACTTTGAATGTAAAAACTGGGTCTTGGGCTGGGGTTGTGGCTCAGAGATAGAGCGTTCACCTAGCATGTGTGAGGCACTGGGTTCGATCCTCAGCACCACATAAAAATAAAATAAAGATATTGTGTTCACCTATAACTAAAAAATAAATATTAAAAAAACCTAGGTCTTGACATTCATCTTTGTATGAATGTGCCAAGTTTTATGCATGGTAGATGCCCAACAGATAATTCCTGATGAAGCTAAGTATGTGCATTAAACCAGATACAAATCTACCTGCAACAAGCAGTACTTCTGAGACAGTCCTGTGCACACATTCTGAGCAGGAGGCACTTGCACACTCATTCTGCTCTCTAACCTCATTTTCTACACCAAAAGTTCCCAGAGGCTCACATCTTATGGTCACTACAATCAATGTAACTCACGTGGTATTTTAATGCAAAGGACACTTGGACTTTTAAAAAGTGAAAATGTCATTTCCTCTGTTATCCTAGTCCATAACCCTTAATTCCACAGTATAAAATCAGATAAAAAATAATAAAGTACAGATGCACATCAAAACCACTATTGTACTTAAAATGGATGCTTCTATTTGAACCCCAATTTCTTTTTTTTTTTAATATTTATTTTTTAGTTCTCGGCGGACACAACATCTCTGTTTGTACGTGGTGCTGAGGATCGAACCCGGGTCGCACGCATACCAGGTGAGCGCGCTACCGCTTGAGCCACATCCCCAGCCCCCAATTTCTTTATATTTACTTGAGAGTTCTAAAATTTCTTCAGTAATTGAAAAACAAGCAATAACTGTATCATTATTATTTTTCTGAGATCAATTATTTTTCTGAGAATCCAGAGCATCTCACTGGGTAGAGAGAAGGTATGTTTAGACCTTTAGAGCCCTAAAGTCTGTTCTTTCCCTCAACCAATCTCCCTACTTTCTCAATCCTCTCTTTCCTGAAATGGAACAATACACTCATGCTGCTATCCATTATCATGTTGTGGACCCTACTTTTGAGTCTTAAATCATAAGCATACTATAATTTAACATCAATCTTATTTGTAACTTTACACATGGTTGAGTTCTCAACTTCCTTCACATAATTGATCCATGCATTACAGAAAATAATTTGGTTTATCCAAAGTTTACAAACTTAGAAAACTGTTTGCAACCACTGATGAGACTCCCACACTCCTCCAGCAGTTCAACATGTTGACTGGAATGTTGCTCTCCCTCTGATACTTCCACAATACAGAGAACTTCACCAGTCTGGGAGGGAGGAGCAGAGAAGTATAGTGAACTGAACCCACGTGATATGCATAAGGCAAGAAGACTACTGGTTCAGACTTTCATTTTTTGGAACTGGGTATTGAACACAGGGCCTTGCAAATGCATTCTACCACTGAGTTATACCCCTAGCCCACACCTCAATGTTTTTGTTTTTGTTGTTACATTATGATTATCCATAATAGCAAGAGTCATTCCTTGTGAAATATGTAAAAACAGCTAACATAAATTGATCAATTTCATTCCCTAGAACCTTCCCTCCTCCTTCTCCTTGATCCCTTTCCTCTATTCTGTTGGTCTCCCCTCAATTTTTTTTTAAGTTGGTGCATTTATAATTATACATTAAGGTGAAATTCATTGTGATATATATATATATATATATATATATATATATATATATATATATATATATGCACATAGCACAATTTGGTTAATTTAATTCCCCAGAACCTCTTTTACCCCTCCCCTCCTCTGTCTCCCTCTACCCCCTTCCTTTACTCTATTGGTCTCCCCTGGATTTTGATGAGATACTTTTTTTTTTTAAAGAGAGAGAGAGAGAATTTTTTTAATATTTATTTTTCAGTTTTCGGTGGACACAACATCTTTATTTTATTTGTATGTGGTGCTGAGGATCAAACCCAGCGCCCCACACATGCCAGGTGAGCGTGTTACCACTTGAGCCACATCCCCAGCCCAAGATCCTTTTTTTAAAAAAAAAAAATTTAATTGTAGATGGACACAATACCTTTATTTTATTTATTTATTTTTTGTGGTGCTGAGGATCAAACCCAGTGTCTCGCACATGCTAGGCAAGCACTCTATCACTAAGCCACAACACCAGTCCAGTGAGATACCTTTTTTATTACTTTTTTCTCTCTAGCTTCCACATATGAGAGAAAACATTGAGCCTTTGACTTTCTGAGACTGCTTATTTCATTTAGGAAGATGTTCTCCAACAGGGCACAGTGGTACACACCTGTAATCCCAGGGGCTTGGAAGGCTAAGGCAGAAGGATCACAAGTTCAAAGCCAGCCACAGCAAAAGAGAAGTGCTAAGCAACTCAGTGACACCCTGTCTCTAAGTAAATACAAAATAGGGCTAGGGATGTGGCTCAATGATTGAGTGTCTCTGAGTTCAGCCCCGGTACCCCCTGCCTCCAAAAAAGATGTTCTCCAGTTCTATCCACTTACCAGCAAATAACATAATTTCATTCTTCTTTATGGCTAAGTAAAATTTCACTGTATAAATATAATTTTATAAATTTTCTTCATCCCACCTAGACAGGTTCTTGGCTATTATAAAATGTGTTACTATAAACATATGTATGTATCACTCTAATATGCTGATTTTAGTTCTTTAGATAAATACCAAGAAATGGAATACCTCAGTCACGTGGTGATTCCATTGCTAGTCTTTTGAGGAATCCCCATAGCGGCTGTACTAATTTGCAGTCCTACCAACAATGTATAAATGTTCTTTTTTCCCCCACATCCTTGCCAGCTTTTTTTATTATCTGTATTCTTGATGACTGCCATTCTAACTGGAGTGAGATAAAAATCTCAGTGTGGTTTCAATTTGCATTTCCCTGATTGCTTGCTAAGGATGTTAAACATTTTTTCAAGTATTTGTTGGCCATTTGTATTTCTTTCTACATATGAGTGTGTGTGTGTGTGTGTGTGTGTGTGTGTGTGTGTGTGTGTGTGTAGTTGTAGATGGAGACACTATACCTTTATTTTACTTGTTTTAATTTTATGTGGTGCCAGGGATCAAACCCAGGGCCTCACTTATTCTAGGCAAGTACTCTACCACTGAGCCACAACCCTGGCTCTGGCCATTTGTATTTTTTTTATTTTAAAAAATTTCTGTTTAGTTCACTTGCCATTCATTGATTACACTATTTGCTTGGTGTTAAGTTTTTTAAGTTATTTTTATATACATATATTTATAATTTATATTTATTATGTTTATTTAAAATATAATTTATAATATTTATTATAAACATATATTAAATATTTATATATTATTATTTATGTTCATGTATATAAATAACTCAAGAAACTTAACACCAAATAACCTAGTCAATAAATGGGCAAATTTATATATATGTGTGTGTGTGTATATATATATATATATATTTTTTTTTCCTCCCTCTGTCAGAAGAGTACTAGGCAAAGACTTTCTTCCATTCTGCAAGCTCTCTTCAAGCTCTTAATTATTTTCTTTTCAGTCCCTTAATTTTTTAAGCTGATATTTGTACAGTTTTCCTTCTCATATCCTAGATACTGAGTGGTCCTATAGAAAAGCACCAAGTATATGAATCAATAAATGCCACCAGTCCAACCTCCTGCACGTGGACAGAATCTCTGATCAACCAAAACACTCAAAGTTTCATGTTATGCTCAGACTCAATGCAGTGACCCCAGGATCTACCTCCTATCCAAGAAAGGCCCACTCTCATTCCTGATTTATTTATTTTTTACTGAATTATTGAACCAAGGGGCAATTTACCACTGACCTACATCCCCAGTCCTATCTATTTATTTATTGAGAAACAGAGTCTAGGCTGGACTAGAACATCTTCTTGCCTCAGCTTCCCAACTTGGTGAGATTACAGGCGTGTGCCACCATACTTGGCCAATGCCTGATTTACAGTTGGGAGAATTAAAAAATCTGGAAAGTTTCAAGGTAAGTACTGATGCACTTTTGCATTCCCTTGACCTCACTCTTGAGGTTATAAAAATTTAGCAGATCACAATATGTAATAAAAATTTAGGACCTGGGTGTGGCTGCACACACTTGTAATATCAGTGTCTCAGGAGGCTGAGGCAGGAGGATCACAAGTTCAAAACCAGCCTCAGCATCTTAGCAAGACCCTGCCACTAGATAAAATATAAAAAGGGGCTGGGGATGTGGCTCAGTGTTAAACACCCCTGGATTCAATTCCCAGTACCGAAAAAACCCTCAAAAGTCCCAATCAAAAGAAATGAGTTTGAAGACAGAAAAGTCCAGTCCAATATTTTCATCTAATGAATCTTTTTATAAAGACTCTTTCTTTGCCAGTTCACATTACCTTAGTAATTAAAAAAAGGGAATAAATGCAGGAAGAGAGGGAGCAGTGAGGTTTATGATCTGCAGTACCTAACCAACCTTCCTCCATAATGACATCCATACATAACAACAACCAATCACAAACATTTCCATCTGTGACTTTCAAAGTGTGATAACCAGGAAGCAACACAAAAAGGTTACAGAATGTTGTTTCTTGATCTCAGTGCTGGTGCTATGAACAAAATATATATACTACTCTGTATAATTTAGGACCACTCAGAATACATATACTTTTCTCTATAATTTAGTATGAACTTATTAAAAAACAAAAAAAGGCCCTCATGTTAGACTAAAGCAAGCAGACTTGGGTAAGAGAGTGAGAACTTTTCTGAAGCAGCATGCCTTAAGGAAAAGGGCTTTAGAAACTGATCCAAGATTGAAACCAAGTCTTGTCTTCAGAAATGCCATCAGGGGTAGCTTTTGATTACTAAGCGCAGCCCATCCTCACAATACCAGTTCAGTGTGCAACCAAAAAATAACATAGGTGCTAGGGCTATAGCTCAGTGATAGAGCACTTGTCTAGCATGCACAAGGCCCTGTATTTGAACCCCAGTACTGCATAAGTAAATAAATAACACAACTGCCCTAGTGTTAACTCGACCATCTGACTAGCTCAGCACTTAAGAAATTTGGCAATATGTACAAACTTGGTCATACAAGGTAGATGGTAGTTAGCTAAATTCACTGAGGGCCTATTTTGCATGCCAGGCATTATTCTACATGCTTCATTTAATCACAGAAAGTAGGCAGCAGTATTATCTTCTTTTAACAGGAGAATGAAGCCCAGAAAAGTTAAGGAATTGGGCCTGAGATATGTAACATGTGGGTGGCAGAGTCAGGATTGAAACCCAGGCACTGGAATCCTTGGCTCACAAGTAAACCCGCACCCCTCTCATTCTTGCACTATTCTTCCTAGTGGTGCACACCTGTGCAGGACCATCTGTGGACAGACTTGGAAAAATGTTAAGGAGGAGGCAGTTGGACATAACTGATTGATAAATTAAGAAATTTTTTCTCTACCATCTTAAATCCTACACCACTGAGAATGTTTGGAGTCTGCCTAATTTAGTCCTCTGAGGACAAGGCCCCAGTCATGTGCTTTGTAGGTGACTAAGTCTCTTGTCAGACACCTTGTCATGAACCCTGCCCTGCTCTCCTGTAAACAATCCCTGTGCAGAAGCCAAGGACATCAATGACCACACAGGATGCCTGCTCTGCTTTCCACTCTCAACCTTGCCCATTCTAGCACTAGGCTAAGGGACAGGCTCCTAAGCAGAGTGATTTTTTTTTCCTTTTTTACCCACATGCAGTTAGCTTAAAAATATACAAAAATCAACCAGTATTAGTACTTTGACTTAAAACTAGGAACTTCCTGCCTACAAGATAATTTAACCTTCAGATTCAAATAAAAGTTACATGAGGGGGATGGGACTGTGGGCTCAGTGGTACAGCGCTCACCTCGCACGCATAAGGCACTGGGTTTGATCCTCAGCACCACATAAAAATAAAATAAAGGTATTGTGTCCACCTATAACTTTAAAAAAAATCTATATATATAGTTTTTAAGTTACATGATGCTGGGGATATAGATCAACGGTTTAATATATGCTTAGTACTCTTTGGGTCTTGGGTTCAATCCTCAACACCAAAACCAAAACAAAACAAAAAGTTACATGAAAATTCAGAATGAGCTGTAGTTATTCACTGTAATCTAGATTGTTTTCTACACCCATGTCTTCACACTTTGGAGAACAAAGCATTTAGTACCCAGCACAAAGAAGGAAATGAGTAAATGAATGAATGAATAGCATGTCTAGATAAAAATATGTGAAACATAGAAAGATTTTTATATTGTAATATTAACTAAAAAGGATCTGAAATTGCACAGGCACTTTGTTATCAAGTGCGCTTTTTTAAAACCAAATAGAGGGGAAAGGGGATGTGGCTCCATGCGTGGTAGAGTGCCTGCCTAGTATGTATAAGGCCTTGAGTTTGATTCCCAGCATGGCAAAAAAAAAAAAAAAAAAAACCAAAAAAAAAAACCAGAAAACAATACCAGAGATAAATATCAAAGTGCCTTGGAGTAGCCAGACTGACTTTTTTTTTTAATCTTCTACATCTTCTAATAACAGGCATATATCATTTACAAATAATAGGTAAAATTATTTACTTCACTTTATTTTTTTTTTCAGGGCTAAAGACTGAACCCAGGGCCTTGCATGTGGTAGGCAAGTGCTCTGCCACTGAGCTAAATCTCCAATCCCGGGAGAACTACTTTCATTTAAAAAAAAACTTCTTGCTAGTAATGATCACTTGATTTCTTTATTCTATAATAATTCTATTGGTTTTATTGTAAGGGAATTTTTAGAGGCAAAGTAATCTCAGACAGCTAAAAGGAAAATAAAAAATAAATATATAAAAATGTACTTTCCCTGGAAGGGTGAAATTCTATCCACACTATTTTTTTCCTTCAACATAATAAAATATTGATATTTATGTAAGTCAGCAAAAGTCTGTAGCTGCAGCTATTATACTCTTCAAGTATCTAACTAAAAACAAAACTCCACAATTTCCCTTTATTTGGAGACTTTATTTAATACTAAGCAGCAATACAATACATATAATGAGAGGAATTTTTAAACTATACACATTACACTTTCTTTGAAAAAGTGCTACTTAAGGGTTATCTGGCCCTGGTGGTGCATGCATTAATCTGGAAGCCCGAGGGAGGAAAATCACAAGTTCGAAGCCAGCCTGGGAACTTAGCATGACCTTGTCTCAAAAGAAAGGATAAAAAAGGCTGGGGATTCAGTACTGGGTTTAGTCCTCAGTACTACAAACAAAACAAAACAAAGGTTATCTCATCAAGTACCAGCAGGCTGGCAACATGAGGAGAAGGAGAAGAAAGGAAGGAAGGAAAGACTCCAGGAGGTCCTGGACCTAATAAATGACACAGTAGCCCTGGGAGATGAGCTATAATAAAGCTGTGGTTTTAAGTAATTATTTTATTCCTGAACTTTAACACCAAAAGGAGGCAGCCAGGTCAGACCTGCTAACAGGAGGCTGTCCTAAGGGCAGCCTAACTCTCCATCCCCAAGAAGGGGCATCCCAGTAAAATGATTCGCTCTTTCTAAAATCAGTGAGATAACCAGCAACTTAGATAAAAACCTTCATGACTTTCCTAAAGTCCAATACCAAACATTAATCCACAATCCTTTTTCTTTAAGTATGATTTTTACACCCCATCTCCATGTTGCACAGAAATTAACAAGAGCCAACCAATTATTTCTAAGACTTCCAAAAGTTAGAAAACATTAGCAACAGAATATTACGCAACTTTTAAAGTTTAACTCTGATGTCAACCCAGGTTGTCACTAGTGTTTGGACCTTAGCAAGGTATCAGTAGTCCAGAGCCATTTAGGAAGTTGAAAGCTGAGCTATTGGATTGGAATCATTCACAGTTCTCATTTTCTGCAAATCATGTGAGCAGGACACAGAGTTACAAAGTAAAATAGAGGTTGCCCTGAAGAACCCTGTAAAAATTCTTCTGAAACATATCTACTCACTACCTACTTGACTGAAAAGGGCTGTATAGCACTACTAGTTTTCAGGGCTCATATTTTGCCAATCAAAAACCATCATTATTCTTATCAGAATCATAAATTCAGGAAATTTATGTTTGAAAGAATAATGGAGAATTATCTGCTCCAGAACCTCCATCTTCCTTCCATTTGGATATACAGTTATAACATAATCAAACATTTCTGCTGATGCTTTGAAACATGCAACCTGGATTAACTCAGCATGCAATAAAGAGCTACACAAAGTCCTAAAATGCTGTCAGTTCTGAGAAGCAGCAGTTCATTCGCCCCGGTTCACACTGGCTGAGCATGAAGGTCCTCCTGGCAAGACTTCTCAGCCTCCTCGGCCCTCTGCATCTTCCCATTTGCCTTGTTCATTCAGGTGAGCTACATGACTTGTATCCCACATTAGACTGCTCCCTGAGTCTTCCTGGGAAGAATGTTTTGGTGAAAAGGTCTCTTTACATTTATAACATTTTAAATTAAGCATTTATAATTTTTAAACATTTATAACATGGAGATACATTTATCTCAAAGATAAATAAATTATGCAATCAAATTATCATGCCAACACATAATTAATATTATCATTTTAACTACTGTAGCCATTGGGATAATCCTGGAATTACTCAGAATTGTTTATTAACCTGTTTTACAATTAAACATGCCACCAAATGGGATTAAACAAAATAAGAGGCATAACACTCTTCTAAAATTTTTTTTTTTTTCCAATACAGGGGCTTGAACCCAGGGCCTCATGGTGTAAGCTATCTCTGCTACTGAGCTACCCCCCGCCCCGCTTTTTTTTACTTTTTGGTACTTGAGATTAAACCCAGGGCACCCTGTATCCCCAACCTTTTTTTCCCCTTTATTTTGAGATAGTGTCTCATTATGTTGTAAAGACTGGCTTCAACCTTGCAATCCTCCTGTCTCAGTCACCCAAATTGCTGGAATTATAGGAGTGTGCCACAGTGCCCAACTCCCCAGTCCTTTTCATAAATTTTATTTTGAGACAAACTCTAAATTGCCCAGACTGGCCTTGAATTTACAATAGTCCTGCCTGAGTCTCCCAAGTAACTGGGATTATAGTTGTATGGCACCAGACCTGGCCTGACACTTTTCTATAATTTATAAAGGCCTCTTATTGCTTCTACAGCATATGATGACCTTATGTCTAAAGTGTACTATCTAAAGACCCTACTCATTTGTCCTTTCAAATATTTAGTATGTCAGGTGTAACAGGGCCAGGAGATCATAAGGTAGTCTTGCTAGAAGTACCCATAGTACTATGGTCTTCTCTTCACTGACCACTGCTGACATAAAGGCCAGGTAAAAAGTTTTATCTAACTCCCTCTTAAACCTGCCAATGGGGAGAAGGCAGTTTCCAACACAGCTTCCAGTGCTACTACCTTAGTCTAAGCTCCATGTTTTGTCAGGACTGTTGATAGCCTTCTTCTTCTTTTTTTTTTTTTTTTTTTTTGAGGGGGGCAGGGCAGGGGAGAGTGCTGGGGATTGAACCCAGGGCCTTGTGCATGTGTGGCATGCACTCTACCAACTAAGCTATATCCCCAGCCTGAAGAACACCTTCTTAATGGTATCACACTCAATCCTGGCCTGCTAATAAACCTATTCAATATGAGAGTCAATGATATAAAGAATATAGAGTTGCTACAACCAAAAGAATGAGATTCTAATTATAATAAGTTATACTCCATGTATATATAATGACAAAATACACTCTATTGTCATGTATATCTAAAAAGAAAAAATTTAAAAAATAAAATAAATATGTATTTAAAAAAGAATTATAGAGTTGCTAAGAATTATTCAAGGAAATCAATGTTGAGCTTAAGAGATAAGTCAGTGACAGAAGAAGATGCTTCTTTCCAGCTCTCTTTCAGTTTTCCTCTGACAAGTAACAACAGCTATATTCACCATAATATAGTTACAATTAGCCAGGCATATTGGGGCACCCTTGTAAGCCAGCAATTCAGGAGACTGAAGCAAAAGGATTACAAATTTGAGGCCAGCTGGGGCACCCTGGTGAGATTTTGTCTCAAAAAATGAAAAGGACTAGGGCTATTACTCAATGGTAATAGGTTCAATCCCCCATACCAAAATATGTGTGTGTGTGTGTGTGTGTGAATGCATATATATGCATATGTGTATATATGTGTATGCACATATGTATATATATGCATACACACAGTTAAAATGAAAAGCTTCCCATAAAATAAATTTATTATTGGCAAACTAAGAAAGACTCTTTGAGCTGGGGACCGTGGCTCTGTAGTAGAGCACTTGCCTAGCATGCACCGGCCCTGGGTTCAATCCCCATCAGAAAGAAAGAGACAGACTTTTAAAGGCTTTGAGGAGACCTATTAGCCACAAAAACTAAGAAAGCTGCTTGGGAGTGAACAGAAATCAATTTATGAGAAGAGAAAGCTGGTAAAAGGATGTTCTGAATCAGCAGACACTCGTTTCTCTGAATCAGTTCCTCATGATAAGGCTGTGCACTAGGAACTCAGGAGATGCCAGAACCAGGAGAGTCATCACCATCAGCGGTGTTCCTACTGAGACAGGATGTCACACTAGAAAAAGAACCTTGGGCTAGAAGGCATGAGCTTTATCTAGTTCTGACACAGTCACTTACTATCCACATGACTGTCAAGAAAGAGATTCAGACTCTCTGAGCCTCACTTTCCTTGGAGATAAACAAAAGGTTAATGATGATACTTCTGCCACCTATTTCTGAGACATGTTGCAAACGTTGAACATGAGCATTTGAAAGTCCCTTTGAAAACCTATAAAGCTCTAGACAAATGTGATGTACTATTTTTTATATACACAAGTCCAAAAGTACTCACTGTCCCATTTGAGTTACTAAGCTCAGAGATGACTACATTGTGTTTATACAACATGAAGCCAAGATAAATAACTTTGGCCACAATGACATCTGGCAAATAATAATTTTACCCAAGAAAGTCAATCACCTCCCCACCCCAACTCCACCCGCCAAAAATGCAGCCAATTCTCCTGAAGCTCCAGGCAATTAAGCACTCTAAAATAGACTCTGCAGAGTCCCTTGGGAACAGTAAATTCTAGAACAAATTAGTGCAACAACTAGAAAATTATAACTATGAAATAATTAGCTTTCAAGTTAATAAATGGCATTCTCTCTTCCAACTGATAAATCCCCTCTTCTAAAATTCCTTTCATCTAACTCTCCAAGCCAAATTTAAGTTCTTTGAGGACACAAACCAAGGGCCATCTGCTCTGTAAAAAATTCCCACAATGGCCCTTTTCTGAAAATGTTTCAACATTTGCAATGGGAAGACAGAATGAACTCTATATATAACATCTCTGAAGGACTCTATTTCTTAAGAGTTCAGAACCTCCCTAACTACAACCATGCTTCAGTTTTTCCCCTTAGCTAAACCTTAGAACAAGAGTCCCTGTGTCTTACAAGTTGCCCTAGGTCTTAGTTCAGAGAAGAATTGCTGCAGGCTATATACAATTCTCATAAAAGAATGTGTAGAAGGGGTACTTATTCGGGTAATTTTGGACCTGCATTGTTCTCATAAACAGTTTTCACATTTTAGTGCTTTGGCTGATTTTATAAACTGTTAATCTCTGCTCACACCTCACAATATACACCATATTAGAATGTCCTTTATGAATTCCTCTGTCAGATGAGGAGCTTCTACAGGACATGTATCACTTTAATTTCTTCTGTGTTTTGCTTGTGCAGTTAAACAAACACTGAGCAGGGAAAAAGTACTTACCAAATAGTTCTTAAATTAGATTCTTTTAAATGAATCTCTTTTCTGTCATATGTACTAAGGCTGTCTTGCAAAAAGCTCTTCATCCAAGTTCTGAAAATGGTCACTCTCAAAGGGATAGCAAAACCTCATTACACCCTGGCTCAATGTGACGTAGATTAAAAAGATCCTTTGAAAAATAATTACACATTTAAAAACCTGATTATATACAATTAATCCAAAACACAAGCAAAAGCTAACCCTGTTATAGGTGGATATAATACCTTTATTTTATTTTTATATGGTGCACAATACCTTTATTTTATTTTTATGTGGTACTGAGGATCGAACTCAGTGCCTCATACATGCTAGGCGAGCGCTCTACCTCTGAGCCACAATCCCAGCCCCTGATATTGATTTTTAAAAGGATTCAGTTATATTCTATATGGTAGAATTGTTGTATTTACTTCATTTTATTACAGAGGAATTTCTAAGCAAAACAAGTCACTTCTTAGGGAGAAGTTTTAGTATTTTTGATAGTATTACTTTTGTTTACAAGAGCAATATCCAGGTATTCCAGCAGCAATTTTAATGGCATTACAAATACAATTGCCCCCCAAGAATCTGGCAAGTATACCATTTAATGCAATCATTTCTAAATTAATCCTTGAAAATCCAAAGGAATAATCCCAAGGAATCAGTGCTATCCAACAGAAAAATAATGTAAGTCACATACATGTTTTTAAATATTCCAATATCCACATTTTAAAACACAAAAAGAAACCCAACATATACAAAATCTTAAAACTATTAATGAAATATTATTTCACAGTCTGTTTTTCACACTACGCCTAAAAACAATTTAAAAAAAAAGAGCGTGAGTTTTACACTTAGAGAACATCTCAATTCAGATCAGACACATTCCAAGTGCCACCAGCCAAATGTGCCCAGTTTAGTGAACTAAGCAACAGTTTTCAGAAGAAGATTTACAATGGTGGTATATGTATGATTTGTCTCTGTTTGGAAAACCCATCACAATGACCAATGAGAACAGAAAGGAAACTTTACAGAAAGGCTAGAATTCAGTATCCAGAATTGTCAAACTCTGAGGACAGTCAAGAGGAAGCCAACTACATCCCCAAACCCCACACAGACAGAACTGAAAGGAATCATTACCTCTATTGGCCAAATCATAAGTATGAACATTTGCCAATCTTAAGTGCTATAATATTGAAAATCACATGACAAGGGAACTGAAAATTGAAGAACTATGAGATAACAAAGAATACTCTGGAAGAATAACATCAATCTCACTCTGCAGAAGAAAAAGCATATCATTGCAATTAGCAACACCAGTACAACCCTTAACCATTCAGCTCTTCTCCCTCTCCTCCCTCAACTTAATGGATAAACACATCTTGCGGGGCTTCTCCCTCAGTGTCTTTTCCTGCAGTACTAGTGGTGTTGGGCTTGTAAACAGCAAAAGAACGAATGAACCTGTGCAGTAAGAACCTTGCCAGTCATTTAATAATCTACATAGGTCTCTTTCACACCTGGACTTATAAGATTCCTGGATCATGCTTCAGGGCACTTAGAATCTGTACCAACAACTGCTACTAAGGAAAAAACAGAGTTAGGTTCCTACAAACTTATAGTTTCAGTATTTTATTAATTAATTAATACATTTTTAATATGTGTTTCCTTTTCAAGACACTTAATGTATATTGTTGCTTCATTAACACTGAACTCAGAGCCAACAATACTAACTTAAGGCTGAACCAAGCTTAACTAATATGCATTTTGTCTCAAGGGCACACCACAACTTTCTTAGTTTTAAGAACACTAGACAGCACATCAATACTACACTGATGGACACTTTCTTAAACAATGATATCACCAACAAAAACCACAAAAATGAAAAAAAATCACTGAATGTATTGCAAAAAGGTACTTGTTTACAGTATAAGAGCTGAAACACGACAGCAGAACGTTGCCTTGTTTGACCTCAGTTGGGAACATGTGTAAAAGACTCAAATGTATTGCCACTCTGCATACATCTGTGAATGGCCATAAGAGAGCCAATAATATTGATTCAGGGGTTACAAATAAATTTTAGTAAGTAGATGAATTCACAAACATGGAATCTGCAAACAACGAAGAGTGACTGTATTGTACTTGATGGGGTCCTTCTGTGAACATTTCCTCTACAAAACTGTAAGCTCCCTGAAAGTAAATCATGTCTCATTCCTCCATCTGATCCCAGAAATTAACATAATGCTTGGCATATAAAAAGAACTCAGTAAGGAGCAGGGGCTGTAGCTCAGTAGTAGAGTGCTTGCCTAGTATGTGTGAGGCACTGGGTTTGATCTTCAGCACCACATAAAAATAAACAAATAAAATAAAGGTATTGTAGCCATCTACAACTAAAAGATTTTTTTTTTTTTAAAAAAGCACCCAATAAATGTTTGTTAGTTGGAATTTGCCCACATTCACCTTTGCCTTCTCCTATGGGAAAGAATTTTGCTTATTCTAGTCTAAGAGTAAGACTGGATAGACTCTATCTCTGGGCTTTACTGTCTTTCATCTCCTAAGTGACATAACTTCATAACTTGCCCTTACATCACCACCTTTTACCTGTTTTCAAACCTTCATATGGCACATATTACACTCAAAGTTATGGATATATACAACCTCATTTGCTACTCAATACGATGCAGAGAACATGGGGGGAAATGAAACACAAGAGTCACTACTGATGGTCCATATTAACAGTCTGTAAGCTTCGGCAGAACAATGGCATTCCCAAAGAGAATTCCTCACATTTCAACAGGGACTGGTCATAACTAATAAAATTCCTAGTATCACAAACAAACCAAAATGCAAACTCTTTAAAGGGTTCTTGATATAGAAAAAACACCTAAGACCTAACAGTATTTATGGAAACTAAAAAAAAAAAATTAAAAAAGGTTATAGAGGGAGGTATAAACAATACTGTCTGAGGGTGTCAGAAAGAAACCAAAAATTCTTATCAGAAATCAGTCCCTGCTGCCTCTTCTCCACCTACCTCTCCAGCCTCAGCCTTCTCCAATCCACTTAGTTTTTGAGAAAACTGGTGAACAACTTCTAACAATTATTTAGTTTTAGAACATCATCTACTGATAAACTGGAAAGACAATGAGAAGTTGAATGAGGGCGGGGGGGGGAACTATGAGCACAAATATCAAAATAATTTAAAAACCGTGTATTTGTCTGGGATGGGGTTGTGGCTCAGCAGTAGAGCACTCGCCTAGCACGTGCGAGGTCTTGGGTTCAATCCTCAGCACCACATAAAAATAAAAGGTATTGTGTCCATCTACAACTAAAAAATAAATATTTTAAAAAACATGTATTTGTCATCAAATGCTTCAAATAGAAGTTTTTTTTAAAAAACCTAAGGAGCTGGTATTGTGGCTCAGCAGTAGAGCACTCGCCTAGCACAGGCGGTACCCAGGTTCAATCCTCAGCACCACATAAAAATAAAGGCATTATGTTGTGTCCATCTACACCTAAAAAATAAATATTTTTTTAAAAAACCTAAGAAAATGCTAAGTACAGAAAAAAGAATGAACTTGGACTCTACCAAGCTTAGAGACCTAAATCAACTAATAAATCTTGTGGAGCACTTTTCTAAGGCCCCCTTGTGTCTACTTCTCAGTATGCTGTTAGTTCTGGTTATACAAGTTCCCATAGAACAACAGCAAATTAACCTTCACCAACTGAACCTCTCCAGGGCAGGGATACATCATAGTCATTCCATATTCCAGCAATTCACAGTACCCGGAATGTGGAAGATGTCAGTAGATGCTCTTGAATGAAGATTCACTGCAGAAACGAGAATAACAAGCCAGAGAAACTAGAATTTCTCTTCCCCAAGGCAGGTCACAAAAACTCCATTCTTGGCTGTCTTTCTCTGACCTACCTTATCTGATAGTAGATAAGACCCTAATTTCAGAATGAGTTCTGCCCCCATCTATGAGGAATGAATGCCAAAGAATCTGAACAGACAGGCCTCGCTGGGGTTCCCCACCTAATCCATTATAGCATTAGATCATACTTTTGTTCAATCACATTTCCACATAGCTGTCCATGTTTCAATCATGTCTATGCAATGAAATCGCCACTGAAACCCCAAAGGACAAGTTTCAGAGAGCTTCTGGAGAGCCAAATACAGAGTTTCCTAGAGAGTAGCACTGCCCCAAAGTGCAGGAGCTCTGCGCCCTTCTGCCATACTTTGCCCTATGTATCTTTTCATCTGTATCCTTTGTAATGTCTTTCACAACAAACCAGTAAACCTAACTATTCCTTGGCTCTGTGAGCCACTCAAGCAAATTAACTAAACCTGAGGAGGAGATCGTGGATCCATTCCCAATTTATAGATGATTGGGCAGAAGCACAGGTAAGATGATCTGGAGCTTACAACTGGCATCTAAGGTGGGGAGACCAAGATCTTTGGAACAGAGGTCTCATCCAGATAGATCTCTAGGTAGACAGTTTCAGAACTGCACTAGATTAGAGGGTGTCTGCTGCTAAAGAACCAGCTGCCCACTTGTTCGTGGTGGGGGGAAAATCCCAAAACATGTGGTATCAGAAGTGATCTATGTTCTAAGTTAGGAGAAAGTGAGTTTAAGAATGAGTTGGTTATTCCTGCAGAGGGGCCCTATAAGTTCATTTGTAAGTTTACTTTTAGAACTAAGAGCATACATCAGAAACATTATTATAAAAGGGTGGTCAGAGTATTTGGTCATTCTACCAGAACCAGGTTAATATATTATATATCCACTTTCTAACAAATAAATGAACTACCTGTCCTTCATAACATAGTATATTAACTATAGGGAAAATACTTTCTGAGGGATAAAAGCCTGCTATTTTACACACACACACACACACACACACACACTCCTCTTTTAGAGGCTTTGAATTTGGGAGCAGAG
Organism: Spermophilus citellus; assembly: GCF_964194105.1. NCBI lineage: Eukaryota > Metazoa > Chordata > Mammalia > Rodentia > Sciuridae > Spermophilus > Spermophilus citellus. The sequence continues at coordinate 122,030,354 of NC_138189.1, forward strand.
AGAAGGGGAGCATGGCTGTGAAGTCCAGTGTGGGGTTGGTTAACCTCTGCTTTTCACTACTTCCCCTGGAAAATCTGATAGATTCTGCAGAAATTAATGGCTGATCTCATTCTTCTACCATCCTCCACACCATTTAATGGATTTATCTGAGCCCCTGTCCGCTCAGGGAAGGCATTACTCCACCCAGAACCCCTCCACATGATTGCCAGGACTGAGACTGCTCACCACCACCCCTGAAGCTGGAAAAAACAGACTCATCATTTTTAGCCAGAAACTATTCTACTCTTACAGAAGCTTTTCCTTTCACATTGTTTTCACTCTTGATCAGAAAGAGAGCATCTAAGGTGAAAAAGTCAAGTGGCTTCAGCCACTACTTTATGGCCATGGCACACCTGATGACCAGCAAAAACTGAATGCCAGGAAATCCTGAGAGTATGTGTTTAGAGAGCAAGAGCTGGGGGTAGGGAGGCTGTAGCAGTAAATAGATTAAAGCCAGCGTCAACATAGGGCTCCTCCTGAGTGTAGCCTGTTGTATGTGGAACCCACTTCAACTTTTTCTTAAAGAACACAACAACTTTTCAAGAGGCCTGTCCATTATGTATATCCTCTTCTCCCAAACAAGTTGCCCTTAATGGACAGGCCTCTTGAGGAATAAACTGCACTGAACAGTTCATGTGTTTTAATTCCAAAGCGTCTATGATGAAATCTAGGTTAAACCAGGATATAGATGATCTTTTCGTTGAGTGCCGTGGCACACAGGGAGGCTGAAGCAGGAGGATCATGAGTTCAAAGCCAGCCTCAGCAACTTAGTGAGGTCCTTTATCAACTTAGCAAGACCCTGTCTCCAAATAAAATATAAAATAGGGCTGGGGATGGTTCAGTGGGTTAAGTGCCCCTGGGTTCAATCCCTGGTACCAAAAAGCAAGCAAATAAAAAAAGATGATCTTCTCTATCATCTGCCTTCTCTACAATTACCCACCAAAGGACCCAAATAAAAGGTTAAAAAAAAATGCTCACAGAAAGAAAGGAAAGCTGAGCTAAAATATGTAAGCTGATGATGGATGCTAAGGAAGCTTCTGTTTATTCATTTATTCAAATATTTGTCTAGTACATACATAGTACCAGGTACTGTGTCCTAAAGTGAACAACACAGACATGACATGGTCATCCCAAGTCCTGATAGTGGAGGAGTGTCATGCATAGGCCATCAGAACCCAGAGGGAAAGGGTGCTACACACAACGATAAGTCAGAGAGAACAGGGCTAACTAGCCCACTGGGGCTGTGGATGCTATCAGTAAAAGCTTCTACCCATCAGAGTTCTTAGTATGGGCCACGCAGTTCTAACTTGGCAAGAATACACTCATTTAAATTTCACAGCCACACCAAGAGGTGGTAGTTATCATTCCCAAAGCATCAATGAGAAAGCAGCAACACACCACAGAGGAGTTAAGGAACTTGTTCAAGATCATGCAGCTATTACGTGGTGAAGTCTGGTTCTAGCGCCCACCTCCACTCCCAACCACTGCAGTAGGTAGGAGTTAGCAAGATTAAAGGAGGAAGGGAGGAGGCAAATTCCAGGCAAAGAAACCCTGTAAAGAGAAGACTCAAAATTGTTTGAGGAACTAAGACAAGCTTGTTTTTACTGGAGTAAGGAGAGTAAGGGGAAGAGCAGAGAGAAACGAGACAGGGCCACTCATGGGAAGAAGGCTGGATTTCTGAGCCCCTCAATAACAGAAAGAGGAAAAGTTATGGAAATAACACAATGGTCCAGCAACATATTAGGGAATATAAACTTATGATAATTAAAAATCAATAACATATAATTTAGCTACCAAGTCATAGCTGTTTTTAATAAGTGCTAAACAGAGGTACTCTGCCATATTCATAGAACTAAAAAATGGCTGAGGCACAAGACAGGAATCAAAAGACTTATTTATGTTCAGCTGGTCAGGGTAGTGCAACCTGTAATCCCAGTGACTCAGGAGGCTGAGGCAGGGGTGTCTCAAGTTCGAGGCCAGCCTCAGCAACTTAGAGAGGCACTATGTAACTTAGCAAGATCCTGTCTCAAAATAAAAATATAAAAGGGCTGGAGACCTGGCTCAGGGGTTGAGAACTCCTGGGTTCAATTCTTGGTACTAAAAAAAATAAAAGAAGGTCTATGCTCCAAGATCTGGTCCTATTCATGTATTTGTAAGGACAACTAGCTCTGTGTTCTTGGCCTGTAAACCTGTCTCCTACTCTGTAAAATAAATATAACTGCTTTGGAAAATAAAACCCATGCAAATGTCAGCTATCACCATTAAGTTCAGCCTATCAACTATACTTTGAAATTGTGATCTATATCACATTGCTACACATTTAACCAACATGCACCTCTCTCATCATGATTTTTAGAAAAGAAAGTCATGGGAAAAACTAGTTTATATAGCATGTAACTTCAGCATCCTAAACCTCTAGCATGGCTTGTTTCTCCCTTGAAACTGTCACTACTACAATTTCATAAGCTAAACAAATCTTTCTTTGTCTTTGGCAAGGAAAAGATATGATTCAAATATCTTTTGAATATAAGTCAAGGTACCCAGGCTGAGCAAGTCATTGAAGCTCCCTATTACTCAGAGCTACAGTTCCCACAGAGAAGGAACCCACCTTTTCGTAAGACAAGCTGCTTGCTCTTCCCTACAACCTGAAAATACTATTAATACAGTGAAGCAGGTGGAGGAGCTGGAGGAAAAGACAATATTTAAATTTCTGAGGGTTATGAGTCACTATTTATTGAATGCTTAATAGGTGCCAGGCTCTGTGGTATAACTAATATATATTATCTCTACAGTATTCAGACAATCTTGCAAGAAAAGTGATTTTATACCCCTTTTATGATGAAAATCCTCATTTGAAGGAATTACTCTACTAACCTCACTATACATTGGAGAACTCTCTCCATCTTCACTGTAGGGTCACCTAAAATTAAAAGTGATAATGCCTACAAGGCCCAATCTGGTTGCAGTGTATCTTATCTCACAGAACACTCATTTCAAAGAAACCAGTTTCATTCATCATTAATTCAAGAACACCTCCAAAGGTATAAAAAATCTTCTCTTTCTCAGTTCTACCCATCAGATCCTACCTTCTTAAAAAGTCTCCCCCAACTACTCCAGACTAAAAAGCCCACTGACCAACCTTCCTTTCTTCTTAATCTAACATTAGAGACTTGGTCCTGATTCTGCTTCATGTTATTAATTAGTTTTCAAACTTGATATCTATTATTCACATAATTAACAGTAAGCTCCCTAGAAGTACTACTTAAGACTTCATACCTCCTCACAAACCTCATAGAATCTAGTATAGAATCTCAATTTCTTAGGTACTTCAAGTATTAATCTACAGAGAGAATACAGATCATGTATTAGTAAAGAACTGACTATAGCTTGAATTCCCAGTTTCACTGTTAACCACTCAAGCTCAAACAAGTCTCATTTTTTTCATCTATAAATTATTATAAATGTATAACCCATAAATTAGTTAATAAAAACACCTGGCCTCAAAGAATAACTGTGAAAAATGAGAAATGGTCAGTTATTTTTTATAAACTAGAGGGCTATCCCTTAAAATTCTTGAAAAGTTGCTTATAGATATCTTAAAGATTTGGGGGAAGCCATTTGCATACATATTCTATAATTATGTCTTCACAAATTAATGAAGCCTATGATTAAAATATAACTTTATTTAAAGTATTTTTAGTTGATGGACATAATACCTCTATTTATTTATTTATTTTTATGTGGTGCTGAGGATCAAATCTAGTTCCTCACATGTGCAAGGCAAGCACTTTACCACTGAGCTACAACTCCAGCCTGACAATATATCTTTTTTTTTTTTTTTGAGAGAGAGAGAGAGAGAGAGAGCATTTTTTTAAAATATTTATTTCTTAATTTTCAGCAGACACAACATCTTTGTTTGTATGTGGTGCTGAGGATCGAACCCGGGCCACACACATGCCAGCCGAGCGCGCTTCCGCTTGAGCCACATCCCCAGCCCTGACAATACATCTTTAACAACATAAATAAAAGGTTATTTGCTTTATAAGAATCTTTTTTTACAAAATCACGGAATTTGCAGGGAAATGGATGGCACTAGAGCAGATTATGCTTAGTGAAGCTAGCCAATCCCTAAAAAAACAAATACAAAATGTCTTCTTTGATATAATGAGAGCAACTAAGAACAGAACAGGGAGGAAGAGCAGGAAGAAAAGATTAACATTAAACAGAGTCATGAGGTGGGAGGGAAAGGGAGAAAAAAAGGGAAATCACATGGAAATGGAGGGAGACCCTCATTGTTATACAAAATTACATATAAGAGGTTATGGGGGGAATGGGATAACAAACATGGAGGGAAATGAATTACAGTAGATGGGGTAGAGAGAGAAGATGGGAGGAGAGAAGAAGGGGGATAGTAGAGGTTAGGAAAGGTAGCAGAATACAACAGTCACTAATATGGCAGTATGTAAAAATGTGATGTGTAACCGATGTGATTCTGCAATCTGTATTTGGGGTAAAAATGGGAGTTCATAACCCACTTGATTCTAATGTATGAAATATGATATGTCAAGAGCTTTGTAATGTTGTGAACAACCAATAAAAAAAATTAAATTAAATTAATAAAATGTATTGATAGGAAAAAAAAGAATCTTTTTTTACAAATTTTAATTTTCCCCCACACACAAATTTATAATTTTATAAAGCATTTTATTTTTATCCATAATCATTACCCAATCACAATGACTGTTCTTAACTATTTTCTTTCCAGTTCTTGGTCATGCATTTGTGTATTTACTAATATATTCCCAACTTAGGTACCAATTGATGTTGCTTTTTCATTTAACATATCAAATATTTCAAATTAATACAGTCTTTATAATGATTTAACCATTACATAATACCATATGAAGTTAACATGGTAACTTAGCTACTTTTCTATTGGACAACTGGTTACATTTTTAAAAATTATTTTATCATTATAATGATAACACTTAAAAGAATATCTTCGGGGCTGGGGCTGTAGCTCAGTGTCAGAATGCTTGCCTAGCATGTGTGAGGCACTGGGTTTGATCCTCAGCACCACATACCAATAAATACATAAAAATGTTATCTACAACTAAAAAAATATATCTATAAAACAGAAGAAAGAAAAAAAAGAGTTATCTCCATGTGCAGAAGCTTTTTTATAAACATCTTTGTGCACGTAGTTTTTCTTTTAAAATACTAGGTCAAAAAATTATAAGTGTGGGCTGTGGAGGAGGTACCTGCCTATAATCCCAGTGACTGGAGAGCTAAGGCAGGATTGCCAAATTCAAGGCCAAACTAGTCAACTTAGCAAATGCTTTTAAAAATACTTTTTTAAAAAGTTAAAGGGCAGGATGCAGCTCAGAGGTAGCATAGCCAGATTGAACTGCAGAAGAGTTTTAACAATCTAAACAGCCACTAAACTAGACAAGTGATCAAAAATGAGTAGGGTCCAACTACTAAGAGTGAGGTAGGGTCCAAGTTTCATCACCACCTCATCAATACTGTTTCTCTAGGGTATTTTACTAGTCACTATCACACACCATTGGAAAGAATGTAAATAAGTGCAACCTCTCTAGAGGTTTCTGGATAATTTCTGGAAAGTATGTGTTTGTATACATATATGCATATATACACACACACATACACACATGCATACACACATATACACACACGCTGTGCACACACACACTTAAGGTTATGCATAAGGATCTTCTGGCCAGGAAGTTCACCTTTTCTAACAATAACGCCTGAAAATAACCTGAATAATTCATCAATAGGGAACTAGTTAAAATGCTTGGCTACACACTAAAATTACCTGGAGGGTTTCATAAAGAAAGACACAGGAAGTCCCAGCTCAGACCAATTAAATCAGGATCTCTGAAAAAGCAGTCTGGGCATTTAAATCTTAATGTCCAGTCAGACTACTGGATGAGCCAGGCCCACACTTGTAATTCCAACCGCTCAGGAGGCTGAGACAGGAGGATCACAAGTTCAAAGCCAGCCTCAGCAAAAGCAAGGTGCTAAGCAACTCAGTGAGATCCCGTCTCTAATTAAAATACAAAATAGGGCTGAAGATGTGGCTCAGTGGTTGAGTGCCTCTGAATTCAATCCCCTGTACCCTCCCCTCCCCCCAAAAAAAGAACTCCTAGACAAAGTATTATATGTACATTGATTGAGAGGAAATCAAGGCAATTAATAGCTAAATGCAGAATACACACAGCAACTGCCATTTTAATTTAAAAAAAAAAAGCCTTTTTTTTATATTTGCATAAAATGCTTCTGGAAGGAAACAAAAGAAATTGATACAATAATGGTAGCCTTTGAGAAGAGGAATTAGAGGAATAAAGTGAGAGGCTTATATTTCAACATATTTTATATACAGCTTGATTTTTCAACCAGATACATTTAAAATTAATAATCTTGAACAAAGACAAATCATAATTTCATACAGAAGCAACTTTTCAGGAACATATGGCATCAAATAACAGTTATGGCATAACATAGTAGGGGCCAGTTACCAACGTCTGCAGGGTCCTCCATGGAGTCCTGCCTGCTAGAAAAGAATCAAATGGCTTCTAGGAATCCATCTTTGCCCTCTAGGTAGGGCCAGTAGTTCCTGCCACCACCTTCTGCCCTAGCAACTAACTTATTTAATGTACCATTCTAGAGCAAACAGTCACTGCCTGATATGCTTAGGGAAAATGTTTACTCATACCTCATTTTCTCACACAGTGAGGGCCACCATTAATGATATGTTAGTCTGATGCATACTCCTAAGGGAACAAGTCAGATTCATACATCCATTTTTAAATTAGTTTTTCAAATGGAAAAATCATACATGGAAAGCAGAGATGATTCAACCTTTTTTTCTAAAGCACTTCATGTAAGATGCAAACACGTTCTCTGCAGGGTTCAGCCTACAATACTGTTTTCAGAACTAAGTGTGCTGTATCTTAGATTTAAGAGAACAATTCATTCATTTCTATCTATAATCTATTAGTTTTACCATGCTACACAAGAATTCAAAAGAATCTAAAAAGTATAAAGAACAGTCGGTCATGGTGGAACACACCTATAATTCCAG